>NC_142537.1:7662500-8035000 GCF_056151865.1 Erythranthe guttata | reverse complement strand
ATGTCCCTTACTGCATCAAATACAGCCTCATTGAAGGTTCTTGGATCACATCCCTTGTCAAATTCATTTTGACTACCTTCGATGAGGGTTACGTTAGCCTATTGCATTCTCTATGGATCCTTTTGAATCTCCACATAGATGGTTGAGAAGGTACATTAATGGGTAGTTTGATTTTGATTGGCTCTTATTCTATTTATGGTGTTGGAACTTCAATTCGTGGTTCTCGAATTTCTTCGAGTTCTACCATACACCTATTCTATCGCATAGAAATTTCGTCTTTAAGAAGGTGGCATTCCCCGAGACAAACACTTTTGTTTCAAGGGATAGTAGAACAAGTATCTAAAACAATTTTAGATACCCCACGAAATGGCATAAGTTGGATCGACTATTCAACTCGTCTCCCACTAGCCACTTCATGTAAGTGGATTATAGGGAATGCCCAAGTTCATATGGTGTGGAACTAACTGCTTTGGTGTTAACCCTATTCAGCAATACGCGGCTATATAGAGTGCATGACCCTATAAGTACGCCGGTAACTTAGTGAATCACGTTTTCTTTAAGATAGTCTATAAACTCATCATTTAAGTATTTTCCACTACGATTGGATTGTAGTTTCTTAATACTTCGTATGAGTTGCTTTTCTACTTGGTTTCTAAAATCTTTGAACATTTCATAGATTTCAAATTTGTACTTCTTCAAGTATACGTAACCATACCTTGAGTAATCGTCGGTAAAGGTTACGAAGTAGTTAAAACCACCTCTCGCACTAACATTTAGTGGAACACACACGTCTGCATAGATCAAATCCAAGAGACCTTCAGCATGCTCTATCTGTCCCTTAAATGCTAATTTAGACATTTTTCTTTTCAAACAAGATTCACAAGCCCGCAATGAGTTCACATCATCCAAAATGAACAATCCTTCACATGCAAACTCATTCATTCGTCTTAAAGAAATATTTCATAATCTAACGTGCCAAAGTTGTGTTGGGTTTAGGGGTGTGAACGAGCCGAGCTCGCCTCTTTTGGCTGGCTCGAGCTCGAGCTCGAGTTTACTTTGTCGAGCTCGAGCTCATCGAGTTCCTCTTTTTTTGGCTCGAGCTAGCCCAAACTCTCTCTTTTTTTTTTTAAATGTTTTTTTAATTATTATTTTATTATTAAAAATTATTTTAAAAAAACACAAAATAAAAACTAAATTGTAATTATATATAGTTTTAATATTTGTATTTATTTCTATAATATTTTATATTATTATACATTATTTAAATAAAAATAACATATAAAAAATAAAAAAAATAAAAAAATAATATTAAATAAGGCTCGCGAGCCGGCTCACGAGCTCATGAACAACTGAAAACCGGCTCGAGCTCGGCTCGTCAGAAAGCTCGAGCTCGAAAACCTCGAGTTCGAGTTCGAGTTCGAGTTCGAGCTTTTTACGAGCCCGCTCCTCAAGCTCACAAGCCGGCTCGGCTCGTTTACCACCCCTAGTTGGGTTATCCTCTATATTGAGTTGAGGTTAAACGAATAACGCATCTTTCTCAGAACGTTTTCAATCAAGACACTTCTTGCAGTTTACAGAGCCCAATGGTCTGTCTTTCCACATTGGAAGCAAGCATCACTTATATGCTTCTTTTCCTTATCCTTGCGAATACTCGAATCACCCCTAGTTTGTTGTTTGCTCGACTAGAAACTATTTTCCTTTCACCATTTTCTTCCAATTTGAACTATTCTAGCAAACGATATAGAAGGTGCCGACGGCAAAACAAACGTTTCTTCCTTTATAACTGATTCGTATTTCAAAATGTTGACCAACTCTTTCAAAAAGAGATTCAACCATATTCTCATTGAAATTAATTATGAACGTTTCATGAGAGGTAGTTAGTGATGGAAGCATGAGATTCACTGAGAACTCTGGTTGGAGAACGACATTGTGGTCACGCAACTTCTTTGGGGGCGAGTCATCTTAAAACATGCTCATGGATCAGAGTCCTTTCGCGTAGGCTAAGAGACAGCAACTCCTTAGTCGTCAAAACCTCATTGCCATAATGCTCTCACCACACACGATCTCAAGCTGAGACTTTGTGTCAACAACATAAAGATGATTCTCATAGTTCTTTGCTAACTCGTGTGACTAGATGCTATCATATAGTATTTTGTCATAACGGACACCCTTCTTCCACTTCTAATAAGTGGTTCATTCCTAGTGAGTCGAGTTATCATGAAGTTTGGTCGGGATATATTTGAGTATCCACAATTTTTCTTGGAGAAAGAGCACCAAACGAATGTTTATTGAGCCAATCAAAGTTATTATTGCCATTAAGTTTTATTGGTAACGAGAATTGACGATAAGGGATTCTTAGCATTTATACCGAAAATCTTTAAGTAGACTTATAAAAGATAATTCGTTATTAATGATTGCAATAAAAGATTTGGACTTTTATTATTTAATTGTACTCCCACTAAATTTTATCGACTTCCACTACCTCTAGCAGACGAACGAGAAAACTTATTTTTCTTTTAATGGGCTTTAGGTCCAATAGGCAAATGTAACCCGTAGTTAATCTAGCCCGATTACATTTTTTCAAAGGTAGATCTCCATCATTCATATCGTTATATGACCCTAAATATTTATTTTCCTCACACTTGATAATGACCTAAGTTAATCTCGCGAATTCAAAATCTTCGTGTGTCAAGTCTAACCTACCAATCAAGATGCTCATAGAACTGATTATACCAAACTAATGCAGCCCTTAGTTAATCTAGCCGGCCACGTTAATCTAGCATAACCCTTTCTATGGCTACCTTCATCATTATGCTAATTACATTACAACTTACCCTATTATAGCACTCCCCGCTAACACGGCTTACTGTACTATTGCAAGGGGCTACACATAATTTAACCGTTAGTAAAAGGAAAGAAAAATTCAACAGATTGGTTTTTCTTTATAGTTTGAATTAATTCATAATAAATTAATAATGAGGGATTTATTATTGTTTTGTTGTTATCTCATCAGAATTATTGGACAGATCGATTAGATTCCTACAACTATGTTCTCTAAAGGTATATGGAAACGCATATTGGCTTAAAAGGAACATTCGACCTAAATTATAATTAATCATAATATTTAATTATGAGGATTTGTTTCAAAATAATTAAAGTTCCTTAATCAACATAAATCAATCAAATAAGATTAAGGTACGATTAATTAAGTTGAAGTATAATCACCATTATACATGTGTTCTATTAATGAAATTAATTTAACGTTTAAATTAATTAATTAATTAATCAAACACTCATTTACTGAACATTATTGATTACTAGATCGAATATATGGATTGAGCTTTAATTGATAAATAATTTCAAAAAATTAAGAATCAATTTTAATTTCTGGAAAAAAATTATTTATTTATTTATTTCTGGCTGTCTGAACCGGTTAGACCCGGTCAGACCGGTCTGACCGAGCTGTCCGGCCCGAATAGTTTTTAAAAAATCATTTTGGAATTTAAAACTCAAATCCAATTTTAATTTTTAATAGAATTTTCAATTCCAATTTTAAAATCGATCAAATCCAATTTGAAAATCAAATTAAAATTAAACCAACCCAGTTCCAATTTCACCAATTCAATCAATTCAATAAACTATTCATATGCAATCGAAAGAAATAAACACGTAGGCAATTATTGCGCAACCGTAGCTCTGATACCACTGTTGAGGATCGAGCACGTGTACGCAGCGGAAAATATTTTTTTTTATTTTTTTTATATAAACAAATACGTGCACAATAATTACAATTAATTGCGTACCTTTTCGCTTCCAATCACCGACAAACATGCTAGCATATATAATTAATTTAAATAACATAAATTTTATCATCATAGCGTGCTCGTGAAATTAAATCAAGTAAAAAACATGTTCAACGAAGGATTGACATAAACAAATAATCAAACATATAGGTTCATGTGATTCATTAATCAATTAACATACATTAATCTCAATTAATATAAATTAATTAATATATGTATATTAATTAGGGAAAACGAGATGTTACCCTTGAAGCGTGAATCGAACTAAGACTCGAGAAGATGGCTAGCTGCTCTTCCCACTCCTACTGATCCAACCTCTTTTATAATCTGAAATTACAGGCCTCCTCCGACTTCAATATCTCAATGGTTATCGAATGGATGCACAATTCCTTTTGAGAGATTGTATATCCATGCGTTGTGAAGCTTCTGCCAAAATTTCACATCCGATCACCGGTTGATTTATGGAGAATTTTCTCGCTGGACTGCGTAGAAAATCCGAGAGCAGTTTTTCAGAATTTCCTTATCACATCACCGGCTTGTGGCAGAGCGTGGAGGCGCATACATGGTGACAACCCTGGTGGCGGCGTTGGCGGCATAAAAATCTTCCTCCTCTTAGGTTTCACCTCGTACATTCAATCCACTATCCACGTAACACAAGATACGTGATAGGCTAAGTACAACGAAGAAGAACGAGGGAAAAAAGAAGATGCCGATTCGGCAGCGATTGGTGGCGGCGCGGCGGATGGTGGCGGATGTAGGGTTTCGGCTGCAAGGTGGACGGCTGGTGGAGAGAGAGAGAGGCTAGGGTTTCATTATTACTTATTGTTGTTTTTGTGGTTTTTTTTTTTGTCTTTCACAACACATACAAATCCTATTTATATGCTATTTGTGAAAACCCTAACAGGCCTTAAGTTAGGCTAGACGCAACAGCTTAAGTTCACTCACTTTCTCGGCTCGTGTCTAACAAACGAATGCTCACAAAAATATAACAATTATATTTTGACAACGAGCACAAGTCTCGTCGATACGAGTACCACTTTGCAATTTACCAATTTTCGAAATTGGAAACCCTAATTTAGGACTTGCCAAATCGGAAACTTCCCAATATAGAAATTTCATTAAATTTCCGTCGGATTATTTTCCTCTACTTATTCTCATCCGTAATTAACAATTACGAACGTTGGCTCAGATTAACTAATTAATTAATCTTAGCTCATTGCATTAAGGATCTCAAGTACACGAGCAGTGTGACCCTCGATGGTTCAGGTGTAAGCTAGCCGTGAGCCCACAACCCATTGTGGTTTAAACTCGTCCCTAGAGTTCAAATTAAGTTGAAGCTAGTTTAAACTTAACTACCCAATGAATCAAGATTGGCGTCTAGCAACTACGCGTCATGATTCCCTAGATACAAATGAAGTGCTTGCAAGAACCGTGTGATATAGTTAACGTACAGTACGATCCCTTCGATACATATATCCCGATTGAACTAGAGGCATTGGTTCATTGAGACCTCTTTATAATTTCAATAATTGTACGTTCTTGATTATATAATCCGTTCGTGTTTGACTTAGAGTAACACATTTCTCTAATCACGACACTTTCAGTTGTGGCCACAGACTTCATGGATTATAAGTCGCAAGAACACACTGGATATCCATGACTGGTCGAGCGATCGAATCCCCTACTACAATGCACAGACGTCTTACTAGATTTCGGACTGCACGAATACTGGCCCTTGGGGCGGTCCTCGGTGGAACTCAGGGACATGTCACGATACAGCTGGTTCTCTAGTGAAGTCACGGTGATGTCTGGGTCTTAAGGATTAATGGCGTACAACTATATCATAGAAACCTATACTATACTTAAATAAGTAATCACACGATTCTACTAGATCTATTTATAGTATTTAAGTAACTGTAAGGACTAGATCTATGCTTATGCAAGGGACAAAGATATAGAATGCCAAAGGGGGGTTTTATCATTAATACGAAATATATTATTTACGGGTAGCGTGAGAAAACACAACAATTAGTTGTCTCTTCGGTCACCTACTCTAACACGAGGTGTCGAAGTCCGTTGCAGTAGTTGACGGAGAGCCAGACACTACAATACACTACACGGATTGGTTCCGAGTGCGATCAGTCATCCAACTCAGTACTGTCCCAGTGGTTGAGTGCTGAGACTGTTCGGTCGGCTCCAGCATATTCTAGGACACCTTATTGTCTCCGGCTATGTTTAAGAAGATGAAACCATCTAAAGTTGTCAGTTCTGTTTTTGTTACATGCTTCAATCGGGTATGGATCGATGGGAGGAATATTGTCTGGATAAGGTATCGAAATCCGTTGCAGTAGTTGACGGAGAGCCAAACACTACACCAAACTACATGGACTGGTTCTGAGTGAGACCAGTCATCCAGCTCAGTACTGTCCTAGTGGTTCGAACCCAGCTGTCTCGACCCCAGCCGTCTTGACCCCAGCCGTCTTGACCCCAAGAAGCTCGTCCACAGCCGAAGCAGGATAGAGAGGCTCGTATTCTGCACATGGTGATGGATACCTTTACGGAGGTACGGGCACTTGACATCCCATTGCCCATACAATGACGTGGGGACACTTAATGATATCGAATGATTGCTAGATGAGTCCACGAAAAAATCAATTGCAATAAATAATTTAGGTAAATTGAACTAACTTTTATATTTCTTTACCCTTTTTAAAATAAAATTACGAAAAATCCATTTCTTTTAAATTGAACAGACTGTTTTCGACACCTATGTATATGCAACTAGAATCTTTTGTATACCGATTTGATGGTGCAACTGACCAACATCCTACCTTGGTTTTGTAATGATTGATAACAACCAAAAAATACTACAAGCTAAGGTGGATAAATATTAACATATAGCAATGATTTCCACGCATTGGCTGCGATTGAGGTGATAAAGTTAATGAATGGATACACAATCTACAAGGCCTTGGATTGGACATAACAATTCTGATAAATAAGTTTGGTTGAAGACCGTAAACTCAGCGTTTCTTACTAAGAAACCCAAGCGTTTTTGCATTTTCTTTTATTTCTATTTTCATTTTGTATTTATTTCATTTCTTAACTTTTAGGATTTAGCATTATATATTTTGTAGTATAACAATTTTATTTCAGGAACACAAAATTAAAATAAAAAATTGGTCAATCGCAACCTCGCGCCACGCGAGCGCCTCTGCTACAACAGGTTTGCGCACTCGCATCGCGTGAGTGTGCATGGTATGGTAGGATCAGAGAGCAGACTATACACACCTAAAAAAAACAATAAAATAAATCCTCCTCCGCCATACGAGAAGAACTCCAATTGATGAGGTGTATCTTATCCCTTAAACTTCGTTCCAATTACACTGAGGGCAATGTAAAATTAAAGTTTGGGAATATAATTTAATTGTGTTAGACTGCATGCTTAGATTAATTTAGTTTTCTTTGATGTTTTGCTTCTATTTAAAAAAAATGCATGAAAGCTGAGTTGAGAATGGAGCCAATGTTTGATGATGAGTTTAATTGCTTTCGCTTGACATTAATTGGAGTTCTATGAGCTTTTGATTTGAGATAACTTAGGAGTGAGTCGTTTCGGAGAATTGTAATTAGTGTGATGCTTTTGCTGAAAATGTTGTGTTTGATGTTTGGAGAATTTCTATGTTATATCATATGATTGTTGGCTCTAGATTAATTTAGTTTTCTTTGATGTTTAGCTTCTATATAAAAATAAATGCATGAAAGTTGAGTTGAGAATGGAGCCAATGTTAGATGATGAGTTTTACTACTTTCGCTTTACCTTAATTGGAATTCTATGAGCTTTTGATTTGAGATAACTTAGGAGTGAGTCATTTCTGAGAATTGTAATTAGTGTGATGCTTTTGTTGAAAATGTTGTGTTTGATGTTTGGAGAATTTTTATGTTATATCATATGATTGTTGGCTCTAGAACTCACTGTAGGACTTTATTTGAGCGAAGTAACGAGTAACTTAGCAATTAGTTTGAAAAATGTGTTTAAGTGGCATTAATCGTTTGCTACACTTGTGGGGATGATTCTTAAGAGTCATTTTTAACTAATAATAAAAAAAAAGTAAAAAATAAAAAAACAATGGTTAGTGTTAAGCTAGAAACATTTTATGCTCGAGTAATTAACCATGAGGGGTGTTCTACACCCGGTGCCTTAAATCAATTGGTTTGGGAGTCATTGGCCGAAAAATCTTGTTACATGGATCAATTTGAGCCCAATGAACTACACATTGCACAACCATTGAAAATAAAACCATTAATAAGCCAAGGGCATATAATTAGAACTAGTTTTTATTTATTAAACTTTTGAGAAGAAACCTCTTGGTGTAACATTAGTTTTACGTGCTATTGGTCTTGTTTGATTTGAAAGTGAGGCTTTTTAATGCTAGCATCGTTAAAAAATTCGGTCAGCCTATAGAAATGATAATCATTATGCAAGTATAAACTTACCCCTTGTTCATTTACAATGTTTAATGGTTGAATCAATAGTTATTTTCACAATTCTTGACATCGATGATTACTTGAGTGTTTAAAGTTAGAAGTGTCTAAAATATTGAAAGTGGTTGAGATGATAGCAATTTCTGAAAACCTATAATTGGCCATTTGTTTTTCCGTGTTGTGCATGATATTGGATTCGTGTTTTATACATATATTCGTCTTTGCTCGAGGACGAGAAAAATTCCAAGTTTGAGGTTGTATTGAGTGTAGAAGTTACATTCAATACGTTTATTTTTACGAGGATTTTGTTAAGATAAATTTATAATTGTGATTTAATTACTAAATTTTATGTTTTATAAGTGAAAAACGAGAATTAAATGCCCATGAGCAAAAAAGTGTCAGAAGAAAGAAAAATATTGCTAATAAGGAAATAAAATCAAATTTGGAATAATGAATCCCGCAAGAGCTATTATGACAATGTCCACCACTTTTTCTATCATATGTCTCGGCATTGAAAAGGTGTCTCAAATAGATACCAATCTTAGCTCATACACTTTTCTACAAATCTAACAAGGTCAGAATCAGATAACGAGTCTTGATGGAGAAAATATGCAGAGATTGAGTCCTATTAGATTTCTACTATTTCCTTATTAAGAAAATCTTATAAAAGCAACAACTCTCAACACCATAAACAAGAATTTGACACCACAAAAAGAGAATAAGGAGTACGAGCAAGGCGATACTGTGATGAACTTCTGCCGTAGTGTTTTATTTCTTTCCTCCTTTTATTTTGGTTTGTTTTTCGTAAACTAGTTTTCTTATATTAGAATTTTATTCGAACCTTGTATTAGATTTGTGAACCCAATTTTCCAAATGTATGCAAGTCTTTAATTCCACTATTTCTTCTATTTGATTTGTTTGAATGGTCATAAAAGTAGCTAATTTATGATCGTTATATGTGATTATTGGAATTGAGTCGGAAGATCTATTCGGATAATTAGATGTTAAATAGAATAACATTCGAGTCGTTTTCATCGTATAAGTGTTTTAATTGGCATGCGTATTGTATGAATACAGATATCACCTTACGTAACCAATATTGAAATTTGTATTTAATGATTTATTCTTAATTGAATTGCGTGTAGGAATACAATAATTTGGTTTTGAATATTATACTTGTAATTCACGCGGTAGGGAGGTATAATTAATCTAGAATCCCTGGTTAATAAGCAGAATGATTTGTATGCATAATTGAGGAGTTTTGGGTGATCAATAAGAAGGAAGATAAAATTCTAGGTCCGTTTTACTTGATAAACTTTCATGTTTAATATGCTTTTATAGTTCATTTAGTTAATTTTTTGTAGGGCGAATTACGGTCACCCCTGAGGTAAGGTATAATTAAAAAAAAAACATTTTGTTTGCATAATTACAACCACCCCTCTCGACCATGTATTGTCTTACACGTCAAACCTTACAATGTCAAATTTACCAAGGGGTGTTTCATCCAGTCGGTAAACCGATCGAATCGAACCGAACGAAAATTCATACATGTCGATTACCGAACCGTTAATTCGGTGTGGTATTCACTTTTATTATATATATATATATATATATATATATATATATATATATATATATATATATATATATATATATATATATAAAATTAATTTTAAACTAATAAATAAATATTAAATTTTTAAATATTTTTAATAAAATTTTGGTAATTCGATTATTTATCAAACCAAACGCTAAACGGTATGAAATTTTGCATACCGCAATATATATAAAATTTTACCGAATGAACACCCCTAAATTTACCAGTTGGAGGGATTTTTTCATTAGATAATACATATTTGAGGGGGGTGCTAGTAATTATGCAAACATGAGAGGTTTTTTCGTAATTTGACATTAATTTAAGGGGTGGTTGTAATTTGCCCTTTTTTTTTATTAAAAACCTCAGTTTGATTCAACTCGATAAGATTGTAAGTTCCGAGAATCTAGTACTTAGAATTAGTCAGTTATATATTCTATGTGGCTTCGATATTTGACTCTTTTATGTCCACTTTACTACTTGTTTTGTAGACCGACATAAGAGATTATCCAATTACATACTATACATCAAATTGAATAGCATTGCGATTCCATGTTTTGTATATATAGAGTTTGTTTTTTTGTTCTCCTTTTATTTTCCTTTTTGGTTTTGATTTGATTAGTGAATAATGGTGATGATGATTACTGACATCTGACCTAAGTACAATGACCTAGATCCGCTTACATAGGTACCAGTACTCTTACCATTATTTATTATTGGTGTTTTTTTAGGTACGCAAGTGCTTGTATCCTTAACAAGTAATATTATTGAACTCGTAAGAGTCGTGATATCGTACCTACATGGAGCAATTTATATTCTACTTCTAAGTACTTCAATATCGCTACTTATTTTTATCCGAACAACACAATTCAATATTTGATTTACTAATCCTAAAATTAACTAAGTCAAACAAACAATAAAAAGAAAATAACGAAGAATTTAATCAAATCGATAAAAACCTAGGATCTCGTTTTCCCCCTTTGCATACTTGTTGGAAATAAAACGCATAATCATGCAAGCTAAGAATATATCTACTAACATGGAATACTCAATTAATTATAGACAATCTTCGCAGTGAATTATAATCCTAACCAATCTACGATATGTCTATACAAATTGATTAAGACATGCAACATTAAGAACAAATTTCGATTACGACTACTCTAGGAATACATGTATATTTATATCCTGCACCAAGTAGATGAAAATAACTCAAGACCTCTTCTACCCACACTTCTAAATAATTAAAGCAATTTATCAATCACTTCAATAAACAAGTCACAAATTGATCAGATTCAATGTGAGGAAATAAATACTTCATAAAGCTTGCACAATAGGTAAATATTAATCCATAAACCCCACATAGGGTTCTAACGAAATCATAGATTACGAGTTTAGCTACTCATGTTGTTCAAAGAAAAACAAGAAAATAGTAAAAAAAAAAAATACATGGGTTCAGAAAACAAGAATAAAATGTGAACTATGATAAGAATCGTCAAATCTTCGTTATCGTTTCCTCCGTCTTCTCGCTCTTTGATGCAAACCTCGCCAACAATGTAACGAGATCCGATATCAATACTTCGGATATAAAAATCTCGGACCGTCCTAAGGAAGGAATCAAAGGGGTGTATGCGAAGACGCCACAATCGATTGCGAAAGTTCGATTGATAAGTCGGGGTGAACAAACGGAATCCACCGATATGTTCGAACAGTTCTTAAAGAACCAAAGAGAATAAACTCAATTAAAATCATCAAAATTCGTCCTCTTAAAACTCGTACGCTTGCGCTTCCTCCAATTCTTCATCTTCGAGCTTGCTAGGATCGTATCATACTCCCCCTCTTTAAAAGGATTCGTCCTCGAATCCGGATAAATATCACAAGGAGTATAAACACAATCGATCTCATGATCAATCTCTCTCCTTGGCAGCAAACTTACACATCTCTCCACCACCTCGCAGAACACACCATCTTCATCGGCTTGTATTAAAAGAATTTGCAATCCGGTTAGCTCGGCACTAGCTTCGATGCAATCGCTGGATCATATAATTCTCCACCTCTTCAAAAGGATTCGAAATCGAATCCGAACCTTCAATTTCTTCTTCAAGTGGTGGGGCAGTTTGGCGTTTTTCATCCTCCTCGGGCTGCAACTTAACATTCTCACTTACTTCTTCCTCAACTAGCGCATCAATGACTTTTAAATCTGTTTGAGTGTTCTCTTTCTCAAAATGTTGAAGAGCATCTTCCTTTTCAAGGGGCAATAAATAATCACCCTTTCTCTTCAATTCCTCGTAGTCTCCTTGGCCTCGTGGAATTTCCTCTGCTTTGGGATTTTGTAAGGGTTCTCTCTTTTGGCTCGTTGAAGATCTCCATTGTGATTCCCAACTTGGCGAACTCCGTTCTTCTATCTTAGTAGCTTGCCTCAACCTTTGAAATTGTAAGTCCCTATAATATTGTGAAGGAACGAACCTCTTTCTCATAACAGCCTTTATGGACTCCCAATCATCAATTGGTGGTTCGCCACAACGGCGCCTAGTTAAGACAAATTGGTCCCACCAACTAATTGAATAGTCAATGAATGCTTCGACGACGAGCTTCACTTTCTTCTTTTCTGAATAGTAATCGCAATCGAAGACGTGTTCAACTTTTCTTTCCCATTGAATGTACGCCTCGGGATCACTCTTACCTTGAAAAGATGGTATAGTCAATTCCATTGAGCTAAGGTTTCGATTTGCGCCATCTCTTTCTCGATCAAAGTATCCTCGACTCGATATATCCCATCCAGATCCTCGTCCCATACTCTCCCTCGATGTGCAAGGGATCACACCAAAACATCTGTCAACATAAACCTCTTTATCACGGTGAGGTATAACCGGTTGATGAACATCACGTCGTACGTACGGCCCTCGAACATGTTGATCTTTGTGTGGTTCATATATTTGGGCTTCAAGTCCTTCCAATCGATCGTGAATTCCCTCAAGTGCTTTAAATATGGATTCCATTGCCGACATCCTACGCTCCTCAACTCTTTCTCCTTTATAACCGGATTCCTCGGACATGATCAAAGTATTTTTTTTTTTTTGGACTCTACAGAAACCTTACTTAGACTCAAAGAAACTTCAAAAAAAAAATTTCGAATTTTTTTGACTTTTTTTATGGACTGGACTCTAAATAACCAAAACGAAAAACGAGATGACTCAACAAAAATAGACACGAAACGAAAAAAAACAAAACAAAAACACGAAACAAAGACTGACTCAAAAAAATAAAGATAAAGGATAGGCGAAACCTTCTTAGGAAGATGGCTCTGAGTACCAAATGATGCAAACCTCGCCAATAATGTGACGAGATCCGATATCAATACTTCGGATATATAAATCTCGGACCGTCCTAAAGAAGGAATCAAAGGGGTGTATGCGAAGACGCCACAATCGATTGCGAAAGTTCGATTGATAAGTCGGGGTGAACAAACGGAATCCACCGATATGTTCGAACAGTTCTTAAAGAACCAAAGAGAATAAACTCAATTAAAATCATCAAAATTCGTCCTCTTAAAACTCGTACGCTTGCGCTTCCTCCAATTCTTCATCTTCGAGCTTGCTAGGATCGTATCACTCTTAAAATTCGTCCTCTTAAAACTTGTACGCTTTCGCTTCTTCCAATTCTTCAACTTGGAGCTTGCTAGGATCGTATCACTCTTCTTGCTCCAAGTTTGCTCCCACTTTTCACATAAAGACTCTTCCCTTAACTTGCCTTGGGAACCCTCTTTTTATACCAAAACTCCCGGCCCAAGTTTTCAGTTAAAAGTTTAATTTTGGCCATGATTTTCTCTCACACTGCGGTCTCACAAGACAAAGACTCGATTTGCTTCTATTTTTCTCTGACTACGGTCCGAGAATCCTTCACGAATCTGGGATGGCGATCTCATGTGTCAGCAACCGATTTGCGTCCTATTTACTCCAAATTTCATGTCATTCCATCCCCTTTGCCTTCCGTGATCTCAAAACCACGTCACTTGCATAATCAATAACCAATAAATCAGTGCATTTATCTTATTAATTTAAACAAAAATACAATCGAACGTACTTGTATTACCGTATGGTTTCTACACTTAACATTACCCTGAACACATGCTAATGTCCGGTGTACACAAGTTCTATATTTATAAGTTTGGCATACTTTTGAAAATTTTATTTCCACTCAAGCGGAGATTCAAATGCAAAAATACAACTGGACTGAAAACATTGCGATGGGCCGGGCTCACCTCTTGTCAAAACTCAACACTGTTGGTATATATATATACAAAACAATATGCGTAAACGAACGAAAATACTTACTTGTTTGTCGAAAAGAGGAATTGTGAAAACACAAAGAACGATCGAGGCTTGCCAAAACAATTTCCTTAAGACAATATTTTCGGGCTGTCAACGGTGCACAATTTCTTCCCGGTAGGCTCCCAAGGTACAACGATCGGTTGTTAAATATTTGCACGAATATTCGACCCACGGCGAACTTGAACAACAAACGAAACTTTGACGAAGGGAAAGAAGAATATGAAGAACTATCTCGTAATTGCCCTTTAAATTCCGTACAAAATTGGCCAGATTCTGCCTTTATTTATAGGCGGTAGAGATCCATTCATAGAGGGTTGTAATGGTTGGAAGAAGAAGCAGAAGGTTGTGTCTAGGGGTGAAAGTCCGATGGATCGGATCGGAATTAGCCTTTTCGGAAAATTTCCAAAAAGTTTCAGAAGTACAAAATCAATTCCAATTCCAATTCCAAAATTTTCGGAATTTAAAAATTGATTCCAATTCCAAAAGGCCCGGAAATTTCGGAATTTCGGAAAACCATCGGAAATCAAATTAGCTTAAAATTTTCAAAACATAGCGAAAATTTTCTAAAATGTTCACAATTTTCCAAGACTAAGAACGTCCACGCCGATAAAAGTAAAACTAATTAACTAATAACTACTAAATTTTAGTTCAAAAATTAAATAAAAGTGAACACAACATAGTATCTAATAAAACTTTTAACAACAATTCATTATGTCAAAATCCTAAAAAAAAATTATAGGTGTATTTTTCGAAAAAATAAATATTGTATAATATTTATTATTTAAAGGTGTATTTTCGGAAAAAAAATCAAAAAAATTTGGAATTAATTTCGGAAATCAAATCGGATCGGAAATCGGAAATTCCAAATTTATTTTATATAATTCCAATTCCAATCCAAAAAAGCGGAAAAAATCGGAAATCGGAATTTCGGAAGTCGGAATGAAAAAAGTTGTTCCAAAATCGGAACTTTTAGAATCGAAACCGGCGTAAATTTGAATTTCCGTTCCAACTTGCACCCCTAATTGTGTGTGTTGTTTTGACCGAGTTCAAAACGTAGGAAAATTAATTGGTCATGGGTCAATTAATTAAATATTTGGTTTGGGCCAAATATTTTATTATTTAGATTTTAGGTCAACTAATTTGACTAATTACTAAATGTCCCCAAAAGTAATATTTGTGGACACATAAACCCAAACTAGTCATATCACTCGATTATATCGAGGGCACATCTTTTGAACTTTAATAATTTAATCAAGATAATTTTCATTCACCTTACTTCATGATTACGATCAAGTAAATAAATGAAATTAATCTTTACATAATGGGGTTTTTGTGCATAAGTCCACAACCAAACATATTTATTATTCTAGGTTTAGGGGCTATATCTCTTTCACCAATAAGCCCATCCCTTTAATATTTATTATAAATAAAGGAAACATTCATGTATATGCCAATATTACCCCCAACCATTTATACTCAATTTTTAATTGTAACCCAAATTTAATCAATTTTGTCCACAAAAATCCAATTTTGACCATAAAAATCCAATTTTGACTTTTTTCTTTCAAATAATTTTTTTGCGCCGGATTCCGGCGTTGACTTTTCGATTTTTTTTTTCTTCCGGATTTTTTCGCCGGTCTCCGGCGTTAATTTTTTTTTTATTTTTTTTTTCTTTCGGATTTTTTCGCCGATTTCCAGCATTGACCGGCGGTCTCCGGCGTTGATTTTTTTAGTGTTTTTTTAAGTTTTTTTTGTTTTTTTTACGTCCGCCGCTAAACGTTGACCGTAATTGTGCTGTCAATGACCGTTAATTAACGTAATTGTACTGCCGTTGACAAGACATTTATGTAATTGTTCTGCCGTTGACAGTAAATTAACGTAATATTATTATTTTTTTATTTTTTGTTAATTTTTTTATTTTGTTTGATTTGTTGAAAAGTCAACGTAATTATATTACTGTCGTTGACAGTAAAATAACTGTAAACACAATGATATTACTGTCAACAACATCAATATTACTATTTTTTTTGGGTTTTTTGTTTTGTTTGAGTTATTCACGGAGTAACGTAATAATATTATTGTCTATTATTGTAATATTAATGTGGTTGACGATAATATTACTGTTGTTATAGTAATATTACTGTTGTTATAGTAATATTGCTGTCAACCACATCAATATTATTATTTTGTTTGGATTTTTTTGTTTGTTTGAGTTATTCACGGAGTAACGTAATAATATTACTGTCTATTATTGTAATATTACTGTGGTTGACGGTAATATTACTGTCACTCACAGTAATATTAATTATTTTGGCTTTTTATTATGTTTACATTTGTTGAATGGTCAACATAGTAATATTAGTCTATTAGAACAACTCCAATGGAGTTATTAAATGGGGTATCAAAACCCTTAACTACCATTTTGATAATTGAAGTTAGAAATTTTCCACTCCGATGGAGTTATCAAATGAGTTTCTATGTTGATATTTTAATTTTTGGGATATAAAAATACATTCTGAAGAAATAATACCAATTGGAAGTTACATAACTTAACCACCTTAATAACCAATTAGAATATGACATGTGTTAATTAAAATATATAATCACATTATTTATTTTTAATTAGCAACTATTTGATAACTATGGTTGGAGCAAATAAATTTATTTAGGTATCCAACTAAAATATAAAATATCAAATAAATATTTGATAATTCATTTTGATATTTATGGGTTGGAGTTGCTCTTACACAATAATTTGAGTTTTGTTGCGTTAATATTACTGTGCTAGAGATTAATATAGCAATATTACTGTGTTAAACTGTAGTATAGTTAATTTTACTGTGTTTAACAGTAATATAGTTAATATTACTGTCAATCACAGCAATATTGTTGTTTAAACGAAAAAGAAAATGTTACAGAAAGAAGAAAAAAAAATAACAATAATAATAAAAAAAATTCAAAAAAGTCAACGCCGGAAACCGATGAAAAAATTCGGAAGAAATTTTTTTTGAAAAGTCAATGCTGGAATCTGGCGCCAAAAAAATATTTTTTGAAAAAAAAAATTTGAAAAAAAAAGTTTTTGGTCAAAATTGAATAATTTGTAAAATTCGGGGTCAAATTGAGGTTAAATTAAGTTAATGATGAAATTGGAGCGAGCATATTAAATTATGAGAGGCTAAGATAGTCTTTTACAAAAATCTGGACCATGTGTGGACTTATTGGTAAAAGAGTTTTTTATCCGAATCTCTTTATGAATAAGTATCCATTGATGGGTTTATTTGTAATAACCATTTACATAACTTAATTAATAGGGGAAAGTACAGTTTGCACCCCTGAACTATAGGGTCTGTCACAAACACCCCCCTAAACTACAAAACGTAACAAACTAACCCTCCGTTTCCAATCCGTTAGTGGTGTGCTGACATGGCAAGTTGACTTTCTCCAAATAAATTATTTTTACAATTTTACCCTCAGTTATATATATATATATATATATATATATATATATATATATATATATATATATATATATATATATATATATATATATGTGTGTGTGTGTAGAATTAAAATTTTATTTTAATGTATAAATTGGAATCTTGTTGCACCATGGTTACAGTAGCTCGTTCACAAAAACCTAAAAACACAACGGCAACAAAACAACGCCGTGCCGGAGGAAGGTCAACCAAACACAAACCAATCACCAAAAAAACCCTTAGAAGACTTGCAGAGCACCGGATTGGTGATGCCAACCATGCCGATGGTGAAGTCGACGGGGATCAACGAGGGCTTATGGCGCGAAGACAAAGCCCACCACAACAAATTTTGCACGGAAATTCAGGGATTTCGAGGATTTTAGAAACAAGCTTGTGGCTCAGATCTTGATTCTTCTCTTCTCTTCTCCTCTTCTATTTTTTATTTTTACTTTTTGGAACAAAAATAAAACAGGGGATGATTTCTATGGTTTAATTGGGTTTTGCTGGAGAACTTTAATACTAGATGGGTTTTGCAGAAAGACAAAGAGGGGTTAGTCTAGGTTTTTAAAAAGAAAAAAAAAAGAACTTAAGCTTGCAATTTCTATCTTGATGATGCTTATGAGAGTATAAGATGAGAGGAGAGGGACAAAGAGGAGAGAACCTCTGTGAAAAGAAAAAGAGAAAATAGGCGAGAAGAAGAAGAGAGAGGAGAGAGACCAAAATTGATGGGCAAAGACGTAATTGCACATGAAAACTGACGGTGTTAGTTTTCTTAACGTTGACCATAAAATACAGGGGTTAGTTTGTTACGTTTTGTAGTTTAGGGGGTGTTTGTGACAGACCCTATAGTTCAGGGGTGCAAACTGTACTTTCCCCTAATTAATATTACTCAATATTAATTATTGGAAATCATGAAACTTCAAAAAAAAAAAAAAAACATTGTGACGGGGACTTGATCCCGACATACCAATGGCGTCTTTATATTGGGACCAATTCCACACACTTGTAACAAATTAGTAGATTTAACTACTTTATTACTACATTTTAATTTAATTTTTACTTTTTATATCTGAATATATTTGTTCCCATCTCCGAAAAAGATAAAATAATAATAATGTTTATACGTTTTAACTCGTTTTTTGAATGAACTTTACTCTAACAACCCTTCTTATTCACAATTCACAATTTTAAAATTTATTCTCCACCGGAAAGATTAAATATTTCTTGTTCTCTCAATACTATTGAATTATTCTCACTCAATTTATTTTTTTTCTATTAATATTTCTCATACATATTGCATAATAACCCGCTAATGAGGGCAAGAAGCTGCGTTACATTTTCTTGATGAATGATTAAATAAAATAACATTATTGATGATGCATGTAAACATCTTTATTTAGTGATGTGATATGAGCCATGTATGAAATCGACCCTTCGTCCAATCAAGACGAGTAGAGAGGCGGCAGAGGAAAGGGTGGAATGCTTTGCTCGTTTCTGAAAAAGTTTGACGGATCAACTTTAGTCTTGACACGAACTAATCGTTCGAAATTGTTCTTGAAATATTTCATCCCCCAAACCTTAGCCTCGTCGTAGCTTCCAATAGTATTTCCTGAGGAGTAGTCATTGACCCCTAAATCAAGATCCCTGTAATTGAAATAAGCCGCTCTAGGAGATTTCGACACATAAGCGGCCATGTAACCGTAAATTCTCCTCATCCAGTTTAAATGCTTTTCCGCTTCTTCTTTTCCCGGGGAATCCCAACTCAACCCATAATCAATCATGAAAATGTTACCTGTTCGATGTGGGAACGGAGTTTCCGATTCCGAAAAACTATTAAGTGCACCTCCATATGGACTTAACTGAATTTCAGCCATATTTTCATCTTCTTCACGGAGGAATCTAAATATCCCGATTAGCCCGTCTACCGGAATTGGTTCTGTCGCAAAGTCTGATTTGCCCTTGAAATATACTGTAAAAGGAGTGGTTCTATTCAGCAAAACGTCGAGGGGCTGGTTCGGTATGTACGCGAAATAGAGTACAGACTGTATCCAGCTCATTTCAGTACAATCTTTCTCCACCAAACCCAGCTCCGGAAATTTCTCTTTCATTATCGGCATAAGATCTTCAACTCCACCTAAGTACAAGGTAGTGAAAGAAGCTATTACTGTCCTCTTTCCGGTGGTCAGAGATCGAACACTTCTCAAGAAAACCCTCATCAAAAGATTATCGTCCACCTTGTCCGCGATGTACTGCCACCTGCATGGTTGTTAAATCGTAAATCGAATCGCAAATCGTAACATATTTTAATTCTTTCAAAGATAATATTAATGATAATAATGATATGTAAAAGTTGTCTGTTGACCCATTAAAATTGAAATCCAATAAATGTTTTTTAACAAAATTTTCAACACAATAAAATAAAAAATTTATAACCTATATATTAATTCTCATATTACAAATATTACAAATTCCCATGATTCACAATATATATATATATATATATATATATATATATATATATATATATATATATATATATATATATATATATATATAATTTGAAAATATAAAGAATGGACTGAATTAAATATAAACAAAATACATGTATGATGTAAGCTCACTTATTTTATTAAAATCGGTGGCATGAAGATATCCAAGTAAAAAAATACAAATGCCTTATGAGGACTAATTAAAATAAAAATAATTAATATTTTGAAAAAATAGAATATTATTCCAATTAATTTTCCTACATTAACTATAAATGAGGGGTAGAATCAAAATACGTGATTTTCTTTGAATACTTTGTTTTAATAGTATTTTAGGGGGAGAAATTGACAAAAGCGTAGTAGACTAATATATTTTTGATTGAATTTTATTATAAAAAGGTATAGTCATCTTAAATTTCCTTAAATTGTAGTAAAAATCGTAAACTGGGAATCGAATGGAAATCGTAAGATTTTAAAAAGCACAGCACCTGTGTACTAACTGGGTCGCGTTTTGTTCGTACGTTTTGGTGACGTTGAAAACCGTGACAGTTTCGGGGACGGTGATTAGATTGACCTTAAATGCGATAACAATCCCAAAGCTAGTACCTCCGCCACCTCTAATAGCCCAAAAAAGATCCTCCCCCATTGACCGTCGGTCCAACATTTGACCGTCCACATTCATTATCCTGGCGTCGATGATGTGATCGGCGGAGATGGAGTGCCTGCGGGACATCATGCCGTATCCTCCACCGCTGAGGTGGCCGCCAATGCCGACGGTGGGGCAAACGCCGGCAGTGAATGCGAGGGTCCCGCTCTTCTGGGCGAGCGTATGGTAGAGCTGACCGAGGGTGGCGCCCACTTGAACCCATGCCGTCTTTTGTTCGGCGTCGATCGAAATCTGACGAAGGTTTCTCATGTCGACCACGACAAAAGGATTATCTCGGGAAGTGTGAGAAAGTCCTTCGTAGTCGTGGCCGCCGCTTCGAACACGGATCTGGATTCGGAGTTTCTTGGAGCAGTAAATAGCTGATTGGATTTGGTAGTCGTAGAAAGGTGTGAAAATTATGAGAGGCTTATTATATGGAGAGGTTGAACCCGGTCTGAGGTTTTGGGCTATAAGAAGAGATGCGTATGATGATGAATTATTGGGGGTGTAAATGAGATCATCGGTTGCTGAATTCGAGCTTTCTAATTGGACGGTGAGACATTCAACAAAATCACCACCCTCATTATAATTAATGTTGTGGTCATCACCACTTGCAGAGGATGCAATAAACCTTAAAAGGTTTGAGAAACATAGGAATATTAATATAATATTATAATTACTAGAACCCATTTTTTTTTTCTTTATCAATATCTTTTGTGAGTGCTTATTGAGGGCTAGACCATTCCTATTTATAGGTGGAGGAATAATGCAATTTAGGTGTTCCGATCCGAAGTGATGAAATTATATGCCTAAGCGAGGGGTGAATTCGACTTTTCAAAAATTTCCATATTTTGAAAACTCTTTTTGGTAATTTGAATATCAATGAAATGATTTCTAAAATAATTATGATCACATGCGGAAAATTGAAAAGTGATGATGAAACTATAAATGACACATAATTTTGGTGAAATGTTGCAGCCTTCCACACCCTCCAACTTTTATTAAATTCCACCTAATATTGTGCAATTCATAAATAATTAAAACTTGTAAAATCCACTACTACTATGTTTTGACCTTCTCTTGCGCTACATAACCAATTTTGCAGAACTAGGTAGTTATATACCGTTTTGATACGATCTCTTGAGTATTATAAGAATTCTTTACGAAACGTAAGAAAACTCTTCTTTATTATTTCTCTCTGCCTAATGAAACCTTAACACAAAATACCTATTCAAAGATAACTAATTAATTAATGAATTAATTAATTAATTAGACCAATTTTGCAGAACCGGGTAGTTACAAATATACAGTTTGTACACTCTCAACACATGCTGTCAAGTCAATTCATATATCAAACGTTCGAAACATTAAAATCACATGTACATATTGGGTGGACTAAAACCATGCATCCACCAAGTACAGTTAATTATGTCCGTATATCTTCAACCATGGCCACAGACACACTACATGTACATCGTCCAACTAAATAATTGGATTTGTTTGATGTTTCGTATCACCAATAACTTGTCGCGTCGACCTGTAAATATTATATTATCATGACTTATTTTTCCTGCAAACCCATGCGTTTTGCTTCTTTTCTTTTTTTTTTTTTCTTTTTTTGCTGTTGAAATTGTGTTGGCTATCTCGCACAGGAAAATAGTTTATTTCGTCACTTTTTTAGTTGTTTTCGAATTCTGCTATTTTTTTAATTGGTTTTGATAATTTTGTAGTCGATTTCAACATGTTTATAGTTAGTTTCGATAATTTTATAGTGATATCGATAATTTATAGGTAACTAGTGTTTCACCCGTGCGTTGCACGGATATGAGTTTTAAAATGAGAAAAATAATAATATTTAAACGATTATCTCTTTATAACAACACCAATTCAAGTAAAACAAAATGGAAGGAAATAAAAAAAAATTATCTCTTAATTCAGAGTTGTAACATATGAAATTCAATTAAATATTACAAAGAAACATACGCTATTGGCGCAAAGTACAATATGAATATGAAGAGAAGTGAAATAATTTAAAACATATGGTATTACTCTATTTCGTGGGATGCAATCTACTACACCATGTGAATCCTCTGCAAAATAAATAACTTAACAACAAATACAGTAGCATAGAGGTAACACAATAGATATTAAAATAACCTGCAAGTTTATCACTAACAACATTCAATTAGTGATGCACATTACTCAAACAACAACACAACTTATAAATATTGCAAAAGAAATAAGATGTATACGTCAATACTAATAATAATAATACCAATACTGATATCAATATTGATACTAATACTGATACTGATACTAATACTAATACTGATACTAATACTAATACTAATACTAATACTAATACTAATATTAATACTAATACTAATACTAATACTAATACTAATGCTAATACTAATACGAATACTAATACTAATACTAATACCAATACTAATACTAATACCAATACTAATACTAATATTAATACTAATACTAATACTAATACTAATACCAATATTAATACAAATACTAATACTAATATTAATATCAATATTAGTACTTATACTAATACTAATAATACAACTAATATCAATATTAATAATAATAGTACTACTGATATTAATATTAATACTGATACTCGTATTAATACGGGTACTCATACTGATACTAATTCTAATTCTAATACTAATCTTAATACCAATACTGATATGCCTAATTGGGCCAACCCAATGGGCCTACAATTTCTTTACCTACTGGGCTACGAGCCCAATATCGAAGACCAATATCACCGAGGCCCAAACACCTTCAAGTAAGGCTTGGGCCCAACAAAGCAAACCCAACCCAATAAACGACATATAAATAGAGGTTTTACTCATTTTATTAAGGTACGCCCTATTAACAGAGCAATACTACAATGTATATTCTCTGGACATTTTCTATGATCAGCACGTCTGACTTGAGCGTCGGAGGGGTTTCCGCCGGATCAACCCCCGGCTTAGTTCATGTGTTCTATGATCGCAGGTACCTCAGGATCATCAAGTTGTCAAGCTACTGATCCGCTTTGCTCTCCCAGTTTATTTTCTACACCACCCTAGGTGAGCTATATTTTAGCATCATCATTTTGGCGCCGTCTGTGGGAACGATGCAAACCAGATCACGTAGCCAACAAGATCCTCCTGAGGCGTCTGCTCGGAGAGAAAAGGACACAGCAAACGACCTCCCACCTCGTGGAGGCTCTGGCTTGCCACCTCCTCCACATCCCATGGATCCGCCTCGCGAGGTTCAGGTGATCCCCTTTGGGGACCAACCACTCGCCGATCCACTGCTCCCTGCTCCTCGAATGGTTCAAATAACCGAGGATGCGCTTCAACGCATGATAGCAGAAGCTTCAACTCGCGCTGCCATAGAGGCCGTGACCCAATATATCGCCACGATGGGAGCAAATGCTCCCAACGCGATACCAGCACCTGCCCCACATGTGGAGCCACCTATGGCACCACCGCCGTCGACTCCCTGGGGGCTTACATATGCCCCCAAAATATTTCGCTCGCCAAGGGTTATCGACTCCCTGGGGGCTTACATCGCCCCCAAAATATTTCGTTCGCAAAGGGTTATCGACTCCCTGGGGGCTTACATATGCCCCCAAAATATTTCGCTCGCCAAGGGTTATCGACTCCCTGGGGGCTTACATCGCCCCCAAAATATTTCGTTCGCCAAGGGTTATCGACTCCCTGGGGGTCACATCGCCCCCAAAACATTTCATTCGTCATAGCAGGAGCCAACGCTCCTCCTCGTGAGGCCCCACTGGGTCCTCACCATGATCAATTTCTACTTACTTCTCGAACGGTTCAGATAACCGAAGAAGACCTTCAGCGTATGATCACGGAAGATTCAACTCGTGCTGCCACTGAATCAGTGGCACCATATATCGCCAAGGTGAGGCATCTCACCCCAGTGGTTCGTGATCGCCTCATCCTAAATGGGGGGCTATCCCATCCTAAATTTGAGCATCTCCTCTCAAGGGTGGTACATCCACTGACCTTTCAACTCCAAGGGGTTTCACATCATTTCAAGTGTTTCACGTCCCTACTTCAAAAACAGAAAAAGGGTCTGACGCGCGCGCACGAACCAATGGCACAACCGTGCGCATCAACCTCAAACCATAGGTCTCGAGCGCCTCATCCTACAGTGGGCAGTTATCCCCATCCTAAGGTTGGGCATCACCCTTACCTTTCAACCCTAAGGGGGTTCACATCACATCTCAAGAGACGAGTATAATCTCACTACTCAAAAAATAGAACATCCCCAAGGGGGTGCACATCCCATCTCAAGGAACGATGATAATCTCCCTACTAAAAAAATAGAACATCCCCAAGGGGGTGCACATCCCATCTCAAGGAGCGATGATAATCTCCCTACTCAAAAAATAGAACATCCCCAAGGGGGTGAATATCAACCAAATAAAAAAGAAAAAGAAAAAAGATGAAGACGAAAAAATAGAAGAAAAAAGAAGATGATAAAAAAAAAAAAAAAGAAAGAAGAAGAAAAAAGAAGATGATGAAAAAAGAAGAAAAAAGAAGATGAAAAAATAGAAGAAAAAAGAAGATGATGAAAAAAGAGAAGAAGAAAGAAGATGAAAAAATACAAGAACAAGAAGAAGAAAAAAGAAGATGAAAAAATACAAGAACAACAAGAAGAAAAAAAAAAAAAAAAAAAAAAAAAAAAAAAAAAAAAGGGAGGACATGCAGCCGAGCCGCGCGCGCGAGCCAAGCCAAGCACGCGCGCGTGGCGTACACGCGCCAGACGTGCGCGCGTGCACTGCACGCGCGCCAGCAAAAAAAAAAAAAAAAAGACATGGAGGCGCGCGTGGCGTACACACGCGCGTGCACTGCACGCGCGCCAGCTGAAGAGAAAAAAAAAAAAAAAAAATTCACACGCGCGCGCGCCCTCCAATGCACGTGCGCGCGCCTCCCAAGGCCACCTTGGAGCGCGCGCTCCCACCTAATTGGGCACAACTTTTGGTACTTTCCACCAAATTGCGCGTAGATTTCACCTCGCTTCACCAAATCGCGCGAGAATTTCAACGCGCTCCACCAAATCGCGCGAACTCTTCAACGCGCCTACCAAATAGCGCTCGCTATCAAACGGATAAATAAAAAAAAAAATTATTTCTCCACGCCATGCCAACGATTAACGCAAGACTACAGCATAGATCTACTCTCAATACGATCCGGTACCCCTTTCTACTTGGCTCCCACATCGTCTCGAGAGTGGGGGGCTTGCGAGACAACTCCCACGAGGAGCCAACTCGCTCAATACTACCACCCGCAGCGAGACAACTCCCACGAGGAGACCACTCGCTCCATCCTACAACCCGCAGCGAGACAACTCCCACGAGGAGCCAACTCCCTCGGGTCTACGAAACCATAGCGAGATAACTCCCATGAGGAGCAAACTCGCTCGGTCCTACAAACACACAGCGAGAAAACTCCCACGAGGAGATAACTCCCACGAGGAGACCACTCGCTCCGTCCTCTAACCCGTTGCGAGATAACTCCCACGAGGAGACAACTCGTTCTATCCTACAACACGCAGCGAGACAACTCCCACAAGGAGACAACTCGCTCTGTCCTACAACACACAGCGAGATAACTCCCACGAGGAGATAACTCGCTCTGTCCTACAAACACACAGCGAGAAAACTCCCACGAGGAGACAACTCGCTCTGTCCTACAACACACAGCGAGACAACTCCCACGAGGAGATAGCTCGCTCAGTCATATAACCCGTTGCGAGGCAACTCCCACGAGGAGTCAACTCCCTCGGGTCTACGAACCCACAGAGAGATAACTCCCACGAGGAGCCAACTCGCGCAGTAATACAACCCGCCGCGAGACAACTCCCATGAGGAGATAACTCGCTCGATCCTACAACCCCTTACAAGGAAACTCCCACGAGGAGCCAACCCCCTCGGGTCTCAAAACCACAGCGAGATAACTCCCACGAGGAGTCCACTCGCTCTGTTCCACAACCCGTTGCGAGACAACTCCCGCGAGAAGCCACCTCGCTCGGCATTACAAATCCGTTACAAAGCAACTCCCACGTGCAACCACCTCACTCGATAAATATTACTCACCGCGAGACAACTCCCATGAGGAGACAACTCGCCCGAAATTCATTATATAATCACAAGCTCAAGTTAGCACGGTTACAACCCTAGAAGCACTTAGAGACATTATGAGAATCTATATAGTCTGGCCAGCTTGATTACTCAAATTTATCTACTTGTTTTCGATGGGTCATTCATTAAAACGTGGCCACGGTCCAAACATACTTACGACCCACAAGGTCTAACAAAGGGCACGATCCCCATATAAAAATCTTGAGAGTCTGATCCCCTCCTCAAGTACAACACGTAGAAAGCTATATGTAAACACATACAAGCAACGCGTCAAAACATTGAAAATGTCGAAAAATAACAACTCCCACGAGGAGAATACTAGCTCCGTGCTACTACATTATCGTGAGACAACTTCCACGAGGACGTAACTCGATCAACTCGATTACCCCAGAGACAACTTCCACGAGGACGTAACTCGATCAACTCGATTACCCCAGAGACAACTCCCACGAGGAGATTACTTGATCCGTGCTACTACATTATCGCGAGACAACTCCTACGAGGAGATAACTCGATCAACACTATTACCCCGCGACAAGACAACTCCCACGAGGAGATAATTCGCTACTACATCGTCGCGAGACAAAACCGACGACTCAATTAACTTATATCGCGGCAACTTTGTCGCGCTATGCGCCAACGCGCATTCACACCCCTCCGACACACGCTCCAACGCGTTTTCGCATACCATTAGGCCATACGCCAACGATCGACTTCTACAATTTTTACTCTCGACACGATCTGAGACCCATCACAACATGGCCCCCACATCGACTCGAGAGTGGGGGCTTAATGATATACCTAATTGGGCCAACCCAATGGGCCTACAATTTCTTTACCTACTGGGCTACGAGCCCAATATCGAAGACCAATATCACCGAGGCCCAAACACCTTCAAGTAAGGCTTGGGCCCAACAAAGCAAACCCAACCCAATAAACGACATATAAATAGAGGTTTTACTCATTTTATTAAGGTACGTCCTATTAACTGAGCAATACTACAATGTATATTCTCTGGACATTTTCTATGATCAGCATGTCTGACTTGAGCATCGGAGGGGTTTCCGCCGGATCAACCCCCGGCTTAGTTCATGTGTTCTATGATCGCAGGTACCTCAGGATCATCAAGTTGTCAAGCTACTGATCCGCTTTGCTCTCCCTGTTTATTTTCTACACCACCCTAGGTGAGCTATATTTTAGCATCATCAAATACTAATACTAATACTAATAATAATACTAATACTAATATTAATACTAATATTAATACTAATACTAATACTAATACTAATACTTATTGATATTGATACAAATACTGATACTGATACTGATACTGATACTGACACTGATACTGATACTGATACTGATACTGATATTGATATTGATATTGATATTGATGTTGATGTTGATAGTCATATTGCTACTCATAGTAATATTATTATTAATACTAATACTATTACTAATACTGATACTAATATTGTTACTCATACTGATACTGATGCTGATAAAAAAACTAATAATAATACTAATATTATGCTAATAATATTGATACTAATATTAATATTGATATTGATACTGATACTGAAAATGATACTAATATTGATACTCATACTGATTTTGATACTGAAACTGATACTGATACCAACACTAATACATATACTGAAACTGATACCGATACTGATACATATAATGATACTGATAGTGATACCGATACTGATATTTATACTGGTACTGGTACTGATATCGATACTAATACTGATACGGATACTTATACTGATATTAATATTAATATTAGTACTAATACTAATATTATTACTAATAGTAATATTAATACTAATATTGATACTAATATTATTACTAACACTAATATAAATGCTAAAACTAATTTAATGCTAATGATACATATACATATACTGATACTGATACTGATACCGATACTACTAATGATACTGATATTGGTACTAATATATATCGTGGTACTGATACTGATACTTATACTAATACCGATAATAATATTGATACGGATACTTATATTTATGTTAATACTAATATTTGTACTAATACTAATACTAATACTAATATTAATACTAAAACTAATACTAATACTAATATTAATATTAATACTAATACAAATACTAATACTAATACTAATACCAATACTAATACTATTACTAATACTAATATTAATACTAATACTATTATTAATACTATTATTAATACTATTACTAATACTAATATGTTAATATTGTTAATGTTAATGCTAATACTAATTTTGATGTTAATGCTAATCTAGATAATCTAATTATTATGTTAATGCTAATTATGATTGTAATTCTAATATTATTCAAATCCTTATCGTATTCTTAATTCTATTCATAATACTAATAATAGTTCTAATCATAATCCTAACCATAATCCTATTCCTAACACTAATCATAAGCCTAATAATTTTAATACTAATAATGCTAATGTTAATTATAATTATAATCTTAATTATAATTCTAATCCCAATCCTAATGTTAATTATAATCGTAATACTAATACATATCACTAATTATCGTACTAAGCATAATTATAATCTTAATTATAATTATAATTCTAATACTGATATTAATCATAATCCTAATATTATATTAATCCTAATTACAATCTGAATCCTATTTCTAGTATTAATACTAATACTAATTCAAAGAATCTTAATTATAATTATAGTTCTAATACTAATATCAATCACAAATTCTGATTTTGCAACAATTTTTTTTGCAATGATCTATTATTTAGTATAATAAAGAACAATTTTATTCAATCCCGAACCGTTATATCAAATTTCTTATGTGTGGTAGCTCAACCATAAAAAAACACATATTAAATATATTAGAAATTAATATTTAATTATATTATCAAACTGACATTAAAATTATTTAAAATATTATAAGGGTATAAGAAAACGTTAAGACGTAAAAGAACAATAATCATTGTTAATAAGATAAACTATGAAAATCCTCCCAAACTTAGGCTAAATTACAAAAAACACCTCCACTTATCGGTGATTATACCAAAACCCCCCTAATGTTTGTTTCTGTCTTACACGACCCCCTTATGGTGTGATTTTTTTACGGAATCTTTTTTATTCCATGTAATGTCCCAAAAAATATGGAGTCTACCCTTGCAGACGTGACATTTCTTTTATCGTATTTTTTAAACTAAAAAATTACCCTCGGGGTTGTCATGGTAATAATAAAAATTTGTGAATGTGTTATTTAAGAAGAATAAAGATTTCGTGTAAAGTTCACCTGAGGGTAATTTTTGTCTCTAAAAAGTACCATAAAGAAATGTCTTGTGTGCATGATATAATAAGCATTATTGGAATATTCCAAAAAAATCCTTGAAAAATCATACCATAAGGGGGTCGATGTAAGACGGAAACAAACATTAGAGGAATTATTAATATAAACTATTTACGGCAAGAGCACTTCGAGTGGGATTATTAAATGAGCTATCAAAACATTTAACCACCATTTTTATACTCCAACATAGTAATTTTTAATTCTAATAGAGTTATGAAATGAGGTATTTTGATATTTCATCTTTCAGAATGTAAAATTATATTATGCAATCATGCAGAATAAAATATCAAACATGAGTTATGAATTTAACCACCTCACTGTCCATTTAGAAAATAACATGTGGCAATTTGATATATTTAATTAACAACTATTTAATACCTATGGTTGAAGCAAATACATTTAGATAAATATCAAAATAAAATATTAAATAGCACATAAATATTTGCAAACTCATTTTGTTACTTTTGGGTTGGAGTTGCTGTGGGTATTTACTTCATTATATGTATTAGAGTTATAAAGAAATACTTATTAGTGGAATACAATATATAGTATATACGATCATTATACATTTTAAACAAAACAATTGACATTCTTAATGTTAGCCATTAAATAAAGTGGATAAACGAATTTAATTCCAAAAAATTAGAATTATTATATTTTGAAATATATAAAATCAATTCGTTTTTTTATGAATTGATAAAAATTAACTTAGGCTATTCAATTTATTAGTATAATCATGATAAAATTTGTATTTTAATTAGTATATAATTTAAAAAGTTAAATCAATCGTAAAATTTATTATCACTGAATTCAGTGAAGAAAAAATAATTATTTAAATAATAATATGAAATTCATGTAGTATAATTTTCAATATGGTAAATAATTGGGAGTACATTACTCTACACATGGCATAACAATAGTGTCAATTTTCGCAAGATAGTAAATTCAAACATGTATCTTTCTTTTTTACAGATAATATTAATATATAATATTGAATTAGTAAAAAAAAATACATATTCTCTAGTCATGTTCATGTAAAATGTATAATATCAAATAATTTATTCTCGAATATGTTTTTTAATATAAATCCAATTTTATGAATTAAAATTAAAAAAAAAATCGTAACACTTCCAATCATGCAATTATAATAAGGGAAGATTTTAAATTGAATTTAACTAAATTGAAATTCAATTAATTATAAAATTAAATTCAAAAATAAATTTATTTAGGGTTTCCAAGAAAGTTGATATATTTAGAGTATTTTATAAATGGTATGATATAAATAGATTAATAAAATAATTAAATATATTTAATTACTTTTAATTTTGGAAAATGATGACATGTTTTTTGGTGATTTATTTCCACCAATCAATTCGCCACTTAGGATGAAATTGAGGACATGTCATCAATTAAAATTGCCAAATGTCAATCAATTAGCTATGGAATTCAACTTTTATATATTATATAGATTTTGATAATAGTTGATTTCAAAATGTTAAACCTTGAATACCATTTTTTTAGTTGTTTACCATAATTTTATAGTTGATTGTGAAAAGAAAAAACTAAAAAATGAAAATTGTAGTTGATTAAGAAATTTTTGTTGTTGGTTATAGAAAGAAAATAAAACTAAATTGCAAGTAAAAAATATTCAAAATTAATTAAAATGTTTAAAAAAAATTAGTCGATTTCTGAATTTTTTTTAGTTGATTTATGAAGAAAAAAAGAATAAAAAGCTGAAGGAAAAAAGAAAAAAACTATTTTTTATTAGATTTTTTTTAATTACTATTTTTTAATAATTTAATAAATAAAAAATTGGAAATTAAAAAATAATATTTAAATAAATATAAAAAGGAATCAAGTAATGAGTAGTGGGTAGTGGAAATTGATTAGTGGAGAGGGACAAATTTGGAATATGAAAAAAGCTGGACCTACTAGGCTCCTTCGATTCTACACCCGGTGATCTGATGAACACTGAGTGGGTCTTCTGCTGACACGTGTCTTTTTTTTTTTTTTTTTTTCTAGAACCCTTAAAGGTGAAAAAAATAACACACGGCAGCAGAAGACCCACCCGGTGATAAACACACCCAGTGTAAGGTCGAAGAAGTCAACCTACTTCTACAATTAAAAATAAGGGTGAATACACTCTTATTAAAAAAAAAAAAAAAAACAAGACAAAGGGGTTATCACTAATAGACTCTTTTTTTAATTGTGGGGCTTCCTTCGAAATTTCTTGCGCCAATGACCTCCAGTGGTGCATCTAGGGGTGAAAGTTGGATGGATCGGATCGGAATTAGCATTTTCGGAAAATTTCAAAAAAATTCGGAAGCACAAAATCAATTCCAATTCCGATTCCAAACTTTCGGAATCAAAAAATTCATTCCAATTCCAAAAGGCCTGGAAATTTCGGAATTTCGGAAAAAAATCGGAAACCACACAAGATTTAAAATTTCAAAACTATTTTCGAAAATGTTCATAATTTGTCAAAAATAAGAACATCCATGTCCATAAAAGTAAAACTAATAACTACTAAATTTCAGTTTAAAAAATTAAATAAAAATAAACAGAGCATAACATTCAATAAAACTTCTAACAAAAATTTATTATGTCAAAATCCTAAAACAAAACTTATAAGTGTATTTTTCGGAAAATAAATATTATATAATATATATTATTTATAGGTGTATTTTTTGGAAAAAAATCGGAATCTTTCGGAATAAAATCGGATCGGAAATCGGAAATTCCAAATAAATTTTATATAATTCCAATTCCAATCCAAAAAAATCGGAAAAATTCAGAAATCGGAATTTCGGAAGTCGGAATGAAAAAACTTGTTCCAAAATCGGAACTTTTCGGATCGGAATCGGCGAAAATTGGAAATTTTGTTCCAACTTGCACCCGTAGGTGCATCCCCAGAATCTTCATCATTTTCATTGAGTCCAATTTCTGCAACCCCAAATAGGTCTTAGCCGCCGACGGACATTTAGGATTTGAGATTAGGAAAGAAATATTTTTTTGTGCATAAGGTTTTTTTTTTTTTTCTCATAAAATGTAATATTTTTTTTTTTTCTTCAACGAATTGGGTGTCTCCTTTTGTATTTACGTTTTGTAGTTTTAGAATTTTAAAAAATTCTTGAAAAGGATGCAATAAACCTTAAAAGGTTTGTGAAACACAGGAATATTAATATAATATTATAATTACTAGAACCCATTTTTTTTTCTTTATCAATATCTTTATATAATATTATAATTACTATAACCCATTTTTTTTTTCTTTATCAATATATTTTGTGAGTGCTTATTGAGGGCTAGACCATTTCTATCTATAGATATATGCTATAGGTGGAGGAATAATGCAATTTAGGTGTTCCGATCCGAAGTGATGAGATTATATGCCGTGAGGGGTGAATTTGACTTTTCAAAATTTCCATATTTTGAAAACTGTTTTTGCTAATTTGAATTTCAATGAAATGATTTCTCAAAAAGTTACTTCTTCCACTCTATATTAAGTGTCGTTTTTGGCTTTGCACAAAGATTAAGAAGCTCAGTAAATATGTTTTGATTTTACGTAAAATATATTAGAAAGACTAAAATAACCTTGATTATTGAATGATGTGATAAGAAAAAGGTAATACTTATAGTTGAATTAATAAGGTTAAAACATGAAAAAATGCATTTTATGCAGTATTGGAAATCTAAAGTGACAGATAATATGGAACAAAAATATTTTTAAAAAGAGACAATTATTGTAGAACAAATGGAGTATGATCACATGCCGAAAATTGAAATGTGATGAAACTATAAATGACACATAATTTTGAGTGGTTTGGTGAAATTCTCCTACGTACATTCTTCCAGCCTTCCACACCCTCCATTTTTTATTAAATTCCACATCATATTGTGCAATTCATAAATAATTAAAACTTGTAAAATCCACTACTACTATGTTTTGCCCTTCCCTTGCGTATCTTCCCAGATTGAAGGCTATATTTTTTTTCTTTTCTTCTGGGTTTTTTCGCTGGTTTCCGACATTGATTTTTTCTTTTTTTCTTTTCTGGTCTGCTTCCGCCGCTGGATTGGGGCGTTGACTTTTAGTGTTTTGTTTTGTTTTCTTTTTTAGGTCCGCCGCTAAATGTTGGCCGTAATTGTGTTGTCACTGACAGTAAATTAACTTAATTATACTGTCAATGACAGTTAATTAATGTAATTGTACTGTCGTTGACAATACATTTATGTAATTGTTCTGCCGTTGACAGCAAAATAACGTAATATTATTATTTTTTTTTGTTATTTTTTTTTATTTTGTTTGATTTGTTCAAGTCAACGTAATTATATTACTGTCGTTGACAGTAAAATAACTGTAACCTTTTTTTAGGTTTTTTGTTTTGTTTGATTTATTCACGGAGTAACGTAATAATATTACTGTCTATTATTATAATATTACTGTGAACACAATAATATTACCGTGGCTGACGGTAATATTACTGTTGTTATAGTAATATTGATGTCAACCACATCAATACTATTATTTTGTTTGGATTTTTTTGTTTGTTTGAGTTATTCGCGGAGTAATGTAATAATATTACTGTCTATTATTGTAATATTATTGTGGTTGACGGTAATATTACTGTTGTTATAGTAATATTACTATCACTCACAATAATATTAATTATTTTGGCGTTTTATTATGTTTACATTTGTTGAACGGTCAACATAGTAATATTACTCTATTACACAATAATAATGAGTTTTGTTGTGTTAATATTATTCTGCTAAAGATTAATATAGCAATATTACTGTGTTAAAGTGTAGTATTGTTAATTTTACTGTACTTAACAGTAATATAGTTAATATTACTGTCAATCACAGCAATATTGTTGTTTAAACGAAAAAAAAAATGTTACAGAAAGAAAACCGAAAAAGTCAACGCCGGAGACCGGCGTTGACCGCCGGAAACCAGCGAAAAAAAAAAAAAATCAACGCCGGAGATCAGCGAAAAAATCCGGAAGGAAAAAAAAAATCAACAGCGGTGACCGACGAATTTGTCCATAAAAATGTGTTTTGGGTCGAAATTGAATAATTTGTGAAATTTGGGGTCAAATTGAGGTTAAATTAAATTAAAGATGAAATTGGAGCATATTTAAGTATGATGGGATATTTTAGTCTTTTACAAAAATCTGGACCACGTATGGACTTATTGTAAAAGAGTTTATTGTCTGAATCTCTTTATGAATAAGTACCCATTGATGGACTTATTTGTAAAGACCCGTTAATTAATTAATTAATTAATTAATAAATGAACTAATTAATTAATTAGACCAATTTTGCAGACCGGGGTAGCTACAAATATACAGTCTGTACACTCTCAACTCATGTTGTACGTCGTGTCAATTCATATCTCGAAACATTAAAATCACATGTACATATTGGGTGGACTAAACCAATGCATCCACTGTTTTGTTAGTACTTATGCCATTTAACCTTAACCTTAGAAATCCTGTTAACCTATCCGTATATCTTCAACCATGGCCACAAACACACTACATGCAGATCATCCAACTAAATGATTGCATTTCTTTGATGTTTCGTATCACCAATAACTTGTCGCGTCGACCCGCAAATATTATTTTATCATCACGACTCATTTTGCCTTTTAGAGAACTTTTTATTGGACGTCTCGTGGTCCGATAAAATAATTGGATTTTCATTAGAATTTGTCTACAAGTATTTGTCTTGTTCGAATTTGACCAGACATTCTTTTATGGGGCTTGATGGGGGGTCAGGGCGGTACTAGGAATTTCGTGGGGGGGGGGGGGGGGGGGGGGGCACCGATTTTTTTATTCCATGAATATTTATAAAAAAAAAAAAAAAAAAAAAAATAAGCGTATATGTTTGTCTAATTTAATTGAAGTAACATAAATTAAAATTTATAACGTACAAATATATCATCATTAAAACATTTTACGAAATATTAGAAATTAATGTAGGTAGATTATGTGAATAAGTAAGATTACTTAAAATAATAAATATTTAGGAATACATTAATAATTGGATAGATTAGAACCTAAAAGGCTAAAACAGTGAACACATTGTAATATAATAACAAACATGTTATTTTTATATGTCATTTTGTTTTTATCTATTATTTATGCGTAATATGCTATAGGTTCCTTAAATCAAACCTAACTAGACGTGAGATAAAATTCTAGTATATTTTTGGGAACTAAATCCGTCATTCTGTGAAAAATTAAAAAGAAAGTCATATTTTTTTGATTCATCTCGATTCTCAACCATACCCTTATGTTTAACAGTTCTGTTACAGTTAATGAGTATGAAAAGAAATCACGTTCTCTTCTACCCTCTCTCATCTACTATGTTTCATATCTCATATATCGCCTATCATCCTCCTATGTTCCTTATTCGAGTATTACAAGATCGATGAATTAATCATGGGAGGAAGACGAATTCTGGAATCGAGATGAAATTAAAGTCAATCTCATTTAATTCTCGTCATTTTTAAAGAATCAAGGAAAAGACGTTGTTTATTATTGATTAGTGTTGAATGATTTTCTTCTTTATGTCTTTTTAATTGTGGGGCTTGCTTTGAAATTTCTTGCGTCAACCACCTCTAGTGGTGCATCCTCAGTATCTTCATCATTTTCATTGAGTCCAATTTATGCAACCCTAAATACGTCTTAGGGTCCGATTGGTTTGCAGAAAACAATATTTAAAATGTGAAAAGTCTAAGTAATACATTTTTCCTTTTTGGTTATATAGAAAAATACTGAGTGAAGTAATATGGGGAAAAAGGTGAAACAAATTATAATCTAAAACAAGGAAAAATCCTTTTCCTCAAAACGAAAATGCGGAAAATGTGAGGGGGTATTTAAAATAATTTTGAAATTTAATTTAGTTTTTAGTAGTAATATCATTTTACTTTATATTTTCTCATATATTTTTCTAGGAACCAAACAAAATTAAGGCGATTTTCCATAAAATCATGTCATCACTATTTTTCCTAGGAAGCAAATATAATAGGAATTTCAAAATTCTTTGATTTTCTTTTCATTTGCATTTTCATTTTCTTTATTTTAAAAATCATGAACCACAATGTTTGGAGGCGTTTGGATCTTATTTTGATTTCATTTTGAGGAAATATGTTTTGGGGGAATAATTTGAGAATGAAAGTAATGTTTGTTTGTATTTTGGAAGGAGACAAAATACACTGTAGTAGTCAAATCATGTTTAAAGGTGTTATAAAATGTATTTTTGAAAAAAAAAATTGAAAAATGAAGTGATGTTTATTTGTTTTTTAGTGAAAACATTTTTTACTGTAGCAGTCAAATCATTTTACTGTAACAGTCACATCATGTATGAAGGAGAGAAAAACTTTTGAAATTGTTTTGAGAAAATGATTTGAAAAATGTAATAAATCCTATTTTGTTTTGGGAAAACAATGAAAACAAAATAGAAATGCTTCCAGACATTGCCGTGTTTGAGAAGGTTTTGGAAGGGATATGGATTGAAATTGGTAAAAAAGTTATATTAGTAATTTTAGGTATTACTCTTAGTAAGTTGTTTTAGTTTTTGGTCTTTCCCCTTGTGAGGTCTTCCCCTAAGCAAGTTTAATTATTATTGATGTAGGGGATGAATCAGGCAAGAACTTGATTAAGATATACACATCTATAGTTTTCTTCACACGTATTACAGATTTTATCTTTCCTTTTGATAAGTATTATACTTAAAATTGTGATTCATAATTGAATGTGCACTCATCATAGCTTCTACACAAGTTTCTCCCTCCAATCACCTCCTGCTTTATTGGTTTCTTTTCCAATTAACTTGAGGCTGCTCGAACTCATTCATCATTACTTGTTGGATCTATACCGATTTTCTTCTATTTTTTCTTTTTTTTTCCACAATTGCTCCTCCCAGTACATTTTTCATTTTTCCTCCTTTTTTTTCTCTTTTTTTCTGGCCCCTTTCAAACTAAATCGCTGCCGTCGTTTTTTTTTTTTTTTTTTTGCGTATTTTAATTCCAAAAGTAACTAGCCCCATTTTCCTTTTCCAATTTCTTATATTGTGGACGGTAGTTAGGTGTAGGGAGCCACGGTCGGTTTCAGGCCCGGTTCTGATGGGTGACGAGAAAAGCGACCACCTTAGGCCCCTGATTTTTTACGAAATTTAGGGGCCCCCGATTTTGAAAAAAAAAATCTTTATATTATATTAGAATTTATTTATAATATTTTTATCTAAGGTCATTTGTTTCGAAACAATGCTTTGCCTAACAAATTAATTTTTTTTAAAGAATCTCTAAAATAAAACATAAAACTCATTAATTTTTTTTTTCTTTCTATTTTCGGTTTTTTAAGAAATATCCCATAACCTTTTCCCTTTATTTTCTTACTTTCTCTCCCCTGCCTCATCCACGTTCTTTTCTTTGGCAAACCAATTGAGGATTTCAATTTTTCATCATGAAGAAGACAATTAAATACCCTAAGGGCTTTTATATCCCCCAAATTTGCAACTCCTAATCTTCAATTCTGGATTTTTTTTTATTAGGCATTAGCCAATTCAAAAGGGAGAAAAGCACCTTCACTACAAGCTGAAGTTGTTTTTGTGGCAATAATATCGGCTATGTGATTCCCACTACGCTTAACAAAATGAAACAAAATAAAAAAGTCTTTGAAATGGACAGAATGTCTTCGATAAAAGCTCCGTAGGATGACGGTGAGAGACCTCCGACTTGTAAAGCTTCAATTACTTGCAAACAGTCTCCCTCCAAGATAATGGAGCTCCACCCTTGAGTTCGGGATTTGATGATAGCTTCTAATGCTGCACGTGCCTCACATTCGACCGCTTTCAGGTGACCCGAAAATCTACGAACCGTCCATAAAAGACACTCGCCTTTCCAATCCCGGGCTATCAACTGTTAGAGTAGGTGACCAACAAGCCAACTTGTGGCTGTGGTCTTTCCATTTATTCTTTTAATGAGTGATCATTTTTCGTATTTATGATAAAAACCCTTGGCATTCTATATCTTTCCGAAATCTAGTGGGAGGTATGTGCATTGTAGTCGGGGATTCGATCGCTACAATAGTCTTGGATGTCCTGTGTGTTCTCATAGTTTGTAATCTTTAAGTCTCTGGCCAGAGCTGACTAAGTGATGATTAGAGAATTCGATTATCTAAGTCATGCACGTAACGATTACAACACTTAGAACGATCGCACAGTCATTGAACTACTAAGGAGGTCTCGATAAACCAATGTCTCTAGTTCAATCGGGACATATGAATCGAAGGGATCATACTGTACTTTAACTATATCAAAAGGTTCTTGCAGGCACTTCATTTGTATCTAGGGAATCATGACGCGTAGTTGCTAGACAACAATCTTGATTCGTTGTGTGATTAAGGTGAAACGAGCTTCATCTTAATCGTAACTCTAAGGGATGATTTTTGACCACAACGGGTTGTGGACCCATGGCTAGCTTACACCTGAACCATCGAGGGTCACACTGCTCGTGCACTCGAGATCTTTGAATAAACGGTCAGAGATAAAAATGTTTTATCTTTGCATGATTGGAAGTCAATATGATTGACTCTGACATTCGTAATTTGGAATTATGAATGAGAATAAGAAAAGGAAAAGAATTGGCGAACATCTCAGTGAGGTTTCTAAATCAGAAAGTTTCCAAATTTAGAAAGTGCACTGAATTAGGGTTTCCACTTTTAGAAAGTTGGAAATCGAGAATTGGCACTCGTAATGACGAGGACATTATAATGATTCCGCAAATGTAATCGTTACAATTTTTCAATCATTGAATTGAGAGAAACGAGCGAGTAAAGAACTAACGAACTTAAGCTGTTGGGCCCGGTCTAACTTAAGCCCGTTAGGGCTTTTATACAAGACACTATAAATACTTGATTTATAGGTCTTGCACAACACACAACACATCTCACAAACCCTAGCCGCTCGCCTCTCTCTCTCGGCCGATCTCACCCACGGCCACCGTCGCCGCCGCCGCCGTTTCATCGCTGGAATCGGCCCCCCTTGGGCCGATTGTTTTGGTAGTTCTTTTCCTCTTTTCTTTTCTTCCGTCTATTCTAACTTTTGCGTGTCTAGTGCCACGCATTTAGTAGAACGAAGTATACGAGGTGAAGTCCGAGAGGAGGAAGATCGAAGATTCGAAGAATCGAGGAGCAGCCCTGATCCGACGACGCACGCGCTCCCACGCGCCGCCCGAAGACAGTGCGTGATCAACACGCGCCGCCGTCGCTTGCACCGCCTTCGACGTCGCCGCTCCCGGACTGCACGGATTGGTTTCCGTGGCAGTCTTGCTTCGATTCGTGCACCAACCTCACGCTTCAAGAGGTAATTCTCGAATTCAGGATTCATTAGGTTTTTAATTTAATTAGAATAAATTTTATATATGTTCATAGTATGTTTCGTGAATTAATATGTATATTGTGTTTATATGAAATTCATGATTTACTGCGAGCATGTTAAATGATCTACTGCGAGCATGCTAATTGATTTACTGTCGATTAAATTAATTCGCATGATTGTTGTTTTTAATTTTCGCTGGAAGCACAAAGGTACGCAATTAATTGTTTATTATTGTCGGGAGTGATTATGTGATTTAAATTCGTTTAATTCGCATAAAATATTTTGTTTCCGCTGTGTACACGTGTCCGATTCCCAGCAGTTGTATCAGAGCTCGTTGCGCAATTAATCGCGTTTTTATATGCTATGCTTATTTTTATGCATGTTCGATTTATTAAAGTTGTGATTGTTGTATTATTTAATTGGGTGTTTTCTAAACTTTAAAATATTTTTGAAATATTGTTTAGAACTTTTTCAGCTTTAAAATTGTTCAAAATTGGAAAATCGGATCTGAAAATTAATTTAAAAATGTCGAGTTTTATTAATTCGGATCGAACCGGCCGGTTCGATGGTTATGTTCGATCCAATTGACCGAATCCACGTGGATTCAGGTCGGTCAGACCGGTTCTCGATCAGACTGACCCGGCCCACTGACTTGGATCAATTGGACCGGTTAGAACCGGACCGTTTCGGTCCGAACCGGCCAAACCGGTCAGGCGGAACCGGTTCAGTGAAAAAAAAAAAACAGATTTCTAAAATTAAACTTAAAACAAATTGATTTTAATTTTTGGAAAATTATTTTCAATTAATCTCAATTAGATAATCGAATCAACAATCATATATTTTAATAAATATGTGTTGGATTAATTAATTGATTTAAATTGTTAAATTGATTTTAATTAATAGAACACACATATAATATTGATTTTACTTCAACTTAATTACTAGTACCTCAACATTATTTGATTGATTTATGCTAGGTGAGGTCCTATAATTATGTTGAAAAACCCGATAATTAATTAATGTAATTAATTATATAGTTAGGTCGTATGTTCCTCTTACGACAGACAATATGCGCTTCCATATACAACATAGATGTAGGAATCACATAGATCAATCCAAACTGTTTGATGAGATAAAACTTTGATGTAATTAATTATATAGTTAGGTCGTATGTTCCTCTTACGACATGTAAGAGACAATATGCGCTTCCATATACAACATAGATGTACGAATCACATAGACCAATCCAAACCTTTTGATGAGATAAAACTTTTTCTAAAAATTCCTCATTCTTAATCTAATTAAGAATTATTTCAAGCTATAAAGAAAAACCAATTTGTTGAATTTTTCTTTCCTTCTGCCAACGGTTGAATTATGTGTAGCCCTTTACTGTAGTGCAGTAAGCCGTGTTAGCGGGGAGTGCTATGGTAAAGTAAGATGTAATTCAATTGAAATAACGATGAAGGTAACCATAGAAAAGGTTATGCTAGATTAACGTGGTCGGCTAGATTAACTAGGGACTGCATTAGTTTGGCATAATTAAGCTCTATGAGTATCTTTGATCCGGTAGGTTAGAATGTAATATGGGGGCGTATTGGAGATATTAATATTAAATGATACATTTCACTAAAAGCTTAAGCTTTTTGTTGAGATGGTCATTCAACAATCTCCAAGCATACTTCCTCCAAATCTGGCAACCACAACTGTCTAAATTGATCTTGGTTTCCACTTTCTCTCTGCATTAGATTCTTCATCAAAGACTCGGGGTTCACGTATTCGTCGTAACAGATGTTTCTTGGACGACAAATGCAAAACAACCCATTCAAAACAAGTGAAAAGTAAAATTTATCACCTTGCAATTCCAACTTCTCCAATACAACTGTTGTAGGCTTATTCCCACCTTTAATATCTTCTTGTATTACGAGATCAAGGTTTTCTTGAATTATGCCCTCATTGTCATTAATGCGAGACTGTGAAATAGTTAGAAAAATTATAGATTGACTTAATGACTTGAGCAGGTTATGTAGCTTGAGTAACCACGAAGAAGGAGCATCACTCATAAACAGATGTAAAGTTGAACTCCACTCTCTAGAAGTTGTTGCAGTAGAGATGGATGAGATAAGTAATCCATGATATGCAAAAGTGCTTATATTTCGGGCGTCGATTAGTATCTTGAATTCTTCTTCTATGGATTGAGTCCATCACAATATAAAACAGCCAAGTTCTTTAGACTTGGGGATTTACATGAAGAAAAGTGGTCCAACGACGATAATATGACATGGTCTAGAAATAAATTTTTGAGATTAGGAAAATCCGCACATTATTTAAACAAAAGAATACCATATTCAGTATTGGATGGTTTTAATAGATGGGGGATAGATTTCGATGCTACAATCGTCGTCACGCGAATATGAAGAAAAAGTAAAGTTCTTGAGATGGAGAAGATTATTCGCGTTAATGTTTATTAACGCCTTGCATGATTTGAGAATCATAGTTTCAATCAAAGGACAACTTGCGATTATCTTCTTAAAAATCATGTCATCAATGATGACTCGTTCGAGATGAAGTTTTTTCAGATGCTTAGAGACAACATTCCTTCCAATAGTTTGTTGGTCAAACATGAATCCTTCCACGTGCAAATCTTGGAGTGATTCTGCATCAAAGACTACAATTGGCAGTTTTATAACAAGTTCCCTTTTCCCACTATTTTTCGAACAAACAAAAAGACGAAAGTCCTTGACACCCATATTTTTAAGTGTTGGGATCCATCTTTCAAGAAACGAAACGGATATATGATCCGAATAGCCTACGGATATAGAAATGCAAAATTCCTCCAAGCACGTCCCTTTGATCACAATATCTGCGTAAAGTCTTGTCAATGGTGAACAGAAATTCTTCTTTGAAGGTTGTGTTGAAAAATCAAGATTGGGACGAGTACATCAAATATCACACCATGATTTCGACAATGGTTGGAAACCGAATCTTTGGTTTTGGAATGGGTCGGTTGATGGGTTATATCCGTCACCTAGTTCACTTAAGAAAATAAAATTTGGAGTAACAATATGCACATTATGCGTAATGCCACTGCCCGATCATTATTTATTAGTTCAAAATAGTTAATAGCAATTTGACAAAAAATATAATTAAGAAATTCAAAGTAATTAAGAAAACACACCCTTTATTTTATAATTCTTAATAAAATTTTAATAATATAGTTAGTTGACCGATTTCGGTCAACAAACTTTTGATAATATTAAAAACCACCAATCGACCCATTATAGATGCGTTGGTTGAAATTTTTGACCCGATCCAATGGATCGATTAAGAAATTATTATCCACCTAAAAATATGATCGATAATGGATCGGTTGGTGGATAAAAACCAACTCCGTCCGAGCTCTAAACATATTCATTAGAGCCGTCACAACAATTTGATTAGGTAATGATTGAGGTAATAATTAGATAATTCAAGAAATTACAAATTGCACCGGCCCACTTTTATGGTTTTCTTTTATTTTTTAATTTTGTTTTTAATATTTGAATGGGCTGTCTTACATTCACTAATTTTGTATAAAATAAATCACTTCATATTTCAGCATGTTTGTCTAAATTTATTTTAAACAGATAACTTTTTATTTCTGATAAGTTATTTTAAGATTTGATAAGTTTTTGTGTTTTATTTTTAGAATTATTGTTATTATTTTCTACTAACTAAATAATAGGCACTAGTAAAACATTCGGTTGACAAGATTAACCTTTTTTTTCTACGTCGGTCGTTAAACGTTGATCGTAATTGTGCTGTCATTAACGGTAATTATATTGTCACTGACAGTAAATTAACGTAATTATGCCGTCACTGACAATACATTAACGTAATTGTACTGTCGTAAACAATACATTTATGTAATTGTACTGCCTTTGACAGTAAATTAACATAATATTATTTATTTTTTGTTAGTTTTTTTATTTAACATAAACACAATAATAATACTGTCAACCACAACAATAATATAAATTTTTTTTTGGATTTTATTGTTTTGTTTGAGACATTCACGGAATAACGTAATAATACTACTGTTTATTATTGTAATATTATTGTAAACACAATAATATTACTGTGGTTGACGATAATATTACTGTCAACCACATGAGTATTATTATTTTGTTTGGGTTTTTTTGTTTTCTTTGAGTTATTCACGGAGTAACGTTATAATATTACTGTTTATTATTGTAATATTACTGTTGTTATAGTAATATTACAATGACTCACAGTAATATTAATTCTTTTGTCTTTTTATTATGTTTACATTTGTTGAACGGTCAACATATTAATATTACTCTATTACACAATAATAATGAGTTTTGTTGTGTTAATATTACTGTGTTAAATTGTAGTATAGTTAATTTTACTGTGTTTAATAGTAATATAGTTAATATTACTGTCAATCACAGGAATATTGTTGTTTAAATGAGGGGAAAAAGATGTTACAGAAAGAAAGAAAAAAAAATCGAAAAAGTCAATGCCGGAAACCGGTGGCGGAAAAATCAGGAAGGAAAAAAAAAAGTCAACGCCGCCGAAGACCGGCGGAAAAATCAGGGAAAAAAAAAGTCAACGGCGGTGACGAGCGAAATTGTCCCTAAAAATGTGTTTTGGGTCAAAATTGAATAATTTGTGAAATTTGGGGTCGAATTGAGGTTAGATTAAATTAAATGATGAAATTAGAGCATATTAAAGTATGAGGGGCTATTATAGTCTCTTACAAACCTCTAGACCATGTGTGGATTTTTTTATAAATGAGTTTATTGTCTGGATTTCTTTATGAATAAGTACCCATTAATGGGCTTATTTGTAAAGACCCCATCTTATTATTGTTAGCTAAGTGGTTTTATAGACAATTCATATATAATAACCGGATTTTAACAAATTTAATAGAAAATCTAATGTAAGAAACCGAACATCTTACTAACAAAATAATTAATTAGTCAGCGGGGAGTTAATCAAATCTCATCTAATTCAATGTAAGACAATATCAGTAACCGAACGAGCGCTTAATTTTTAATGTGTTTGGATAATGAGTTTATAAGCTATTTTTATTAAGAGTTGTGCTATTTCCTCCTCCAAAGTATCTCAATTCAGCATCAAAGATATATAAAATGACATAAATACCCCTCAAATTTATAATCCACCACTATTCTTTATGTTTGTTTAATCCTCGTGTGTTCTATGTTATTTCTATTTTATTTTATTTTTTTATTTTTTATTTATTTTTTTACTTTTTCTATTTTTTTTATTTTTTCTATTTTTTTAATTTTTTTTCAAATCAATGAAATATTTATTACAAACTTCATATGAACTACAAATTATGTAATTATTTTTTAGGAAACAAAATTGTATTAAGTCAAACTGGCCAATTCTAGAGGAAGTTCGGGACCTTCCATACGCTCTCTTAATTTATTTCTTCAATAACATAAATTCATGCCTTTTTTGACATTGAATTTTTTTTTTTGTTTGATGAAAACATTATTCAGTTAAGGTGGAGAGGGTGAGATTCTGCGGTAAAGATTCCATTGAAAATTGTGGATTTTTTTTTATAAATATTTTAATTAATTTAGTGGTGGACGATTTATAAATTTGTAAAAAAAATATAGGAGAAGGAAGAAGAAAAGGGTAAAATGAAAAATATATTGAATTAGGTGGTGAAATAAGATATTTGGAGGGTGAAAATAGCACGTCTTTATTAATTATAAAATCTTAAATAAAAATGTGATACATGTAAAAAAGATCTTCAAAGCTCGACAACATCTTATTTTTTTTGAATTTCTAAGATCTTTTGTTAAAAAATTACCAAATGTTGACATTTAAATCTATTTAGAAAAATCACTACAAAGTAACTGTGGTTTTGCAATGATCAAACTTTTGATAGATGTGTTCTCTTTCTTAAATCAAACGGATTGGAAATGATCTAGCCGTCGTAAAATCTGATGATGTCTTTGGTAACGAATGTTTCAACTTTCTTTTGAACTTGGTATGTTTAGCCGTATCAAATCTCTGAATTTTCGCCTCAAAAAAAAAAAAAAAAAAAAAAAAAAAAGAAGTAACAGAAGTTGCATATAACTGTACACATTGAATCTCATCTGAAGCTTAAAACTTCTAATAGGAACACAGAGAGAAATCTTTTTAACTCATTTCTCCCAAATAATGAAATAAGTGGATTCTTGATGGTTTTACTATGGTTGTCATGGTTGATTACCGGAAGCTAAACGAACCAGATCCAAATTAACCGACTTTGGTAAATATAGATACATCATACAAGTAGAGGCTTTGAAACTAAAAAAGAAGTACTAAACCCCTCAAATCAATTTAATAGTAAATAAATAAAGTTAGTTTGCTGATATTACCGACCGATCAACTTTTGCTCGTACTATCAGCTAATATGGACCCAACTATTCATGGGCTGGTTGACGTTATTGACCCGACTTGAATTAGTTGATTGATTGTTTATTACCCAATAAAAAGTATGGGTAGAAAACGAGTTGGTTGTTCGATGAACAACCCTGGTTTTTACATGTGACTACCCCCACAAAAATCAACAATTTGAAAATGTGGAAATCCATTTTCTGGTCAAATATGATTCAATCTGTCTCACCTACATTTTACCTGTTACTAATTATATACAACAACTGATCGCTAAACACTCTTAGTGACTATGGTTGGTGAAACAAAATGACATAGTCCAGGCATCGCATCAAAAAATATTCTTTGGATCAAAAAAACATCGGAATGCATTTGTACCGAATGAACTCCAAAAAGTCACAGGCCACTCATTTATAATCCACGTTCGACTGATTGTATATGTACAGGTGCATGCTCACAAGGGGGAAAAACCGTTCATTATTCGGTACACAACAGTTTCAAAATAAAATGTTTCCCAAACTATTCGTCCACAAAACCATTTTTACTAGAACTGCCAAGTAAAAACTTCATATTTCAATAGAAGACTACTCTACTAAAATGTAAATAATTTCTACAAATCGACCAAGTAGAGTTAGCAGCTCCATGAGAACATATGTATAGAGAAACATTACCAGAGAAGGAAAAAAGGAAGGAACATATATATATATATATATATATATATATATATATATATATATATATATATATATATATATAGAGAGAGAGAGAGAGAGAGAGAGAGAGAGACAGAGAGACAGAGAGACAGAGAGACAGAGAGAACTTCACATATTGCAAACATTGTATTATAAGTCAATTCCAAGAGGCATATTTGGAAAACGCAGTTGCCGCGTATACGGAAAACGCAGTTACCACATGTACTGAAAACACGGTTATCATATGTACGGAAAACACAGTTATATCATCGTGCAAAAGTCGTAACCTAATTCAAGTTCTAAAAAAACAAACAGAGAAGGGCCAAGAGAACAAGACTATGGACAAGAGTTGGTTCCCAAAGTCTTCAATCATCAAAAACCAGAACCATCAGTTTCTCTTCTTCTTCTTCTTCTTCTCTTCCTTGTCAGATGCATTCTTCAACTGCAATGTATTTTCAGAGTTCACAATAAGCAAATGACAACAGGAAACTGAGAGAAAACACATTCTAAACATATTAAAAGGGAAATTAATTCGACTCACCATTATGATGAGAACTCGGACAAACACACCAACAAAATCAGTGAACAGCGTAAGAGCATGGTTGACATAGTCAACATCACCTAAGTGTGCCTTCTCAATAATATCCTGGGTATCAAAAACTATGTACCCCACAAACACCAACAGCCCAAAATACAGCTGCAAAAGTAAATACGATTAAGTAAATAAAAATACATCCATAGTTTCTGTTTTACGTCAATTATCGAACTGGACATAACCGAGTTTAATACCTCAAATTTGAAAAGGGCCGTTGAACCACCAAAAATGGAAGAGGCAATCTGCAGCCAGAAAAGGATGGACAAACCAGAAGAAACCAGACCCCCGAGGTACAAGTACTCTCTACGCCTAGCTAACATGGCAGCAGCTGAGAAACATCCAAATGCCAGAGCACAACCTACAAAAGCACTCACCAGAATGCTACAACAGAAAAAAAAATTAATTAAAAAAAATACATGAGAGCTAATACCAAATCATTATCCAGAATTTAAAAAGGAAAAACACATAAGAAACCGCCCATATAAATATCACTACCACTAAATACTTAAATCTTACTGAATATGTTGAAAAAATATTGAAGGTTAAATATGGGAACCACACACGACATGCGAAAAAGTAACAACTAATTCACATTCTCACAACCGAAAACCAAATTCCTGAAAGAATAAACATTTCAACTATTTGGACTGTGCCTTTATATTCATATGAGAAAATACTTCAGATTATCCATTACTTTAGGCATTCAACATGATGAAGTATGTAATGTAATTAATAACACTCATACTCGTAAATGCTGTTCTAAGGATTTTTTTCTCTAAGTTCATCGAACACCATACAATGTGTATTGAGAGATTGGATGTTCTGAAGTTCAGATACAGAGTACGAACAAGGCATACAGAAGGGGTGAAAGTTCCAAAAGTATGCACTACACACCATAACATACATAAAGAAACAGCAGCAAACAGAGGAATTCATAGGACTCCACAAAACAAGAAGTTGAAGGATCTATAAGGCTATACCTCGAGTCGATTTCGATGGCCAGTTCAATCAAAGGACCGATGGTTGCTCCTTGAAGAAGTGCTACAGCCATAAGAAGTGATACCTTCTTTTGCTGTCGATTACCAAAAACAGTAAGGATAAAAGAGTTTCAGACAAGATAACAGGTTGCTCCGAAGAATAATACAAGGTAACGAAATAGTTGCAATAAAAGAAATACCTCTTGATAAGCAGGTGTAAAAAGTAGCCAAGTCATAAGGCCGATGCATCCAAACGTTGTGAGTAATCCACCTATATTCCAGAGAATATGAAGATAAACTCCAACTGCTGATGCAACCAGTGCGCAACATAGCGAGAGATAGACCTGAAAACAAGACGCGGTGAATATTTCTCTTACTAAACTGAAACTAAGGTCATAATTCTCTCACCAAAAACAATTAGGTCATAGTTCGTCAACAGCGATTAATTTCTACTACCACAAAACAAATCGAACAAAAAAACAAGGAATATCAAACCACATAAATTTAGTGAAAAGTAGAATCGATAGAATTCAGAAACCACAATTTGCATAAAAATGGTAATAAACGCTCAGAGATTTATTTTTTCAAGCAAAATCCAGTAATAGTGGTACTCGATTAACATCTCCAAATTATAGGAAAAAATACAAACATCTCCACGGGGGGAAACTCGACAATTTTCGCAACCACCAAAAGATTCACAAGATATTTATCACGCAATCGCCGTATCTGGTTAAATCAAAATAGAATGAATTTTCGAGTCATGAAACACATAGCCAAGTTAAAACCTAATAGTAGATAACCTAATTCAACAGCCACAACTCGGAAAGCAAATTCAAACCAAGTTTCAATCAATTTTCTTCCGATTTCGGAAATTCACAAAAATCGATAAATCCTCGAACAGAAATTCGGAAGAAAGAGATAAACAGAAATAATCAGAGAAGAAGAAGAAGAAAAAAAAACCTGTTTGAGATGTGATTGAACAGCGGGAGAAATCTGATGCAAATTCTTGAGTGAATCATAATTCCAGCGATTTCCGAAAGAGGATTGGGAATCGAAGAAAGATGTGAAAGTATCCATTGGAAGCGTTCGTCCTTGCTTTGATTTGATCTCAATAACTGTTGGTTACAAACTAAATGGATGTGTATATATAATTGAAATGGAAGGGGTTCGTAACTTCCTGGAAATTCCTCTCTATTTTTTAATTATTTAATTGACCCACGGAAATTTCTTCGACATATATTTTATATTTTATTTATAATCGATAATAAATTGTTATGAATAGGTTTAAATTTGAATAAATGATTTATGTCTTAGTTATTAAGTAATTGATTTATATCTTAACAAAATTGTTATTTCTCCATCCACGTACGCGTTGCTTCACACAGAAGTTAAATCCGAATTTATTATCCATTTGGAAATTTGTGTATTATTTTTCGTTTTAAGATTTAGTAGAATTTGTTGAGAAATAAGTTTGGGTTTAGGCGTTTACCGCGTATCTGCCACGCATCACCACCAATGAGACCAGGCCACATCATCAATTAAAATGTTCAAATTCCAAAACTCTCATCTCTCAATTAATTCCGTTAAAATACTCTTTATTAAACATAATTAATATTATTAATCAAAACAATCTGCAAAAAATTAATTTCGACATTTTGCAAATACACCACCATCTATGTAGCACGTACACGGACAAGACGATAAAAAACAGGGAAACGGCATATCCTAAAAACGGGGATTTGGAAATTTAGGGGGAACGTCTAATTATTATAAGTATAAGGGTATATTTATAATTGTGTTATATAAACATATATGTTTTTATTTATATATTTCCGTACAAATAGTATATTCAAAATAAATATTATTATCAACTATTAATTTGCAATTGATCATTAAATCAGTAAATAATTAGGGAAACAACAAAAATATTTGGAAATTTGCTGATCAAGCATGTTTCTAAGGTTTTTCAAAAATTACAAAATAACTTCCAATGTATCCGCCAGGTGTCCTCGAGTGTCGGACACGAACCGTAAATACATTAATAAGTTGAAATTTGTGTGCTTACACCACCACAAAGACATTAGATTCGTCATCGCCGCCATCAAATGCAATATTGAACAAACTTCATAATGTCATCCACCTTCAAAACCAAACAACAAATAATTATATTCAAGGTTTGATAGAGCGGCAAAGACTAGTCAGATAAATCGAGGCCTTCTAATGTTTTCACTCAATGTCGACGTCTAGCGTAGTTTAACTACAAGAGATTTCTACTTGTATTAAAATAATAAATTATAATTATTTTAACGTACTTTGGGCTTATGGATGGTAGTGGAGCGAGTACCCTGAAAAAACTGAAATACCAGAATAATTACCATTTAATATATCTTAAACCACAACCATACCAAGCATATTTAAAAATTTAATTGAAATATCATAACCATTACCACTAATATTCGATTACCCACGGGTATCCATTTACCATTTAAATTAGGTTATAAGAAATAATTTAAGCGAATTATACAAAATGAAATAAGACGTTTCATCAATATTGAAGTTCCACAACAACAAAAAGATCGATAATTAAAATATCAAAATTGGGGGAAAAATTCGACATCTTAATGTCTAGTTTTGGGGGCAAATTCGACATGTAAATGTCGAATCGCTCTTGCGCGGAATTTTTTTCAAAATCGATAACCTAGCTAGTAAAACACATAAATGCATACATCATTCGGTTCTTCCACCTTCCATTTTGATGTCTTTTGACTCCATATTTGCCCTATTTGTAAGGTTTGGTTACTTTTGAGGGTTTTGAATGTTAAGGTTTTGTGGGTTTATGGAAGAGGAAGGAGGAAAGTTTTTGTGGGTTTCCGAAGATGGAGAAGATGAAAATTTGGGCTTATGATTTTGTGATTAAATTTTTATGATTGTTTAGTTTATGGTATTGCATCGATTTGATTTTTTATTTACTTTTTAGCAAGTATGAGTATTATAGTATTTGTACATTATTCTTTTATTTTAGTCTTGCACTTAATAGAACTAGTATTGCGAGTATCCGTGGCTTTTTTTCCCAAAAATAGACTTAGACTGGAGAATTTTTCATGGATTTTTTAAATAAAGATTTTTTTTAATTAGAGTTTTTTTAGTAATTTTCCAAAAATATATGCAAAAGAAAAAAAATTATAAAATTATTTCAATCCCATGTACATGGACTTCAGATTTAGGGTTAACTAGTATTTCACCCGTGCGTTGCACGGATGTCAGTTTCAAAATGAGAAAAATAATAATATTTAAACGATTAGCTCTTTATAACAACACAAATTCAAGTAAAATAAAATGGAAGTAAATAAAAAAAAATTATCTCTTAATTCAGTGTTGAAACATATGAAATTCATTTAAATATTCCAAAGAATAATACGTGAAGCGCGCAAAACACGATATGAAGATTATGTGAAATCATTTAAAACATATGGCTTAACTCTATTTCATGGAATACAATTACTACACCATGTGAATCTTATGCAAAATAACTAACTTAGCAACATACATTGTAGTCCAGAGGTAACACAATAGATATTCAAATAACCTGCAAGTTTATCACTGATAACATTTAATTAGTGATGCACATTACTCAAACAACAACACAACTTATAAATGTTGCAAAAGAGATACAATGTATACGCCACTACCAATACTGATATCAACACTGATACTAATATTGATACTCTAATACTAATACTGTACTAATACTAATACTGATATTAATACTTATAATAATACTAATATTAATATTAATACTAATACTAATATGTATACTAATACTAATTCTAATATTATTACTAATACTAATACTACTACAAATACTAATATTAATACTAATACTAATATTAATATTAATACTGATACTAATATTAATATTAATACTGATACTCGCACTAATACGTACTTATACTGATACTACTACTAATCCTAATACTAATACAATACTAATACTAATACTAATACTAATACTAATACTAATACTAATAGTACTAATACTAATACAAATACTAATACTAATAGTACTAATACTAATACTAATACTAAAACTAATACTAATACTAATACTAATATTAATACCAATACCAATACCAATACCAATACCAATACCAATACCATTACCATTACCAATACCAATACCAATACCAATACCAATACCAATACCAATATCAATACTAATACTAATACTAATACTCATACTGATACTTACTGATATTGATACTGATACTGATACTGATACTGATACTGATACTGATACTGATATTGATATTGATAATGATACTGATACTGATACTGATATTGATACTGATACTGATACTGATACTGATACTGACACTGACACTGATATTGATACTGATACTAATATTGATACTGACACTGATATTGATATTGATATTGATATTGATATTGATGTTTATTGATACTCATAGTAATATTAATATAAATACTAATACTAATATTCATACTCATACTAATATTGATACTCACAATCATGTTAATACTCATATTGATACTGATACTAATATTGATACTGGTACTGATATTGATGTTGATATTAATATTAATACTAATAATATTGATACTAATACTGATACTTATACTGAAATTGATACTGAAATTGATAATCATACTGATACTGATACTCAAACTGATACCAACATTGATACTTAAATTGATACTGGTACTGATACTTATATTGATACGGATACTTATATTGATATTAATACTAATATTAGTACTAATACTAATATTATTACTAATAGTAATATTAATACTAATACCGATACTAATAACATTACTAATACTATTAATAATACTAATATTAATGTTAAAACTAATTTTAATGCTAATGTATTAATGCTAATGAATGATACATATACTGATATTGATATTGATACTGAGACCGATACTAATACTGATACTGATATTGATACTGATATTGATACTGATATTGGTACTGATACTGATACCGATACTAATGTTGCTATGGATACTTATACTGATATTAATACTAATATTTGTATTAATACTAATACTATTACTAAATGTAATACTAATACTAATATTAATATCTAATATCTAATATTGGTACTAATACTATTATTAATGATACTGATACCGATACTAATGTTGCTATGGATACTTATACTGATATTAATACTAATATTTGTATTAATACTAATACTATTACTAAATGTAATACTAATACTAATACTAATACTAATAATAATACTAATACTAATACTAATACTAATACTAATACTAATACTAATACTAATACTAATACTAATACTAATACTAATACTAATACTAATATTAATATCTAATATCTAATATTGGTACTAATACTATTATTAATACTATTACTAATACTAATATGTTAATATTGTTAATGTTAATGTTAATACTAAGTTTAATGCTAATTCTAATCCAGATATGCTAATTATTATGCTAATGCTAATTATAATTGTAATTCTAATATTATTCAAATCCTTATCCTATTCTTAATCCTATTCATAACACTAATCATAATTCTAATCCCAATCATAATCATAATCCTATTCCCAACACTAATCATAAGCCTAATAATTTTAATACTAATAATGCAAATGTTAATGCTAGTGTTAATTCCAATTCTAATCTTAATTATAATTCTAATCACAATCCTAATGTTAACCATAATCCTAATACTAATATATGTCACTAATTATCGTACTATGCATAATCATAGTCTTATTATAATTCTAATACTAAAATTAGTCATAATCCAATATTAATTATAATATTATGTTAATCCTAATTACAATCCGAATCCTATTTCTAGTATTAATACTAATACTAATTCAAAAAATATTAATTATAATTCTAATTCTAATGCTAATATTAATCACAAATTTTAATTTTGCATCAATATTTTTTTTTGGGCAATGATCTATTACTTTTTATAGAAAAAAAAAATATATTCAATCTCGAACCTTTATATCAAATTACTTATGTGCTGAAGCATCAAAAAATGCATATTAAATATATTAGAAATTAATATTTAATTGTATTATCAAACTGACATTAAATTATTTAAAATATTATAAGGGTATAAGCAAACGTTAAGACGTAAAAGAACAATAATCGTTGTTAATAAGATAAATTATGAAAATTCTCCTGAACTTAGGCTAAATTACAGAAAACACCCCCAGTTATTGGTGATTACCAAAATCCACTTGATGTTTGTTTATGTCTTACACGACCCCCTTATGGTGTGATAATATACGGGATCTTTTTTATTACATGTAATATCCCAAAAAATATGGGTTCTACCCTTACAGACGTGTCATTTCTTTTATCGTACTTTTTAAATACAAAAATTACACTCAGGGGTGGTCATGGTCATAATAAAAATTTGTAAAAGTGTTATTTAAGAAGAATAAAAATTTCGCATAAAGTCCCCTGAGGGTAATTTTTGTCTTTAAAAAGTACCATAAAGAAATGTCGCGTGTACAGGGTATAATCAACATTTTTCGGGGAATATTCCGCGTAACAAAAAAATTCCTTGAAAACTCATACCATAAGGGAGTCCATGTGAGACGGAAATAAACATCAATGGATTTTGCTAATTACAAATATGTGGGGGTGTTTTTCTTAATTTAGCCTAAGTTTAGGTAGTTTTTATAAGTTATCCTTGTTAATATACAACTTAAACTTGTTTACAGGTATGACCATATGTTAGAAACTAACATAAAGACTGATGCTATTGAAAATAGATCAAATTTCAAGTAAACAAAAGTCACTATAAAATGCTCATATAAATAAAAAATGGAAAAATAAAAATTAGTTGATATTCTAAATATATATAATATATAGTATATACGATCATTATACATTTTAACCAAAAGATTTGATATTCTTAATGTTTGGTTTGAAATAGAGTGAATAAAGGAATTTAATACCAAAGATTTAGAATAACATTGTTATATTTTGAAATATATAAAATCAATTCGTTTTTTTATCAATTGATTAAACCTATATTCGGTGAAGAAAAAATAACCGGTTAAATAATAACATGAAATTCATGTAATATAATTTCTAATATGGTAAATAATGGGGAGTACATTACTCTACACATGGTAGAAACACGTAGTGTCGATTTTCGCAATATTGTCGATTCAAACATTTATCTTTTTTGTTTTTACAGATAATATCAATGTATAATATTATATTAGTTAAAAAAAACATATTCTCTAGTCATGTTCATGTAAAATGTACCATATCAAATAATTTATTCTACAATATTTTGTTAATATAACTCCAAATTTATGAATTAAAATACAAAATATCTGTAATACCACCAATTATGCAATTATAATAAGGGAATATTTTAAATTAAATTTAACTAAATTAAATTAAATTAATTATAAAATTAAATTAAAAAATAAATTTATTTAGAGTTTCCAACAAAGTTGATATATTTAGAGCATTTTATAAATGGTAGGATATAAATATATTAATAAAATAATTAAATATATTTAATTATCTTTAATTTTGGAAAATGATGACATGTTTTTTTATGATTTATTTCCACCAATCAATTCGCCACTTGGGATAAAATTAAGGACATGTCACCAATTGAAATTGCCAAATGTCAATCAATTAGGTGTGGAATTCAACTTTTATATATTATATAGATAAGCCCAAAGCTTATAATTATAAGTGCGGGATCCACCCATAAGTCAAAGCTCGGTTAACATTCCAGGGCCACGACTAATTGATCTAGTATATAAATAGTTCAATTTTATTTAAAAAATGTAATTAATTTTCAATTTTATGTCAGATATATTTTATTTTGCATTCTCTCCATATTCTTCCCTTGAAGTTGGGCTGACTTAAGTATCATAGGGTTTTCGCTGGAACTTGTGTTTTTATCACAAGATCAACCCAATTCTTGAAAATTTATTACAGATCGAGAATCAATTTGAGGTGATTCGAGTTAGCTTATTATTGACCGCATCACAATCATTATTATTAAATAAGAAAATAACTTGCGCAATAGAAAAAACTAATTTATAAGTTTTGCTGTTTATATCTTGTTGTGTAAATATATAGATTATATGATCATTCATACAATTGATCAATAATTCAATAATTAATACATATTTTATTATCATTTATTTTATTCATATTTATGCATTTATAAAACCTCTCAAAATATTTAGCTTTAATCAATTAAATCCTAAGTTCGGCGAAAATTTTCTATTTGACCCAATGGGTTTATTTGAGCAATGGTAAGCATCTACAAGAACCCTATATATATATATATTGAAATGCTTTTTACGGTTTGAAAATTGCTATTTACCGCTCATAACAAAAAAAATATTTATTTCTCTAAAACCCCAAAACCTTCCAAAAAAACCCAAAACCCCCCAAACTGCAAATAGCAAAAAAAAAAAATCGAAAATTCGAAATTAAGCTTGAAAAAAGATTGGGCTTCGATTTTTTGAGGTAATTTCGACTACTTTATGTGTAATATGCATTGAGTAGGTCGATTACGGAACCAATTTCATGTTAAAAAGCCCTACAAATCGATTTGTAGGGCTTTCACATACATGGTAGAACGCTCAAGTCGGGCGTCCATGGCGAGTATGAACGCCCGTTCCGGGCGTTCGTACACGCCCTGGGTGCCTGACTTGAGCGTTCAATTAAGGTGTAGCCGCCCGGTTTGGGCGTTCAATTTAGTGCTTTGAACGGTAAATAGCAATTTTTAAACGTAAAAAACAAGTCCCTATAAATGATGGCGATACACTGAAATTTCAAAATAGCAACTAGCAAGTAGGGATGATAATGGGAGGGTTTGGGGCGGATTTCGCAATACCTATCTCCGCCCCGCTCTCAAAATCCCCATCCCTATAAAAATCCTTGGATTTTATGAGTTGGTTACCCCATACCCGCCCCGTAAAATTTTCATAGGTATTCGCGGAATCCTCGAATTATTTTTAAATAATAATACAATCTATCTATAATTTAAATTTATGGCATTAACTTCTAGCTAAGAATTTTTCCTCTGCTTAGGCATTCGGTTCGAGCGAAGTATTTTTTTCTCTTCTTATGGAATTAGATCCACGTTAAGCATTCTTACTTTCCTTATATATAGCATTAACTTTAAGCAAAATATTTTTTTTCTCCTTATGACATTAGCTTCTTGTTAAGTATTGTTCTTTTCATTATGCCATGACTATGAGCTTCGAGCTAAGTTAACATACCAACAAAGTATAAATTTAACTTCAAATTAAAAAATTCAATAAATTATTTAGGGTTTGTAATATATAAATATTTTATTATTTATATTTTAATATAATAAATAATAAATATATATAAATAATATCATACGGGGCGGGTACCTACAAATCCATCCCCATCCCCATCCCCGTACACGTCAAAAAAATAAAATTCAATCCTCACCCCCCGCCCCATAGTTTTTCAGGGCAGGTAATACCCATAAATTTTGAGACGAGGAGAGGATCCATCGGGGAGGGTCAAATTGTCATCCCTACTAGCAAGTTAACTCATAACATGTACGAGAGATAGGGTTACTCAATGTACTTAGATAATTTGTTGCGAGTTCCTTCACTATCATAAAAAATAAAAAATAAAATAAGTATTAACTCATAATTTCATTTGTACGCTGATATTCAAGTATTATAATTCTCAATAAACTACACTACATTACAATGTAAAGATGTTCAAGTAGTAATTAATTGGCTAGAACACAAACTACAAAGCTGCTTTACACTATTTAACAAATCAAGAATGACAATTTGATGGACTGTGTGTATTTCTATATTATTACAACAAAATACAATAATACATATATGTTTATGAAACTAAAGAGTTCTCTCCATGCTATTGTAAGAGCCTATGCTTTCTGAAAGCCTCGTGACAAGGTTTGAAAAAATCGTGCCTAAGAGCTTCCTCTGCGGTAATCCTGTGTCGTGGATTCACCATTAAACACTTATCCACAAGATCTAATAGTGATCTTGGTGCCGTATCCAAGAAATCTGGTCTTCGTGTATTTCTTGCACACCAATCCCCAAGTTTTACGGGTGACAAGTATTTCACATCGAGTAGCTCCTGTTTTTCAACATGTTTACATCAATTATTGAGAGCAAGTCGAAGCCAATATCAGAAGACTATGGAATTTCAATTTTTTTTGTATTGTTTCGTACCGTTGGGAATAATGATTCATGGTCGTGTAGCTTGGCCACTTCCCATAGATCTTCACTGCCCCTCAACTTAGCTATCTCTTTTATGTTCCTGTTCATGCATGCAACTACTATAAGTACATTTTCCAGAAGGAAGAGAGAGAGAGAGAGAGAGAGAGAGAGAGAGAGAGAGAGAGAGAGAGAGAGAGAGAGAGAGAGAGAGAGAGAGAGAGAGAGAGAGAGAGAGAGAGAGAGAGAGAGAGAGAGAGAGAGAGAGAGAGAGAGAGAGAGAGAGAGAGAGAGAGAGAGAGAGAGAGAGAGAGAGAGAGAGATGACGTTTTTAAGTTGAAAGGGTCTAGTTTTCTCACTGGTCAGTGTCGCCAGAGAAAGGTGATCGTCCTATAATCAGGTACAGTAAGGTTACTCCAGCAGACCAGATGTCAGCCTTAGGGCCTTGGTACATAGATCTAAATAATACCTGCAGCAAAGGAAGTTTAGGACCACGTATTTATGATGTTCGCCTATTCGGTGAAATGTTATCAGGGTACGCTTTTATATTGCATTTGGTTGAGTGAATAGGAACGAAAACAAATTAAAAATGCTCTTATAGATGTTTGGCAAAAAAATTAACATAAGATCCTGAGTGTATGCTGCCAACAACAGACTGGCAGTGTTAATGTTCACTTCTTAGTCTGGTCAATCACACAATAATTTCCAGCATAATTCAACGAGCAGGTTTATCTCCGTAGGCATGGCAGTTACAATAATGTAAACAGTGAAAACTAGTACCAATAAGAGACTGCCTTTAGGTCATTCATGAGGAAAAGTTTCTAGGAATGCTAGCCATAAAATGAAAGTTCCGATGCTTCCATTAGCCAAAATTCAGTGTCTTTTAGAAGATGACAGATGCTTGAAGATTTTCACTTTAAGGGGTCGTATTAACTTGTATAGCTCAGTTAGTGGAAGCTAGAGCTTAAACGCATAGAAATTCAACCAAAGCGGACAAAATTCACTTGAGATGGTACTCACAACTTTGTTTCTTAGTCTAACATTCATTTAATTGACTTTTGAAACTCAATAAAATAGTGCTGAAGTTCAAAAGGATCACAGTTGGGTGTGATGCAGGACTAACCAACATGAAGTTTAACCATCTGCCTAGACATTATGAGAAACAAAAATATAAAGAAACCAAAGTATGCAGACCCAAACATGTGCAAGCCTTATTTTAATGAAAAAAAGGAAGGATTCGTGCTTCTTACCTCTGGAGCCTTAAAACCTTTAGTTCCCGCGCAGGGACTTTCTTTCTTGTGCTTCCCATCACCTACACACGACACGACTTAGAAATTTAAGGTATCCCACTATACAAGCTCCAAAAAAACAAAAAACAAAAAAGTAAAAGTAAAAGTGCCATAAAGAGTGATAACCTTTGCTTTTCGGTAATCCAGCACCACGAATAGCAATTCCATTGGCGTGCAGTGGCATTGGAGTTGGATATAAAAATTTGGTATCTACATCTGCAGGAGGTGCAGCTACTCTTTTCCTTTTCGATGTGGGAGAATTTAGAGATGCATTATGATACCCGCCGCCCTGCATGGCTTCCTGCGCTAAACTCAGCAACTCTTTCCTACCTTGGCTTGGTAACGGTTCTCTCAACCTTTCTGCAGATGGCGTTCTATTGCTTGTTCCATCCTTTGCACAAGTTATCCCAGACCCATCACCACCCTGACTTCTTATGATATTCCTTTTGCTATTATTATCAGTCAAACCTTTTGCTTTGTCAACCTTCCTTTTCAAGTTACCAGGTGGTAAAAGAGATTTCGACACTTTCCCTGCATTCTTATTCACTGCTTCTTGAGATCTTCCATTCACTAACTTCTTACTACTTTTCATAGGTAGTACAGATTTGGCCCCGTCAATAGGAACGGGACTTCTCAAATTAGATTTGTTATTATCTGTAGATGGTATAAGGAGACTCCATTAATAATCTTGATCTTTAAAAAGTATTTGAGCAAAATTGCAAATACAACAAATGCATGACAAGATAAAACGAGTTTATTGTACAAGAACAAACACTCACCGGTCATCCCAAATTTTTTTCGCATATCCTGTTGGAAAAATAAAAATAAAAATGAAACAGGAAAATATACTCAGTTTAAGCACATTTAAATCAAAAGGAAAGATGACGCTAGAACTATTACTCACCAAAGCAAGATTGAAATCAATCAGGTAACCCTTATTGACCTTTCGGGAGTAAAGGAAGTTGCCAGGTTTAATATCTCTATGAACAATGCCCTGCAAGCATAAGATGGATCAAATTACTTTTTCTTTTCCTGAAAGTATTTTTTAGAAGGAAAATTCATACATCTGTGCACATATTCTCACCTGCTTATGTAGACCAGCAAGGGCTTTGAACAGACAATAACCATACCACTGTAGGTCCATAATGTTTATTTCTTTCTTCAAAATCTGCAGGCTCAAAAAAAAAGTTAAAAGGCGGGAGTTTATGAAACACTGTTGTTTGATGAATATTAGCTATTATGACCAAAAGGTTAAGATGAAAATGATTGTGACTACCTCAGGTCTATCATGCTCAACATGCTCCAAAACAAAACAATCGCCACTCTCGCTCGTAAATGAACCTTCATATTTTATCACAAAGTTTTTGCCCCTGTTCATTAGATTATAACAAACAAATTTTAGCAAGGTGATGTTGACCAAAAGAGAAATCATAAGAACTGACAACAATGTGAAGAATTAAAATCTTCTATAGATATTATTTACCCCAATCTCTCCAGCATTTTCATCTCATTGTGCACATAATTTCTGTTGGCATTGACATGAGGACCTGGAAAATCGTGAACAAGGAGAGCAGAAGTAGTCAAGCATTATATCTAGGTTTATGTAGAAAGGTACAGCATATACATTTCGTTTAATTTATTTTTTCTAGAATATAAAGTCAAAGAAAAAATGTGTAACTTCAACAGGATGCATAAATATTCATTTTTTTTAAATGTAAATGATAAATCAGCAGAGAAATTATCTAATAGTCCAGTAACTGCAGCAAGTAGGATTAGCAGCAACTTATAGATATTACAGACAATGAGACACACGGCATATGATTTGACTAAAGATGCTATATCATTGGGTATCAAAAGTTAAAAGAGAAGGCATTAATAACAGAGCAAGTTCCCTACTTTTGATGGCAAATGTGACCCCATCAGTTTTTCTTCTTGCTCTGTAAACAGTACCATAACCTCCTGCATAAGTTGATTACCAACTCAGATCAGCGACACATCAAAAACAACTTTATAAGACCAAATGAATCTCTATCAGTCAACATGATACCTGAACCCTCCTCTTCTTCTACAATAAACTGCTCGAAGTTGGGAAAGGGTTTTTTTTCAACGTCATTCTACAAAACAAACATGCCATGTTTAGTTTTGAAGTATATATTTGCTGAAAGAATAATATCTATAATAATAATAGATTAGAGCTTACATTAATTATGGAGGAATCCTTTTTCCTATTCTCCGTGGACATTTCCTTCTTTTCTTTAGTATTCATGTTCCGGTCACAATTGCACTTTATTTTTTGCTTTTCTGAAGTTTGCTTCTTATCTCTTTTAAATTGCTCTGGCCCTTTATCAGGACGGCATTTGCAGTTCTCTGTGGTGGGGCTGATAGATTTTCTCTTACTATTTGTTTCGTCATTATGATTAGATTTGCGTAGAGAAGAGTGTTTCGTTAGGTCATTCAGCATGTCTCCCTGGCCCTGTAGATGAACTTCTATTCTTGGTTTGATCATAAACACCACCTCTTTATTGGTTTCACACCGAGATTTCTCAGAGCTATCTTTATAGGTAGAATCCATTGGCTGATTTTCCTTACGGCCTCTGCATCTACCAGACTCATGTAATAAAACCTCCTTTCTTTTTCCATTCACATCTTCAGTTAATGACTCGCACCCTTGAGTAACAGCATCATTTTCTTCCGGTGAAACTAACATCTGTTCATCTACTTCTAGCTTAGGCGAGGTACATATATTCATAGAATTAGTAGGATTTACAATACCAATGTCGCCAAATTTACTTCCTTCTGAATTGCCCATTGTTTGCTTTGGAAGTGAGAGCTCTAAAAGAGGGGCAGAATTCATTCTTTCTTCTGCCATTGTTACGTGTATGCGTGGAAATCTACCTCCAGAAAGATAGTAACCACACTCTTCCAAGTTTGATGATTTAAATTCCTTGTCATCATATTCATGTTTCTCAATTTCAGAGCCAAATTGCCCAGAACTGAACTTTGTTAACATGGAAGGCCTGAACATATTTTTCTCTAGTACGCAACTGTCATATTCCGAGAGCATTGAGAACCTTGATAGTGTCCCAGAACCCTGCAATATTTTGGACTTTTTAATTTCATAATTTCAGTACACAATTATGGTTAGAAAATGGGAATATGAAACCAAATCGACACTGAATGTCAAACTCTAACGACTGAGAATTCCAAGAACACATGTGATACATTGTTTCAAACGGTACTTGAATAAAGAGCAAATATTTTACGAACAGACATCAACATCCTTGCGAAGTGAGAGAAAAACAAAGAGAAGGAGCTGTGCACATGTGATGCGCATAAAAGAATACATGCAAATTGCTGTTGTGCCTCAGGAATGCAGCAATACACCGACAGAGTGTATTACAAAGAGGAAATATTTGTTATTGTCCTCAACAGTTTATGACTATTGCAACTAAAACTCCGTTGATTCCAGCTATTATCGGACCTCTCTAATTTTCACTTTCAGGAAATGATTATTCACTAGAAGTCCATGGAGATACAGAACATGTTTTCATAAATTTATAGAACTTATAAAAATGGTTACTGTAGAAAATATTGCTCGAGTGGTTTTATCATTCTGAGACAAACCTAGAACTTAAACAAATCCCTATTTTACTCAAACTTCTAAGCTCATTCTCGTTTGAATTGGACAAGAAAGTACATGACAGCTCACAAAAGAATTGATTAACCATCCGTTCTTTCACATCACCAGCTAATATAAAGTTCATGTAACAGTGTTTGATATCTGAAAGATTATGCAAATCACCCTACCTTGATTTATAAAGAGTATTTGGAACCTAAGCTAGTAACTTCTCAGTTAAAACAATGCTGGCAAATCAAAGTTACAAAGTTGCGAGTGCATTATCCTAAAAGATTATTTCACTTACCAACACCACCTTAAGATAAATAAGTCTTACAAAATTATACAACATTTTTATCGAGAAAGGATATATACATCAGTGAAGCAGCCGTTTTGCTTAACTTTCCTATTGTCCAGTGACGAATTCAAGTAAGCAGTATCCCATACTAAAGTATACAAATTTTCATGGATTTAAAAAAAGTAAGAGAATTGAAATTACTTGAGAAGATAGACGCTGAAACCCGGGAGGCATCTTCATCACTGCCTGATTTAGATTCATCTCCCCTGCCACACATAAAAAGAGTCACATCATTCAAAACAATTAACCAAAACGAGAAAAATAAAGTTAAAAAAACCACGAAACCTTACCTTCAGAAACCTGGAAATAACTTTTCTTTTTCAATTGCGGCAAATCCTCAATCTCCGGCATCAGTCTCTTTCTTTTCCTACAGTAAGTCCTAACTATGTTACTCGACCTAGCATTTGTTGCCAACAATCGCGGCACATAATCTGGTAAATCCAAACATCTAGTAATCACATCGGAATTGGCAAAAAAATGAGCGATTGCAGCGAGTCCGATTGGCGAGAACGTGACAAACTGATTATCCGCTAATCGAAGAGGAGAGTTAGGGATCGAGCATAGGAAGCGTATGAACTCCGGATTAGGATAAAGAAGCGTGAAACTCGACGCCAGATCGGAGGGCCGGGCCGGGCCTCCGTGGCTGAGCAATAGACCCAGAACATGCCATGCGGCGGCGTTGGCGTTGAGTTGACTCGTGTTGAGTTGGAGATCCAGCTCCGAGTTTGCCGACGGTGTATCCATAACTAACCGCTCAGATCTGATAGTATCCAATCAAAGACATACAGTGTAGAGAAAGAATTCTTCCGATTGTAACTTGGAAATGGAAATTAGCAGGTTTGTTCTGTGTGTGTGTGTGTGAGAGAGAGAGAGAGAGAGAGGCAGGTGGGTGGGTGATGAGGGGGTGAGGAGGCGGGAAATGAAAGATTAGGTCTTTTGGAAATACAAATGAAATCAGGCACATCCACATTCCCGCCAATGATTTGCTGACGAAACAAAATTTGTAAGGACGTGTTTGGTTTGGGTTATCTTAGCCTATACTGGAAATTGGAACGAATTTTCGAATTTTGCTGATTTTGGTCGGAAAATTTCAAACTTTGGAACAATATTTTTCAATCCGAAGTATGAAAGTTTTGGTTTTCGATTTTTTTTAATAGAATTGGAACACATATTAGATTCTGATTTCGATCCTATTTTATTTTCAAAAATATTTATGAAAAATCTCGATTATTTTCCTAACTTTAAACTTATATTATCACTATTATTACCTATTTTATTTTACAGGTCACTAAGCATTTGGAAGTTTCGAATTTCACGGGTTTCAATCCGAAAATTTGCTATTTTGGAACAAAATTTTCATTTCGAGTTTTTTTTTTTCTATAAAGGAATTGGAATTAGTTTTTCACTTTAGGAAAAAAATTCAAAATGTTGATTTCGGTCCGATCTACATTTGAAAAAGAAATCAAAATTTCGAGAGTGTTGAATTGAAAATGAATGTTGTTAGCCTTTGATACTCTTCATTTCAAATTTTTTTCTTGAACAAACACATTGATCTTAGGGGTAAGTACATATAAATCCCCAAATACAAACTTAAAGTGCGGATCAGTCCCTAGAGACGTTTTATAGGCGTATCAGTCCCTAATGCAAAGTTTCACATGCGGTTTAGTCCCTAGAGGCAAGTGAAAATTCTAAAATGTCCTTTACTTTAATCTGAAATTACATACTTTTTCATTTTCTCTCTCTTACTTTTCTCTTTCTTCTCTCTTTCCTCTTTCGTCTTTTTCTATGTCTCTTCTCTCTCTTCTTTTCTTGCCCGTTCCAATTCAATTTATGTTATTTTTCTTCAAACAACAAACGAAAATGAACACGAAAATGCGCAAGAAAACATACTCCTAAATTAATACAAATGAAGCAACAAGAACAAAGAAAAGGAAGAACCAAGGTAGTAGAAGAAGAAAAAAACAAAAAGAAAAGAGGAAAGAGACCCATTTTCGAAGAATGGTGAAGGAGAAGAAATAAGATTTGACTTGTTTCCCCTAATCATTAACTCGATTCCAACATCTCTTATTTTGTTGTTAGAGTTTGTAAAGATCATTTATTTATTGTCGATTTTGAACACTCTTCTCTTGGGTATTATTGTTCGGCGATATTAGCATGTTCCCAAAGCATTTTTAGTCCTAGCAAGGATTTGATGTATGATGTTTGATGACTTTGATATAGGAAATGGGAAAAAGGTTTATTGTATTATTCTTGGTGATGTTGTAGTATTTGCCATATGCAATAGTGGTATTCCTAGTGCATTTGGATGGTGTTGAAAGAGAGTATTGGAAGTACTAGTAGTGGAACTTTATAGTGGGTTATATTTGATATAATTGTAATTATGTGTATGTAGTTGCAGGAATATGTCCTTTGTTATATAGCTAACAATACTATTGGTCAGCTCTACTCGTACTTTATATTAAAAACATTGTAACATATATTTTGATGAATTTGTACTTACATGTTGAAGTCATGGTACTATATTGTGTTATGAGTTGAGTTTATATGGTTGACTTGGCCACAAATTAATATAAATAATATAAGCGTACCATACTAATGAACAACACATATTTTCTAGTTTATTTGAAGATACCGTGTCAATTCTAGACATGTACTTCACATGTGTATTCACTGTACTTACATGTTTCACACATCGGACTATAGTTTGTGATGAATTGAGTTATACGGATTTTCATGACATTTTAATGATCAATTAGTATAGGAGATGCATAAATTATGTTTTAGATGTTTATGTTAAGGTTGGTGAGCATTATTGTTGCGTTTGGAGTACAAAATGCCATAAATATGTTGAATTTCATACATGATACTCATATAAGTGTACAAGATACCATAAATGTGTTGAATTTATTACATGATACTCATATAAGTGTATAAGGCTCATGCGTAGAGCTAAAATTACCCTCAAACGTTCTCATAATCTATGTTGATCAACTCTTACATCATCTCATTTCATGTTAATAGTCTTAAAATGAAGAAATGCGTCTTAAAATGATATTATATGGATGCATTGGCCCCACAATAATATAAAGAATATAACAGTACAATATGAATGGACAACATATACTTTATGAATAAACTCACAATACTATATGCATGAATAACTCTAACTTTACCAGTTTATACATTGTACTTATAATTTGTGGAACAAAACATACTATATTTTGTGATAAATTGAGTTGAACCAATTTCCTTGACACTATAATGATGAATTAGTATGGGAGATGCATAAACTATGTTTTAGATGAGTATTTTAAGTTTGGTGAACATTGGTGTTACGTTTGGAGTCCACAAATGTATTTGATTTCCTATATGATATTCACATATAGTACAAGACTTGTATGTATGACTAATATTTTTCTCAAATGTTACCATAATTGATGTTGATGGATTCCCACGTTATCTCATTTTATGTAATTAGTCATAAAATGAAGGAATGCCTCAGAAAATGAGTTTATATTGTTGCATTGGTTCCAAAATAATATCTATAAAGCAAGTGTGCCATATAAATGGAGAACATCTACTTTTCCATTGAAAGAAGCGTACTCTATGAATGGACAACAATAGCATCGCTGGTGTAATGCATTCATTTCTATGTAGAATAAATTGTACCATAATTATAATGAATTGAATTATACCAATCTCATAATAAATTTAGTGATTAGTGAGTGTGGGAGGGACATAAAATATATTTTAAGATTGATGAACAATGGTGTTGCGTTTAGAGTTCAAAATGCCTCAAAATGCCGACATGATACTCACTTAGACAACACGTACTTCACCACTGAACCAAATATACTTGATTCTAGACGTAAGCGTACTATGTTGACGCATTTATTCTACTACATGACTAGCAATACTAGTACTTTTCATCTCTTATTTCAACACCATCCAACCACACTAGCAATACTATTATTTAATACGACATATACTACTGCAGTCACATAAAACACAAAATGTTTCAAAAAATAATACGAGAAGCGTCTTTCTCAGAACCTATATCAAACTATCAAACATCTTTTAAATATGTGACTAGAAAAAAAAAATCAAATCTTGTTTCTTCCCCTTAACAATTCTTCGAGAATGGATCTCTTTCCTCTTTTCATTTTGTTTTCTTCACGAGTTTTTTCTTGCGCCTTTTCATTTGTTGTTTAAAGAAAAATAACTGAAAATTGAGTTTTGAATTGGAACGGGGCAAGGAAAGAAAAGAGAAAAGAGAAAGAGAAAAAGAGGAAAGAGGAAAGAGAAAAGAAAGAAAAAAGGAAGAGAGAGAAAAATTAAATGAAGAGAGAGACATAGAGAGAAAAAAATAATATAATAATGCAAACATAGGGACTGAACTGCATGTGAAACTCTGCAGTAGGGACTGATCCGCCTATAAAACGTCTGTAGGGACTGATCCGCACTTTAAGTTTGTATTTGGGGATTTATCTATACTTACCCCTTGATCTTACTCGCAAATTCATGTTGATAATTGTTGAAAAATTGCTCTGCAACATCTGAATTTAAAGAAGACTCTCGACAACCGTGTGTTGAAGTCTAAATTCGACAATATAAATAGTTGAACCCCCGACACTTGATTATCGAATTTGTAAATCAAAATCGACATAGACCATATGTTCAACCAATATAAATAATTCGACACTTGAATGTCAAAATCTTATTGAAATCGACAACTGAATATCGACTTTTTTAGAAGCATGTCATCTAAATGTAGAATATAAAGTATTTTTGTTTTGTTTTAAAATTTGTAAATAAACTTAGTTTTGGACATAATTTTTGTGGATTAGTATGCTGGTGTTCCTTGAACCAAACCAAATTAGAGGTGCGATGCAAACATAAATTTCACTTTCTAACTTAATTCATGTTTTCAAAAAGGGTAAATTCCACTTTACCCCCTTGTATTTTGGTTGGATATCACTTTACCCCCTTGTACTCTCAATTGCATCGATTTGCCCCCTTAATGTACTTTGGTTCGATATCACTTTACCCCCTTCTACTCTCAATTGATCGACTTGCCCCCTTGTACTTTGGCTCGATATCACTTTATCCCCTTCTACTCTCAATTGCATCGATTTGCCCCCTTACTTGAAAAATTGTCTCAATGTGGCCCTCGCCGTTAGTTTTCAGACCTTTGACCTTAACACCGTTTGATTTAAGTATGAAAATTACTAAAATGTCACCCCTCCAGTTTAAATAGTTATTAAAAAAATAAAAAATAAAAAACAACAAAAAATAAAATAATAAAAATTCAAGGCATCGAGAAAACATAGTACACGACGCCAGCCGCAATTTTTATTTTATTAATAATTATTTAAACATGGAGAAGTTTTTTTTTGTGATTTTCAAACTTAGATCAAACGGTGTTAAGGTCAAAGGTCTTTCGTATTTATTATTGTAATAAACGAACCTTTAATCGTATTAATGATAAAACACCTTGGCATTCTATATCTTTGTCCCTTTGTCACAAGCATAGATATAGTCCTTACAGTTATTACAAGTACTAGTAATTGATCGTTAGGATCGTGAGATATTTACTTAAGTATTATAACTGTTAAACGTGTTCCTAGTCGAAGGGTTACGCCACTAATGAGGATATCGGCCTTTCCCATTAAGACTAGCACTTAGTGTATGTGTACTGCATCTCATCAGTAAACGGTATTGTGATATCGGCATGCATAAGTGGGTGCTCGTAAGTTGACGAGTTCACTGAACTCCCTCACCCTAGAAATCTCTAAGTGGTTCCCAATAATCGAGTAGAGATATCTATGGTATAGTTGTACACCATTAGTCCTTATGACCTAGACATCACCGTGACTTCACTAGAGGACCAGCTGTATCGTGACCTGTCCCTGAGTTCCACCGAGGACCATCCCAAGGGCCAGTGTTCGTGCAGTCCGAAATCTAGTGGGAGGTCTGTGCATTGTAGTCGGGGATTCGATCGCTAGAAAAGTCTTGGATGTCCTGTGTGTTCTGAAAGTTTGTAATCATTCTAAGTCTCTGGCCAGAGCTGACTAAGTGATGATTAGAGAATTCGATTCTCTAAGTCATGCACGTGACGATTACAACACGTAGAACGATCGCACCGTCATTGAACATATAAAGAGGTCTCGACGAACCAATGCCTCTAGTTCAATCGGGACATATGAATCGAAGGGACCGTACTGTACGTTAACTATATCTGAAGGTTCTTGCAGGCACTTCATTTGTATCTAGGGAATCATGACGCGTAGTTGCTAGACGCCAATCTTGATTCGTTGGGTGATTAAGGTGAAACGAGTTTCATCTTAATCGTAACTCTAAGGGGACGAGTTTTGACCACAAAGGGTTGTGGGCCCACGGCTAGCTTACACCTGAACCATCGAGGGTATCTGAAGGTTCTTGCAGGCACTTCATTTGTATCTAGGGAATCATGACGCGTAGTTGCTAGACGCCAATCTTGATTCGTTGGGTGATTAAGGTGAAACGAGTTTCATCTTAATCGTAACTCTAAGGGGACGAGTTTTGACCACAAAGGGTTGTGGGCCCACGGCTAGCTTACACCTGAACCATCGAGGGTCACACTGCTCGTGCACATGAGATCTTTGAATAAACGGTCAAAGGTAAAATATGTTTATCTTTGCATGATTGGAAGTCAATATGATTGGGTCCAACATTCGTAATTTGGAATTATGAATGAGAATAAGAAAAGGAAAAGAATAGGCGAACGTATTAGTGAACCTTCTAAATCGGGAAGTTTCCAAATTTAGAAAGTGCACTGAATTAGGGTTTCCACTTTAGGAAAGTTGGAAATCGAGAGTTGGCACTCGTAATGACGAGGACATTATAATGATTCCGAAAATATAATCGTTACATCTTTCTGATCATCGAATTGAGAGAGATGAGCAAGTAAAAGAACTAACGAACTTAAGCTGTTGGGCCCGGTCCAACTTAAGCCCGTTAGGGTTTTATGCAAGACATATAAATACTTGATTTATAGGTCTTGCACATATACAACTATGACAACACACGTTCATAACCCTAGCCGCTGCCTCTCTCGATCAGCCACCCTCTCCCACGGCCACCACCACCGCGCCGTCGCCGGAAATTCGTCGGAATCGGCCACCCGTTGGCCGATCTCTTTCGGTATTCCTTTCCTTCTTTCTTTTCTTCCGTTATTCTGACTATTACGTGTCTAGTGCCACGTGTTTAGTAGATCGAAGTATACAAGGTGAAATCCAAGAGGAGGAAGATTGAAGAATCGAAGATGCGAGAAGGCAATTCCGAAAAACTGCTCTCGGATTTTCTGCGCTGCCCAGCGAGAAAATTCGCCATAAATCAACCGGTCATCCGATGGACGTGAAATTTTGACAGCAGCTTCACAACTCATAAATCTACCATCGTCCAGAAGGAATTGTTCATCCAGTAAATAAGCATGGAGATACTGAAGTCGGAGCAAGGCTGTAATTTCAGATCAGCAAACAGGTTGGATCAATAGGAGTGGGAAGAGCAGCTAGCCATCTTCTCTGCGCGTGAATCACAGGCGCCGCCGTAGCTCGGATCATCGCCGTTGCTGCCCCGGATTGCACGGATTGGTTTCCGTGGCAATCTAGCTTTGCTTAGTGCGCCTACCTCACGCTTCAAGAGGTAATGTTTCGAATCTATTGTCATTCAATTCGGTTACGTTTAAATTAATATATGCATGTTCGTTTTAATAAGAAACTTGTATGATTTTATGTGACTACATGAAATTGGTTTTATTATTGCGAGCATGATTATTTGATTTAAACGCGAGCATGCTAATTGATTTAATTTCGATTAAGTAATTAAGCATGTATGTTGTTTTAATTTCGCTGGAAGCGCAAAGGTACGCAATTAATTGATTTATATTATCGGGCATGTGCTTATGCGTTTTAAACTCGTTTAATTCGCATAAAATTTTTTGTTTTCCGCTGCGTACGCGTGCCCGAAACCCAACACTGATTCGTCTCGTTATTCTCTATTTTCTTACTGTAATTTTGTTCAATTTGGATATGTGGATTTGTTGTTGTGTTCGTTTTACTGTGCATTGGAAGAAGTTCTGAATTCTTGGTTTCTCGGGGGGTAACTGTAGATCTAGTGATCGAAATTGGACGATTTCATTGTCGTTTGATTTGTCTCATCGTGCTCTATCTTCTGAATATGAGTTCATTTAATTTTGATCCACATAGTTTTTTTTGTGTTGGTTTTACCGTGTGTTGGGAGATGTTCAGCATTCTTGGTTTTTAGGAGGCATAATTGTAGATCCAGTGATCGGAATTGGACAATTTCACCACCGTTGGATTCCTTTTCCCGATATCTATCTTCCGATTGTAATTGTATATGATTTGGATATCTGGATTTCTTTTCTGTGTTTTTTTTAATCTTTGCGCTGTTACTTCCCTCTTGGCCGTTTGGTGGGGATCCTCTCGGCGATTTTGGGGTTTCTTGCATGGGGAACCGACGATTGGTGACTAGGGTTTCGTGGATATGGTTTGACAGCTATTGAGAGTTGTTTGGCTGCTAGGGTTATGCATAGTATACCATAATACACTATAGTACATCATAGTATATTACAGTGGACTATACGTTATACATAAGAAGAGGGTCTGTGGTAAAGTGGGATTTGTGCTTTAGATGTCTACAAGTAGTGATAACGACTATGGGTGACTATCTATACTACATTTTCGACATAATTTTTTTTTTTTTGTAATTTTCAATATTATGTAAAAAAAAAGGTTTTCATAATAGTGAAAAAAAATGCTAAAATAAAAGCGAAAAACAAATTTTATGTAATAACAAAAAAATCATTGTTTTTTGTAAAAAAGCAGATCGAAAAATAATAAATGCATTAGTAAAATGCTAAATCCAATTAAGAAATTATTGTTGACAAAATTTGATTGTTTGTGTGGAAAGGCAATTTTGGAATGAAATTTATGAAGGACTTGTAGCAAAAGTTTAGTTGGGCTTGTTATTTATATTTAATAAGTTTTATCACCAGACACCTATATCTAGGGTTGTGCGTTGGTTGGTTTGGTTAAAAACCAGCCATAAAACCAACCCAACCTATCCAACCAACTTTGGTAAATATTGGAAACCGTTATCGACCCAATTTACATGGGTTGGGTGGTAGTTGAAAACCAATTTAGTGGGTCGGTTGGTGGTTTGGTTGATGGGTCATCCATCTAAATATTTTTTTTTTTAATTTTTTATTAGTTGCTACAACGCTATATCTTTTATAAATTAAATGTGACTAGTTCAACAATATTCAAATAAAAGATTCAAAATATTACGGCATATATATTGCAATTAAACATAAATAGTTCAACAAATAATAACCGTTCAAATATTTAGGTTGTATGTCTTAATATTAAAACAGTTCAAATTAGATACTTCGGTTAGATTTACTGCTTTTAGGATTTTGGTCCATATTAGACAATTTAATAAATGTGATATAAAATAGAAATTTGAAATTAAAAATATTAAACATATTAATTAAAATTAATAAATAATAAATTAATAAACAAAGTTGGTTGGCCGATATTACCCAACTAACCAACTTTTTAGCATATTAGAAACCATTATCGACCCAACTATACATGGGTTGGTTGACATTTTCGACCCAACTTAAATGGGTCGGTTGATGGTTGATTATCCATCACAAATTATGGGTCGAAAATAGGTTGGTTGGTGGTTAAACCGATCCATGCAAAGCCATATCTAAAGACCTTTCTCTAATGGGCTCTTTGATATAATCTCATCAATACTTCTTTTAATAGGGAGAGACCCAAACTATTTTGCACTATTTGAAAAAACATTCACTCCTAATTTAAGCCATTTTTTTTTCAATTATGTCCCCTCCACCTCATCAGCACTATCACCGCCCCATCAACAGTTTTTTTTTTTTTTATTATTATTATTTTCTTATTAATTTTTTTTTCGTTTTTTAACATTTTTTCTCTATCATGTATATAATCGACAATGAAGCATATTAATCGACTATGATGAAGCATAGGCGATTAAGGAACTGGCTACTAAAAATAAAAATAAAACACAACATTTTTTTACAAAATAAATAATATATATAAATTGCAAATGATTTATACAAATCGAAATCAATACACAAAAATCAAAAAATGAATTAAAAAATGAAATCGAGTAACCTTAATCGACTACCAAAACAGTCGGTTAACACTTTAATCGATTATTAGAGCATAATCGATTAACTTAATCGACTATGGTGACGCATAGTCGATTAAGGGTATAGCATGCGCGAATTTCTCTATTCGTGCCGTCATCCGTCCAATCTACCAAAAAACTCCAGATCTGCTCTACATCGTTACCACACCACCGGCACATCACACCATCACCATCCTACTTCGATAAATTTTCGCCGTCCGCCTGCTGCACCACCACTCTCCGCCACCTGCTTCACCATCACTCTCAACCGTGGATATAAAGTACCACGGCAATCTAATCTTCACAAATATCAAAAATATCATCACAAGTCAACCCCTAATTCAAGAAAACTCCAATCACTTCTTGCAGATTCTTACAGTTGCACCTTGTGACATCTCCCATCGCCATAGCCAACTCCTTTGTCCTATTCTCGTACCCAATCTCCAGTCTCCTCGCAGTCGAGTAGAACGGCGCCATGACGCGGTAGAGCACTGCTGTGTCAAAGAAGTCCGTCGCACCGGAAAAGAGAGGAGATAAAAAATGGAGAAGACATGAAAATAAGAAAGAGGATAGAGAAGAAGAGAAAAACGATATTTTCATATCTAGAGAAAAAGAACGAAGGGAGGCGGTGCAAGGCTAGGGTTAAGGAAGTTACAAACTATTAAGGGTAGTATTGGTAGTTTACTTCTAATAATTAGTTAATATAACAATCAAAGGGGTTTTCTCTAATTATTTTTTGGAGACGGATTTTCCTTACTTATATTTTCCATATGGGAGGGTTCTTGCTAATTATTTATATGGAAAATATATGTAAGGAAAATCCCCTTCCTAAAAATAATTAAAGGAAACTCCTTTGGATTATTATTTAATTAAATATCTCATGATTCAACTAGATCAATTATAAGTATTTAGAATAACTGTAAAGACTATATCTATGCTTATGGAAGGGACAAATATATAGAATGCAAAAAAGGGTTTTTATTATTAATAAGAAAAGGAGTATTTATTACAATAATAAATGAAAGACCACAACCAAAAGTTGGCTTGTCGGTCACATACTCTAACAGGTTCACAATACCAGCATCTTCGTACGTTGTATTATAGCACAATACAGTTCTTTGACATAGTGGTGCCGTGTGTTTCAATAATTTAGAATAGTTCAAGACATCTAGTATCCTATTATTTCTCTACTGCGACACCCATCGAGACATGACTTGTGCGGGCTACAATGTCAGATTTCATCCATCGGGCGGAAAGATTCATCATCTCAAGGACATGATCCCTCACCGATGTTCCTCAAGCCATGTGCATATTCATGAGAGCCTTCATAGCTACATGACGAGCAGCACTGTTCTGATCCCCAAACATTTCTTTGATTTTCTCCATGATGTAGTTGCTTGTGGCAAACAGCTCGTTCTGTGTTTGCAACACGGCGGACATATAGTTCAACAAGTAAGACCGACCCATCTTGTCTACCTTTTTCGAGGCATTGTGGGCATGTGTTTCCTCCTCGGAAGAACGACCCATGTCCGGTAGTTCAGGGCACTCATCAATCAACGTAGTTAGGAAAATCAGACGAATTCACTATGTAAACTTCAAAAATTTATTTCTCTTAAACTGTGCATCAAAAAATTCTTAAAATCTAATACAATATTCTCTTAGTTGTCAATAATATGCAACTGAAACAGTTTCCAAATATGCGAAGCCGTTTTATAGTTACGTGTGAACATGCATAGTACTATCGCTGAAAATTAAAGAACAGTATGGGCAACTTTAAAAATCTGTATAAATTCAACCAATCATCCAAAATGTATCAAATTTCAACATTTCATAAATGTGTGAGTTAAAATCATACCCAAGACGAATTACCAGAATGGGAGAAGTAAAACAAGTTATTTTGAATTTAAATATGCAGTTGTACCTAAAATTGTCCAAGTTTAGAAATTAACTCATAACCTAGTCATTTTAACTTTGTTTTTTAGCCCACTTAGCATTTCTCCCATGCGATGCACGAGATAGTATTTTAAATGAAAATGTAAACTAATTTAATACATAATAATAACAATTATAATAAAATTTATTAGTGATATCGATAACAACATCAATATTTATATGAATTTAAGAATACAAACTCTTTCAAAAAAAAACTATACTAAACTTAATTGTAATAATATGAAATTTATCATTAAATAAATGAAGTAATTTTATTTTAGAAAAAAAAAATAAACTGGAAAATAGGAGATAAAATAATAATAACAATAATAATAACAATAACAATAACAATAACAATAATAATAATAATAATAATAATAATAATAATAATAATAATAATAATAATAATAATAATAATAATAATAATAATAATAATAATAATAATAATAATAATAATTGTAGTAGTAGTCGTAGTAGTAACAACAACAACAACAATAACAATAATTAAGAAATATGAATGTAGTAGATTATGATTGTGTGCTAGCCGAAATTTGGTGTGAAAGTAATTAGAAATAAAAAAAATATAATATAAATATGAGTAAAAAGCAGTTTGCCCCCTAAACTATGGGCCGATTTGTACTTTACCCCCCAAACAAAAAAAAATTGCACGTTTTTACCTGAACTCGTTAATTCGTTGCACGGTGCCCCCTAAACTCAATTTTCCGGCAATTTTGACCGGAATATTAAAACATGTGCTTTGCACGTGAGATTTTGAGGGGGTAAATTCGTCCCTTCACTTGCATCTTTAATAATAAATGCAAATAAATATAAAAAAAAAGAAAGAAAAAAGAAAAAAGAAAAGAAAAAAGAAAAGAAAAAACAGGAAAAAAAAAGTTGTCATCCATTCGACCATTACCCAGGCTCCTTCCCAAAAACCCATCAGACCATCACCCACCTTCTTCCCAAAAACCCATCAGACCGTCAGACCAACGTGTTCGAGTTCTTCATTTTCACGGTCGATGTTAGAGGGAGAATTAATCCGCTGATGCCACTGAATTACTTCGGCAATTGCTTGGGTGGCGGAATAGCGAAAATCGAGCACAAAACACTTGTCGGGGAAGAAGGGTTTGTAATTGCAAAGACAAGATTTTGAAAGGTGTCGAGAATTGGATGTCCGATAGTGAGAAATTTGTAGGGATGAGGACGGTTGGGGTTTCCGGTTCGCCGAAGTTCGACTTGTGCGATGCGGATTTTGGATTGGGAAGGGCGAGAGAGCTTGAAGTCGTGTCGATTGATGGAGAGAAGTATTCGATTTCGTTGTGCAAGTCGAATGATTCCGAAGGAGGATTGGAGATTGGGTCGTCTCTTCCGAAGGGCGAAGGGAAGAAGACGACTCAATATATTTTTCTCTTTTTTAGTTTTTAGTTTTTTTTGTTTTTATTTCTTTTTTTGTATTTTAAAGATTAATTTATATTTAATATACAACATGTAACTGAATAGACGAATATATCCCTGCAAATGTCACGTGCAAGGCACATGTTTCAACTTTTCAGACAAAATTGCCGGAAAATAGAGTTCAGGGGGCACCGTGCAACGAATTAACGAGTTCAGGTAAAAACGTGCAAATTTTTTTTGTTTGGGGGTAAAGTGCAAATCGGCCCATAGTTTAGGAGGCAAACTGCTTTTTACTCTATAAATATACATATATATATATACAAAAAATGTAAATTAATTTATTTTTACAAATATGCCCGTTGGGCTAAATACCTAACACCCAAGTGCACGTATCGCAAACAAGTAGTAAAAGTGGACTCGTAAGAGTCGGATGTCGATCCCACAGGGAATACTCAAATTATCTAATCCTAAGTACCAAATTCTAACAATTATGATTTTTATCCAGCCTACGCAAAGCTGTCAAATTTAATCAACTAAGGTGGTGTTTGCAAATGCTTTTTGAAAGTGATTATGCGGTTTCTTTTGCTCATAATTTGTTTTTAGGTGTTTGCATAATCAACTTTTGCTCTTGCTTCTCTTAAAATAATCTGCTTTAAGCTATTTTTTTAAAAGCACCCATAACCCTGCTTTTTAATTTTAGTTCATTTTCCGAAATATTTGCAAACACCCCCAACTTTTAGAAATAAGCACTTAAAACTAACTTAAATCGCAATCACTAACTTCTGCTTTTAAATAATCATTTGCAAACACCACTTAAATAATTAAACTAATTATGAAAGCAAATAAACACGAGAAAATATCAATAAAAACGAACCTAGGATTTTATCTCCCCCTATGCAAGAATTGCTCACCCAAAACCCCTCAATTATGAAATATATGATTCCTGATTATTAACCTTAGACACTATATTAATTATAACCCGTTGTCGTGTGTATTATAATTCTATTATTCAAAACCAAATTACTATATGTCTATGCAATCCGATCATGAATAAAGCATTAAAGCATAAGTCTCAACAATGATTACCTAAGGTAAATATATGTATGTCTACGATACCACATGCAATTAACACACTAATTCGGTGAAAAATACTCGAAGGTTCTTTTACTTAACGTCTAATTATCAAAATAGCTCTGTCGAGTCAATCCCAATAATCACAGATAAAACACATAAATTGATCAGGTTCATGCACTAACAATCATAACAAGTAGAAGAAATAATCATAAAATCATAATTGCATAATCTCAAGAAAAATGGTTCACCATACCCACATAGGGTTCGAACAAAATCCTAAATTAAAAACTTAGCTACTCATGTTCTCTACGAAAGACATAATAAAAGTAATAAAAGTCATAGATTTAGAAAAGATAGATGAAAGAAGAATTATGATGAAGATTCGTCAGGTCTTCGTCTTCGTTTCTCCGTTCTCTCGCTCTTCTTCCTCTAAGATTGTGTTGCCAAGTCCTTCAATTCGTGCTTGGTTTGCCCTTAAATAGATGTCCCAAGTTGGTAGAAGATTTTAGGTTTCCTTGTGTGATTAGAACTCCAAAATTGTCTCCAGCGTGTTTTAACACGGCCGCGCGAGAATAGTACAATTCTCACACGGCAGCGCGAGAATCGCCGAAACTTTCTGCCCAAATTCTGCAGTTGGCACGGCCGTGCCAAAAATAGGCTAAATCTGGCATGGCCGCGCCAGGCCAATTTTCAGCCTCCGAATGTTTTCTTCCGTTTTTGCCCGTTTTTGACTTTTTTTCTCGTTTGATCCTTGAAATTCCCAAATCTTAAAATTGTACCCAAAATACAATAAAACACTCATTAAGCACCATTAAATCAATAAAAATATACAAAATCCTCGTAAGAAATTAAGTATACATTGAGTGTAAAATATACACTCAACACACCCCCAAACTTGAACTTTTGCTTGCCCTCAAGAAAAAAACTAGCAACTTTCAAAGCAACACTTTCAACAAATGCCCCTCATCACATAGATTAATAGTCAATCTTCACGTTTTCAGAACTTGCAATTATCATGACAATTCTAAAAAAATTACAAGCTCGTAATTCAAAGATACGTATTCACTCACCCTTTCCATAAACCACAAACCATGCTATCGCTTCAAGTATCCCATATTTGTAAATTAAAAATGGAGAAAATTTATACTTACATAATAATATTCAACTCCAAAGACTCACCAAATTTCTTTACTTGGCTAGTATCAAATAATTGAGCTATTGGGATCATTGGGACTTTTTGGCTTTCAAATGTTGGGCTTTTGGTACAAGGTAGAAAATATGGATAAAAGTGGCTACTCTTCTCCTTTCATATCACAATTAGTCACTAAGAGTTTCACTTGACTTAATTTTTAACTCTCGTTCTTGACTAGAGGTGTTTTTGCTATGATTTAGCTTTTGGACTTATTACTTCACCTTAAAGGACTTATTTCTTAACTCGATTTGTTAAGAGTTCAAAAGTCTCCACTTTTTCTCTTAACATGATCGTTCGAGTTTTTACTTTAAAATCTTTCTCAAGTCCTTTCTTCCCCTTCTATCTTTCTTCTTCTTCTTGTTCTTTATTTATTTTATTTTATCTATGAAGAAGAGAAACGTAACAAATTTTTTCAACCAAGCTCCAAGGGAAAATTTATCAAGAAATCACCATGTAATCTACCCACTTTATTTCGGCTAAAAGAAATAACATCGTTTCTCCAAGGCTCAATCAAGGTTCGAATGATAAAAATTTAAAGGTAGGCTTGAAAGGCACAAACGGTTTAAAGATGGCCCAAATCACTTCCCAAATTTCTCAACAATTTAATATTTCACTTTGTAAATTCCTAAGGCAAGTTCTAAAACCGAATATCATATGATATAGCATCAATTAACTCAAATTTTAAAACACAAAACTTTCAACCAAAGCAAGACATAATTCGAGATTCCTAACAATGACTCCTTCCTACGACACTTTGAATCAAAAGCTCACCAAAATTCGATCAAAATCAAGATAAAGCAATCAATTTCATCATTAAACATCAACCATCTTTCATCATCATGATTCATCGAAGCATTTATCTCAAACATTTGTTTTTATATCGAAAGCAATAACTAAACTAAAATAACTAAAATAAAAAAAATCCCAAGGCATGCAAACTAAAATAAATTAAAGCACATAAATGCAAGTAATTTTCCACCCCTAAACTTAAAATTTACATTGCCCTCAATGTAATTATAAAAAAGTTCAAGAATAGAGTACACCTTATTAGTCGATAGGGCCATCTCTGGGATGCACTCTTTGATGTCCGTTTGCTCCACCTTTAACGTCCGATCCCTTAGTGTTTGATTTTCGACCAGAAAATTAAAACAAGATTAAATTCTTAGTTTGTGCATGCTAAAATACTAAGAAAAATAAAAATAAAGAAAAATACAAAAATCGATAAATGCTCGGGTTGCCTCCCGAGAAGCGCTAAGTTTTAAGTCTTCAGCCAGACTTTGCTTCTTAAAACTGTTATGTCCAATCCAAAGCCTTGTAGATTGCACATCCATCAATTTGCTATACTACATCTATTTCAACCAATGCACGGACAGGGTTGCAATATGGGAGTGTCCACATCCACCTTAGTTGGCACCCTTCTTTGTTAGTAAGCAATCGGTACAATACCAAGGTAGGATGTTCGTCATCCGCTCCCTCAAATCGGTATACAAAAATCTCCAGTCTGCGTATAACCTCCACCTCAAACACATTAACCTTCTCATCAACCACTATTGATGCCTTCAAATCCACATTTAGATCAACGATACGGTCCACAACTAGAATATCTTCAATCATTACATCCATCTCCTTCTTCTCTTGTTCCGAGGCATCTTCGGGGTTTAACTCGATTGCATTCTCAGATTCATCATGCTCAAGTGTCTTCGTAATTTCTATTTCTCTCATATCGACACTATTTTCTGGACATAGAAGACTTTTCTCACCGTAGGCTTCACCCGAATTTTCTTTGATATAACCATTGCCGATTTCGTCTGGAATATTTTCAAAAGACTCAGATTTTAATTTGAGCGTCATCTCTTCCAGTTGTATCTCAATGTTTCGAAATGATGCTTGAGTGGACTTCATGAATTCGGCAATGAGGGATACCAAATCAAGTTGTTCATCAGTGGTTTGTTGCTGCGATGGATAATAATTTTGAAAATCAGAAAATTGTGGATCTCTATGTTGTAACTCGCTCAAATCTTGGTCTTGATAGCTTTGTTTATATGTGTTGGTGTAAGTGTTCCAATAATCTTTGTTGGTAATTTCAACGAAATTTGTCGCTTTTGGTGATCCCCAACATTGATCGGAATAATGATTTCCAACACATGCTGAACAAAACGGAGGCATATCATAGGCATTTTGGAGCTATTCGTCAGATGGAAGCCATTCATATCCCGTTTGAAGTGCCTGAACATTGTAACTAGACATGTAACAAAAAAAAAAAAAAAAATCAAAAAAAAATAAATAAATAAAAATAAAAATAAAAATTAAATGGCTGAAGTAAGAAAAATTGCTCAAATTAGATATTAGAATAAATAGATAATTTAGTCGTATTCCCCGGCAACGGCGCCAAAAACTTGTTGGGCTAAATACCTAACACGCAAGTGTACTGTTAAGTGTATATTTATACACTTAATTGTACCTTTTAATTGGAGCTTTTGGTGTGTTTTAATGATAATTGGTGCTTAAAATGGTTATTATTTGTATTTTAGGTGCAAATTGAAGAATTGTCAACTTTTGGGGTGAAAACTGCAAATTCGGAGAAAAAGTGGGCTAAAAGTGAAATAATCAGAATTCTGAAGAACTGAAGACCGCGCGGCCGTGCGGGTTTTAAGCTTATATTTCACACGGCCGTCCGGGTGTACGAGTTGGCGCAGTGAAGGAAGTTTAATTACACAAGGAAACCCGCCCTATTATATTTTTGCACCCTATTTAAAGGCCAAGAGCACACAATTAGATCAATCTTTTTAACCTTTTATCTTTAATCTTTAGGTTTTTATTTTTCATCTTTCTACACGCGATCAAGGAGCACAAGAACGAAGACGAAGACTTGACGAATCTTCATCCTAGTTCTCCTCTTTGATTTTTATTTATAGCTTTTATGATTTTTCGTATTTTTATTATGCTTTTCGTAGAGAACATGAGTAGCTAAGTTTTTATTCTAGGATTTTATTGGAACCCTATGTGGTAATTCGAACCTATTTTTCTACTTTTATGCAAGTTTAATTCTTCGATTATTTCTTCTATTTTGATCGTATTTAGTGCATGAGCGTAGCTAACTTATGTTGCTATTAGTTATTGTTAGAATTGATTGACAGATCGTTTTAATAATTAGAACAGGGATAGAAGAGCCTTCGAGTACTTCTCACCGGATGAGTGTGTTAATTGCATGCATTATCGTAGACATACAGATAATACCTTAGGTAGCCGTTTACGAGACTTGCTATTTAATGCTTTATTTATACTAGGTTTGCATAGACATATAGTGAATCTTTTATGAATAATAGGTTTATAGCGCAGCGACAGCTGGTTATGAATAATTTCGTGTCTTGGGTTAATAATCGGGAATCGTAACTTGCATGATAGGAGATTAATCGGGTGAAGAATTATCGCATAGGGGGAAGATAAAATCCTAGATCCATTTTATATTGATATTTTCTCGTGTTTAATTGCTTTTTTAATTAGTTTAATTTATTTAGTTAATTAAATTGACAACCCTGCGTAGGCTGGATAAAAATCACAATTGTTAGGATTTGGTACTTAGGATTAAATAATTTGCGTATTCCCTGTGGGATCGACATCCGACTCTCACGAATCTACTTTACTACTTGTTTGCGATACGTACACTTGCGTGTTGGTATTTAGCACCCAACATGTACGTATCACAAACAAGTAGTAAAAGTGGACTCGTAAGAGTCGGATGTCGATCCCACAGGGAATACTCAAATTATCTAATCCTAAGTACCAAATTCTAACAATTATGATTTTTATCCAGCCTACGCAAAGCTGTCAAATTTAATCAACTAAATAATTAAACTAATTATGAAAGCAAATAAACACGAGAAAGTATCAATAAAAACGGACCTAAGATTTTATCTTCCCCTATGCAAAAATTGCTACCCAAAACCCCTCAATTATGAAATATATGATTCCTGATTATTAACCTTAGACACTATATTAATTATAACCCGTTGTCGCGTGTATTATAATTTTATTATTCAAAACCAAATTACTATATGTCTATGCAATCCGATCATGAATAAAGCATTAAAGCATAAGTCTCACCAATGATTACCTAAGGTGAATATATGTATGTCTACGATACCACATGCAATTAACACACTAATCCGGTGAAAACTACTCGAAGGTTCTTTTACTTAACGTCTAATTATCAAAATAGCTCTGTCGAGTCAATCCCAATAATCACAGATAAAGCACATAAATTGATCAGGTTCATGCACTAACAATCATAACAAGTAGAAGAAATAATCATAAAATCATAATTGCATAATCTCAAGAAAACGGGTCCACCATACCCACATAGGGTTCCAACAAAATCCTAGATTAAAAACTTAGCTACTCATGTTCTCTACGAAAAACAAAATAAAAGTAATAAAAGTCATAGATTTAGAAAAGATAGATGAAAGAAGAATTATGATGAAGATTCGTCAGGTCTTCGTCTTCGTTTCTCCGTTCTCTCGCTCTTTTTCCTCTAAGATTGTGTTCCCAAGTCCTTTAATTCGTGCTTGGTTTGCCCTTAAATAGATATCCCAACTTGGTAGAAGATTTTAGGTTTCCTTGTATGATTAAAACTCCAAAATTGTCCCCAACTTGTTTTCACACGGCCGCGCGAGAATCAGTACAATTCTCACACGACGGCGCAAGAATCGCCGAAACTTTCTGCCCAAATTCTGCAGTTGGCACGGCCGTGCCAAAAATAGGCTAAATCTAGCATGGCCGCGCCAGACCAATTTTCAGCCTCTGAATGTTTTCTTCCGTTTTTTCCCGTTTTTAACCTTTTTTCGCTCGTTTGATCCTTGGAAGTCCCAAATCTTCAAATTGTACCTAAAACACAATAAACTACTCATTAAGCACCACTAAATCGATAAAAGTATACAAAAATCCTCGCAAGAAAGTATACATTGAGTGTAAAATATACACTCAACAATGCCATTAGAATTTCTTAGGTTACTCTAACGTTTCTTTCTATTATATTAAGATTTATATCAAAATGATCGCCACTAAATAATCTCCCCATTCCTAAAATTTTATAAATATCTAAATCATAAAACATCTAAAAATACTGTAATTTTTTTTTTGAACCACACCTCTCTACTTCAGTAATTCGGACAGTTCCACTACAACACATAATTCAAGAAAGAGGAACATCCTCTTAAATCCCTTCTACCGATTCATTAAATTAATATAAGCCGGGCCGGTCCTGGACTTCTAGAGGAAATCGGTGCCCCGAAGTATGTATGCTCAAAAAAAAAAAAAAAAAAAAATATATATATATATATATATATATATATATATATATATATATATATATATATATATATATATATATATATATATGGCAAATTACGGCGACCCCTAAGTTATGGTCATATTACAAAAATATTCCTCATGTTTGGATAATTACAGTTACAACCATCCACTCAAATATGTATTATCTTACGGAAAAAACCCTCCAGAGATAAATTTTGGGATGTTAAATCGGTAATACCGAACCTAAATTTCGGTACGCCAATATTTTATACCGTTTACCGAACTGAATATACGATTTGGTTCGGTAAATAACCAATTAAATCAATTTTATGTAAAAATATTTAAAAGGAGCAAGGTTGTAATTACCCAATCAAAATTGTTTTTTTGTTTTAACTTGGCCATACCTCAGGAGTTGCCGTAAATTCCTATTTATATAAATATTTTTTTATGTAAATACTATAAAACCCCAGACCTTGGTCAAAAAATAAGGCATTTGTACCTGTACATACTAGGGGAAAAAAATAGAAGAGTGAGAAAAAATAAAAAGAAAATCAAGCTAAAATAATAAGTGGAGAGAGAAAGTATGAAGAAGTGGGAGTTGGGCACGACTCACGAGAGAAAGGGGTGAGAATAAACAAATGAGAATAAATAATAAATAAAAAATAATTGGAAAATGTATTAAAAAAAACTATTTTTGGGCCCCAGTTGAAGATGGGCCCTGGCCCTGCTCGCCCTGGGCCAGGGCCGGCCCTGAATATAAGCATACTGAAAATTATAAAAAACGCATTCATAATTCATACTTGAAAAGTTAGGTCATGAGGTCCTTACCTTGGAGGAGTTGAAACATATACGCAATCAAATTGATAGCTCTTAATCAATTGAAAATTTACTTTACGGAGACTGGCATATTAAATCACTTCAAAAGTAGAAAAAACTAAAAACGAACAAAAATACAGAAAATTTCTAAATTCACCAAATTAAATGGGACCTAGGTTTCAACTTCACCCGAATCCCTCAATAATAAATGCATACAAAAAGATGACTCTATTCACACTGAGACTACTGTAATTTGAAGATGGAAGTTTAACCTAGTAAGAATAAACGATTGTGTGTCAGACGTCGGAAGACCCAACACCCAAACATGCAATTTTGTTGAGGTTGCCCAACTGCGCCACGTCATACAAAGCTTCGAAGTATTGCAGAAATTTCAGAAATACGTCGCCCCAAATCCTGAAGGTGATGTGTATACACCGCTTCGTATTAGTGACACAAGATTCAAATATTTCGCAATAATTTGATCTTACAGAAAACCGTGTAATGAGTCTACATCACTCCTTTAAGACAATTTTGAAAGATCTTTTTAGCTATTTGAAAGAAATAATTGAAATGGTGCAGCGGCTCAGTTTAAAATCTAGAACATGGGAGGGAACTTTGAAATTTCCTTGTAAATTACATACTGTCTCAAAAGCTACCAAATTTTAATTTCAAAATATAACAGTAAGTTGAAAACCCATTCCAAGTGGAATCTAGTCATTTAGGCGAATAAAACTTCAATTTTAACAGTAGACTCTAGACTGACCCGATTTTAGTGCAGTTGTAGAAAATAATTCATAACAAATTCATCACTCATCCAAATCATGCAAAATACATCTCAAAATGATCATAACACAAAGATGCAAAGACTCATAAAGTTTCATTAATTTTTATATATAAAAAGTATTTCTAGACTTTGGGACAAACCATATAATAATACTAGCCGAAAAGCATTTATAAATGAGTTTGGTTAAATTTACTTTTGTCAAAATACTACGCACTACTGATTACATGGTCAAAAAGACGGTAATCGTACTTATTATAACACATATTTGTCTTTAATAATTCTCACCGATCGGAGAAATCGATTGATAGTAAATACCAAGTACCGTATCAAAAGTCTTTACTGGCATATTGTACAAATAGAACCACATAGCTACATTGAGAGTCAACACAATCCACCATTTTAGTCCCATTTTCTTTCTTTTTTTTTTTCTTTTTTTCGTTTATTTATTTAATGGAGAAAAAAAATTAAAAGAAAAAAAATCTGAAATCAACTACAATAGTCCGAAAACAACTATAATATTTCTGAAATCAACTATAATATTTCATAAATCAACTATTTTTTTTTTTTACTATTTCATATTTTTCCATAATCAACTATAAAATTATCGTAAAAAAACCACAAAATTGTAGTGTTCAACAAGCTTAACAAAAATTGAAATGAACAGCAAAATTACTAAAAACAACTATTATTTTTGTTCATTCTTTCCCGAATCAACTATACACAATCAAAATCAACTATAAATTGTCAAAATCAACTGCAAAATATCCAAATCAACTATAATTTTTTTTGAAAACAACTATAAGATTGTCAAAATCAATTACAAGAAGTCGAACATAACTACAAGTTATAGAAATCAACTAGAAAAGAAAACACCCCAATTGCAGCAAAAACTACTATATAATCGAGCAGTTACATCTACAAAAACACGGGCGAAAATCCTTCAACTAAGACAAAAAAATCAATTGAACCACCACAAAATGAATTAACTATGCAAAAAGCTTCCGCTCGAATCCCATATTCTAATTATGAAAGGTCCGAATTTCATCCCCTCGATTTTGCAGTTGTAGCCACATCACCTGAAAAATGAATAAGCATAAAATTATGAGTAAGCTAGCAAATTGCCGGATTATGAAAATTAAATAAAATCGATTATAAGTATCTAAACCGACTACTGAGCATAAACAATAAATCAATATACTCTCTCATTCTAATCAACTATGAAACAGAAAAATCCATGAAAAAAAAATACTAAAGCAGCAATAAACTTCACTAATTCAATTACAAAACAAAACTCTGTCAATTTACTAAAGCAACAATAAAATACCCTAATTAAACTACACACAAAAATCAATCAATAAACTGAAACAACAATAAAACTCCAACTATAATATACATCGTAAAAATCACCAACCTTAGACAAACAACATAAAACAAAATTGAATCAAAACGGCAAGTAACTCACTGGAGATAATTGATGTACTGCCGATGAAGTCGTATTCCTTCTCCAAATCATCGAGAATTGTAGCGGCGGCGGAATCACAGATTCGGTGTTGGAGACGAGCGGTGACGGTAGAGAGGGATCTACAACCAGATTTGTCGCACGGTTCTGATGTTGTAGTGGTGGTGGCCCAGTGAAATTGGAGATGGTTGCGGCGGTGGCGACGACGGCTGAATCTGTGGAAGATGGGGATCTGCGTGAAGAGAGAGAAAAAGGAGGCTAAGAGAGAGATAAAAAAGAGAAATAAAATAATAGGTCGAAAAGTAGAAATAATTAGGTTAATTTGAATAGGTGTGGGGTAATATAGGCATAACAATTAATAATTTAATAAAATATTATATTTAGTTATGATATGGGGGTTATCACTAATAAAGTAACTGAAATGCTATTCATAGTGCAACTTTTACCGCCTTGCAGTGCACTTTAGATTCATTTGTAACTTTTCTTCAAAAAATTCAAAATCCTCTCTAACCCTCTCCAACACCCTTCGAATTCCCGCGGATTAAACGAGCAATCCGACAACGATTTAAGGTAAAACTCAAACTTCACTTCGTTAATCCAATGTTTTATAGTAGTATATTAACAAATTTCGTCGAAAATCTGTACGTTTTCTCTAGTTCAAAACTTTTCGAAAATAAATATGCATTTCGTGAAAAAAAAATCACGAAATTAAAGAGCTAATTTCGTGATTTTGTTCACGAAAGTATGACAATCTTTTATTTCTTTTACGTTTCGTGCAAAAACTCACGAAACTAATGCTTACATTTCATGAGAAAACTTACGAAATGTAAGCTTTTCTTTCGTGAGTACTATGCACGAAAACTGTGTGTTTCTGGCATTTTACTCTTATTTCGTGGGAAAAGATACGAAATTTATGCTTCAATTTCGTGAAAAAAATCACGAAATGTAAGCATAAGTTTCGTATCTTTTTCCACGAAATAAGAGAAAAATTTCATTTTTTTTAAATTTGGTTTATTTATTATTATTTAGACTGACGTGTTTAGTGTCTTATTTAACAGATGGCAGACAAAGGCAAATCAAAGGCAATTGTGCGGCCAGTTCGTGATGAGGCCGAGCATCAAGAGCGTGAGCGCATGACTATGTCTACACGACGTATGCGAGATGCTGCGAGAGCTGGTGAAGCCAGATCATCGGTTGTACATCCCGATGTCGAGCCTTCCCATGCTATATATGGAGGAGGAGGAGGATGCGGTGGACCCCGTTCACTAGACTGAGGTTGTAGCTGGTGGTGGTCGTGGAGGCCGAGCACGGGGCCGTGGAGCTCGTGGTGGTCGAAGTCATAGTCGTGTCAATCCGTATGTGCTAGATGGTCCAATTCCCGGTGGCCAGCGGGATCCGTCTTTGATTCTGAGTTTCAAGTCGCACATAGCGGCATATATTCGGAGGGGAGAAGTAAGTTAATTACTTGTTTTAATTTTAATATTATAATTTTTGTATCTTATATTAAAATATTTTAATAATTGATTAACTAATATGTTTTCTAAATAAATGATCGCAGGAACATCCGGTTGGACGAGTAGAGTCCCGTATCAACTCCCTGACCCATTTCAACAACGAAAAGATTGGAGATGCCCTGGCCCAGTTAGACATAGATGTCAGACAAGCATTTTTTGCGGATAACCGGTTTATAACTGGTTTTCTACCGCACATAGATGGTCCGCTATTGTTTTCATTCGTGGAGCGGTGGCAGACGGAGACGAATAACTTCCATATGCCGTGGGGAGAGATGACTATCACTCTCCACGATGTCCAGATGATACTTGGTGCCAATGTGGAGGGACGGGTGGTTGCGCTTAGGTACGATGAGAGTATCGAGCGGACAAACTGCGTGTATTTGCTGTCCGAGATTAGGAACCTCGATTTCGAGGAGATTGACGAGTCATGGAAGCATGGGGGCCCCACATGGAGGATGTACAGGTGTTGGGGATCGGGCACGTGTACGTAGCGGAAAACAAAAAAATTATTTTATTTATATAAACAAACACGTGCACAATAATTACAATTAATTGCGTACCTTTTCGCTTCCAATCACCGACAAACATGCTCGCATATATAATTAATTTAAATGACATAAATTAAATCATCATAGCATGCTCGCGAAATTAAATCAAATAATTTACATGCTCAACGAACGATTCACATAAACACATAATCGAACATATAGATTCGTGTGATTCAATAATCAATTAACATACATTAATCTCATTTAATATAAATTAATTAATATATATATTAATTAGGAAAAATGATACTTTACCCTTGAAGCGTGAATCAAACAAAAACACGAGAAGATGGCTAGCTGCTCTTCCCACTACAACTGATCCAACCTCTTTTATGATCTGAAATTACAGGTCTACTCCGACTTTATTATCTCCATGGTTATTGACTATATGCACAATTCCTTTTGGAAAATTGTAGATCCATGAGTTGTAAAGCTTCTTTCAACATTTCTCATCCATCCGATTACCGGTTGATTTATGGAGAATTTTTCAACATTTAACCTCAATTTGACCCAAAATTTCACAAATTATTCAATTTTGACCCAAAACTTTTTTTTTTCAAAAAAGAATTTTCCCGCCGGATTCCGGCGTTGACTTTTTCGAGTTTTTTTTCTCTTTTCTTTCGTTCTGTAACTTTTTTTTCGTTTAAACAACAATATTGCTGTGATTGACAGTAATATTAACTATATTATTGTTAAACACAGTAAAATTAACTAAACTACAGTTTAACACAGTAATATTGCTATATTATTCTCTAACACAGTAATATTAACACAACAAAACTCATTATTATTGTGTAATAGAGTAATATTACTATGTTGGTCGTTCAACAAATGTAAACATAATAAAAAGCCAAAAGAATTAATATTACTGTGAGTGACAGTAATATTACGATAACAACAGTAATATTATTACGTTACTCCCTGAATATTAATTCAGGGACTGAATATTAATTCAGGGAGTAATATTACTACTGAATATTATTGAATTAATAAATATTAATTAGGCACATAATGTTAGGATAGTAGACTAAAAGTCTCGCTTTTAACTACATAATTTTATTATTGAATTAATAAATAATATATTATCATTTTATGAGAATCTGCACTAGGGTATTCAATGCATTTAATTTATTGTTTGTCAATTAATTAAAAGCATAAGTCTAATATTCTAATAGTATTCGAAATGGTGTGCTACGGCGCACAGAAAGATCATTTCGAAAGTTCGTTTAGAATATAAAGATGAACGTTCACAATCTAGATGAAAATGAACTAACCATTGGTAAAAGATTGTAGCACAATATTTAAGTGATTGGTCTTGATTACAGTAAACACATAATAACTTTTGTAGTTATTGTTTTGACTTTTGTGCTAGCACACCCGACATGTGTTGAACCGAACAAGTGAAATAATTGTTTCATCACTGTTCAAAATGAAACTGTATATTTCTAGTTGACAGTAAATTACTTACTCTCTTAATCCCTAGATAATTAACGTACATATTTAATTTTATGATCTCTACTTTGATGTCACAATGGAAGAGATTCCTATATTGAGTCAAATGGCCCCCGGTGCGTTGGGTAGAGACATTAAGAATTAATAGGTGGAAATTAATTATCGAAAGGAATCCACATCTCTGAAATATGAGATTGATAATAACCCTTGAGTAGCTTATAAGATTTGTTTATGCCAAGTCCTGGCCATGTGGATTTCGTATCCGGCATACTCAAATAAGTTAAGCGGGTAAGACTCATGAAAAGAAACCATTTAATTTATTTAGCAGTGAATAAATTATTTGGTGGTTATAAGATTTCTTAATGTGGGGAGAATCTAAGTAATGATCGACCGGAGCTCGAATGTAATATTTGAGAATATAAACGGGAGTTCAATAATTATTTGGTAGTGGAAAATAAATAATTATTTAATGATTAATTAAATGAATTCTTTTAAGAGTTTGGATTTAATTAATTATTAGTTGTCCGATTTATATTTTCTCCTTTAGTCCCTATTGTAGCCCGTTGGATTTTCTAATTAATCGAGAAAATAAAGTTCAACCAATATTATATATTGGAATTAATATAGCCGAAAATTAAGTTCCCATAGGACTGCAATTTTCGACTATATAGAGTTATAGAAGGAGTGGGATTTGTTTCCATGTAATCCTTTCTATGTGGGACTCTAATTCCTTGTGCTATATATAATAGAGATTAGGTTGATGAGAGATAAGTTTTTTTGGCTACACGCCTATTCACGTTTGGGGAAAGAAAATATTTTTCTCTTCTTCTTTTCTCTCTAAGTTTCTCGATTATAGATTTAGATTTCTTCAAGTACAAGTTCACCCTTGTAGAAGAATTATTAATCCGGGATATACAATAGAAGATTATAGGTTTTTAGAGCAAACTATAATTCCTGAATTTTCCGAGCAGTCCTGCGAAGAAAATGACCATAAATCAACCGTTAGTCGGATAGGCTCGAAATTTATACATAACCCTTAGATCTACAATCCGCCCAAAGGGTTTCTCGATTGGATCAACGGTCGTGGAGATATCGGTGAAGGAAGAGGACTAGAAATTTCTGGACAGCAGCTTTTACGAAGGTTGAAGCATTAACGTGGATCCTCGTTCGTGCGCCGAAGATAGAAACGAATCTGCTCGCGAAAACTGTAAGTTGCTAGATTAGATTTATTCCGCTTTAAACGAATCTAATCATAACATGTTAATAAAATTAAAACCGGCTAATCTAGAACCTCCTGCGAATTTTTATTGAATCCTGGGCTTAACATCCCAACACATAACCCCCTTGTGGTTTTGAAATTTTGCACATGACGCCCTTAAGGTATGAAATTAGCACATAACCCCTTGAATAGAAAATTGGAAAAGACGAAATTACCCCTATCAAGTCAAAAGTTCTTGTTTTAATTTAAAAATAATTATTCTATAACATTAAAAGCTTAATGTACTTTTTTGTAAAATGAGAAATATAATATATTATTGTGTTTTTTTTATTTTACCGCACATATTTTTTTTAAATTTAATTTTCATTTCAACTTTAAGGAAATGTTATTTTTAGATTTTTCCAAAAGAATAAAAAAAAGACTTTGTTTTAAAAAAAATTAAAGTTCGATAACAACTATAATATAATATATTATATAGAAAATAATAATATAATAATCATAATTAATGATAATGTTAAAGATTTTCAAATTGATTTTTAAAATCGAATAAATTGTCAATCGTACAATAACTAGTATTTTGTTCCATTTGTGCTGTAAAATTAAAAAAAAATGCAATAATATATTATATTTCTTATTTTACAAAAAAGTACATTAAGCCTTTTATTTTATAGAATAATTATTTTAAATTAAAACAAGTATTTTTGACTTGATAGGGGTAATTTAGTATTTTCTAGTTTTCTATTTTTAAGGGGGTTATGTGCTAATTTCATACCATAAATGGGTTATGTGCAAAATTTCAAAATCACATGGGGATTATGTGCCTAATTTCATACCATAAGGGGGTCATGTGCAAAATGTCAAAACCACAAAGGGTTATGTGCCTAAATACATACCATAAGGGGGTCATGTGCAAAATGTCCAAGCCACAAGGGGGTTAAGTGCTATTTACCCTTATTTATAATAAATATTAAAGTGATGTGCTTGTTGGTGAAACTTGTCACGCCTAAACCTAGAATAATAAAAATGCTTTGTTGGGGACTTATGCACGAAGAACCCCTTTTTTTTTTAGGGCATATTACAAATAAGCCCATCAGTGGGAACTTATTCATAAAGAGATCCAGACAATATTTTCCTTTACCAATAAGTCCACACATGGTCCAGATTTATGTAAAGGACTAAAATAACCCCTCTTACTTTAATATGCTCCAATTTCATCCTTAACTTACTTTAACTTCAATTTGACCCCAACTTTCACAAATTATTCAATTTTGACCCAAAACTTTTTTTTTTTCACAAATTTTTTTTTTTTTCAAAAACTTTTTTTTCCCGCCGGATTCCGGCATTGACTTTTTAATTTTTTTTTTTTTTTTTTTTTTTTTTTTTTTTTTCCTTCCGGATTTTTTTTCCGGATTCCGGCGTTACCGGCGGTCAACGCCGGTCTCCGGCGTTGACTTTTTAATTTTTTTTTTTTTTTTTTTTTTTTTTTTTTTTTTTTTTTCTTCCGGATTTTTTTTCCGGATTCCGGCGGTCAACGCCGGTCTCCGGCGTTGACTTTTTTTTTTTTTTTTTTTTTTTCCGTTTAAACAGCAATATTGCTGTGAATGACAGTAATATTAACTATATTACTGTTAAACACAGTAAAATTAACTAAACTATAGTTTAACACATTGATATTGCTATATTAATCTCTAGCACATTAATATTAACACAACAAAATTCATTATTATTGTATAATAAAGTAATATTACTATGTTGTCCGTTCAACAAATGTAAACAAAATAAAAAAAACCAAAAGAATTAATATTACTGTGAGTGACAGTAATATTACTATAGCAACAGTAATATTACAATAGTAGACAGTAATATTATTACGTTACTTCGTGAATAACTCGAACAAAACAAACACCCCAAAAAAATAATAATATTGATGTTGTTGACAGTAATATTATTGTGTTTACAGTTATTTTACTGTCAACGACAGTAATATAATTACGTTGACTTGTCAACAAATCAAAAAAAATAAAAAAAAATAATAATAAATAAAAAAATATAATATTGCATTAATTTACTGTCAACGGCAGCACAATTACATAAATGTAATGTCAACGGCAGTACAATAACGTTAATTAACTATCATTGACAGTATAATTACGCTAAATTACTGTCAGTGACAGCACAATTACGGTCAACGTGTAGCGGCGGGCGTGGAAAAACAAAACAAACCAAACAAAAAAAAAAAAACTTAAAAAAACACTAAAGAAAGAGACCGCCGGAAACCGGCGAAAAAATCCGGAAGAAAAGAAAAGAAAAAAAAAAAAGAAAAAAGAAAAAAAAAAAAAAAAAAAGTCAACGCCGGAGACCGGCGTTGACCGCCGGTCAACGCCGGAATCCGGAAAAAAAATCCGGAAGAAAAAAAAAAAAAAAAAAAAAAAAAGTTTAAAAAGTCAACGCCGGAGACCGGCGTTGACCGCCGGTCAATGCCGGAATCCGGCGGCAAAAAAAAGTTTTTGAAAAAAAAATTTTTTTTGAAAAAAAAAAAAATTTTGGGTCAAAATTTAATAATTTGTGAAATTTGGGGTCAAATTGAGATTAAATTAAGTTAAGGATGAAATTGGAGCATATTAAATTATACTCCAAAAAAAAGTCAAAATTGAATTTTTGTGGTCAAAATTGAACTTTTATGGACAAAATTGATTAATTTGGATTACAATTAAGAATTGGGTATAAATGATTGAGGGTAATATTGGGATATACATGAATGTTTCCTTTAGTTATAATAAATATTAAAGGGATGGGCTTATTGGTGAAAGAGATATGTCCCCTATACCTAGAATAATAAACATGCTTGGTTGGGGACTTTTGCATAAAAATCCCTTTTTTTTAATCTGGTCAACATATGATAATGTTACTATGTTAATTACACAACAATATAGTTTTGTAACACAATAATATTATTATTACTATTATTGTGTTAGACAATAATATAGTTAAATTACTCTCAAACACAGAAATATTAGTGTTTGTACCAGACATAAATGTTCAAAAAAAAAAAAAAGAATAATTCAATGTCGGTCAGCGACGGAAAATGTGTTTTAGGGAAAAAAATTCAAAAAAGAAAACAAACAATATTTAGGGCACAATCCATGTCACTAATATATCTTTAAAAGAATGACTATGAAGTATGAACAACAACAATAGATAGCCATGGCAAAATCCCTCTATTCAACAAAACAAATTAAAGTTGTCACCAAAAAATCCAAGAACTACTACACAATTAGTGCGATTTTTGCCAAAGAATAAAATCAATAAAAAAATTTAATTCGTTAAACACACGAAGACGCAACCGAAATGATCATGTCGAACAATATGAACTTTCATCATATAATGAAATTAAATGACATAAATCTTATTATCAGAAAACTGAAAAGTTTATAAGTACAAAGCTAGTGATCCCATGCATGCATGCCCCATCTTTTATATAAAGATGGTAGATTATTCTAGATACAATAACCGAAAAAGTAACTAACTTTTCACAACCTGAAATAACTAACTAACTAACTTCCACATGGACATATATATACGCTAGTATCGAACATATATATCAAAGTACTATGGCATCCATAAAAAGATCAATGACGAGTGGTGCAAACGATTTTTCTGGAGTTGTGTATCCATCTTCACCGTTGTTGTATATGAACTCTCCCATACGCATATAGTTGATAATTTGCTCGACCAGTTCTTATTGAGTATTACCCATTCCGTGTTCACATCTTTCCATCCATCCTCGACTAATTCCGCAAACTTCCGCAAAGTCTCTTGCTTCGATACGCCACGTTCTTTCATGTAGCAATCAACAACCGTCATCATTTGTCCCTTCTTGTTTTCACGCTTCAAACGCAAAACAATAATGAATAATTCATCATCATTAGTTTAAAATCCAACGATTTGAGACAAATTCGACAAGCGAAGAAACTGCGTCGATATTCCATTTTAAGGCACTTATACTTTTAAATTGTAAAAATATTAAACATCATCAAATTAAATGTCTCGTAAAACCGGCAATTGATTTGAAATGCAGTATACATTTTTTTTTACTATATTTAAATTGTTATTTTCAATCTTTTAAAGATAAAATTAGTTTTATTTATAAGAGGGTAATCAAGATCAATAATGCTTACTTCATGGCTGCCCAAGTCCTCGAGGTGTCGACCGAGCTTAGCAGCTGATACAACAATTTTCGGGTAACTCAACAACCAATCGATGGTTTCTTTATCAACAGATTTCATGCCGACGACAACAGCCGAGAGCAACACGTAAAGGCAACTCGTGCTCAATACGTTGCTAATATATTCGTCAAATGAAGGCATCTTCCGCCCCGTAACCCACTTCAACTCTTGGTTGTAAGCCCTGCTAATTTGTTTCACCTGAACCTCACAATCAACATATAAATATTTTACATCATATATATATATATATATATATATATATATATATATATATATATATATGTGTGTGTGTGTGTGTGTGTGTGTGTGTATATGCTGAAGTAATTAATTATGAGAGTAAGAAAGTATGAAGAAAAATTATTTTTTTCCTTAGTCTAAGGAGTTTACTTATAAATATTTGTAATTTAATATAAAATCCTAGTATTTTCCTTACAGTCTCTATGAAACAAGGAAGTGCAAATGATTTATCTTGTTTCGCCGCGTCACATTCGTAATCTTGATATACACTCATGGTAAATTGATAAACAACTTTCATATAATCGGGGAGTCGTCAATCGATTCGCTCAACATCATTACTAATTAGGGTTTCTTCCAGTTTACCGTCTTTGCTCGTGAATTTGTAGAAAGCACCTGTTTTATAATATTATGGCAAAAGTTTCTAGTTAAGCTCGAATTTAACGAACTTCCTCCCGCTACCGTGCACGATAAGAGTAATGTACTATTTATTTTCTTCGGATCGATTGTAGAAAATTAAACTATAGTGTTATATATATTGCATAGTTGGATAACATATCGTTGTGAATTTTTCGGTCGTAGAGAAAATCTTTAATTCATATATATTGTAATTTGATGACGTATTAAATAAATCACCTGGTGTGTTGAAGCTGGGAGAGCAAAGTAGGTCACGTGCTCACGAGCTAGATAGTCCTGAGAACTTTAATTTACTCTAGGATCCTGCGAACAGAAAACACGTAATCTAAGCCGGGGTTGATCCGGCGGAAACCCCTCCGACGCTCAAGTCAGACATGCGGATAATCAATAATAGCCGAGAGAATTTTTGTATATGGAGTGATTGAATAATAAAATGTGTACCTTTATTAAATGAATTTAAGTCGTATTTATACTTTATTGATTGGGCCGAGATCAATTTATCGGGCCCAACTGGTTCAATAGACATATCATTAAGCCCCCCACTCTCGAGTCGATGTGGGAGTGAATTGGGGTGAAGTGCCGGATCGTATCGAGAGTAGAATTATATTTCGCTCTTCGTGTATGTGTCGTTGACGGAGGGATAATAATAATAATTTATTATTATTATTGTGTGTGTGGGCCGGAGTCGTGAGCGCATTAATTGTAAAGTGCACAATATAAAAATTTGCTTAGTAGTAGGTAAGTCCTTGTGAAATCAGTAGAGGAGGGTATCAAGAACCACGTCGAATAAATATGGGTGAGTAATCAAATTTATTCTTTTATATATCTCTCTCTTTTATTTTGCTCCATATACTTCGTTGTAGAAAAGAATCTATTATCTGGCTAAGGAGATCGGTAGATAAAATAATTATATGTCCCAAGTGGGGAAGGCAAAACAGTTGAAAATTATCCTGCGAAAGTCGATTGTAGAGACCGAGATGACTTTTGGAACTATAGGGAAGGTAATTGGGTCGAGTTCCGGTAAAAAACTTGCACCGGAGAAAGAAACATCGCGCTCCGATTGCACGCGATTAGGGTTATCCGGAGAAATTGCTGCTGAACCAGTAGACGGAGCCGCGCGGCTCGAAGATGTGAGAGGAGCCGCGCGGCTCGGCTCCGCGCGGCGTTGAGCCGCTCATTCGGTGAGTGTGGGGGAAGCCGGGCACGGAGCCCGGAGTGGAGTGGAGAGAGAAGAGAGAGAGAAGGAGAGAGAAAAGGGGGTAGGTGGAGTTGGTGGGGTTGGGGTGGGTGGTGGTGGGGCTGGTAGGGGTAGGGGGAGGGAGGAGAGAGAGAGAGAGAAGGAGAGGGTAGGTGGGGCTGGTAGGGGTAGGGGTAGGGAGGAGAGAGAGAGAGAGGAGGAAAGGGGTAGGGAGGTGGGGCGGGGCGCGTCGCGCGGGCGGGGGGGGGGGGGGGGGGGTGGGGTACCCGCGCATCCGCCGCGCGTGGGGGCGCGTGTGCGGGCACGTGCGGGCGCGTGGAGGGGTCTTTTTCGGCCGTTTTCGAGGCGCGTCAACCTGTTTCTTCTCCGGGTGATTTTTTGGCATCAAATGTTGGTATTCCTAATATTGGTGATGATGTTGGTACTAGTAGGAGACGTATTCGGTCTCAATTTGTGGATTTTGGGAGTGATAGTGAAGAATCGCTTAAGTCGAGTTCTTCTAATGAGTCCGAGGGATCCGAGAGTGACGTAATTCCGGATGGAGATGTGGGAGATGGTGATGACATTCCACGCGAAGATGTTATTATAGACAAAAATAGAGGGAAGAAAATAAAACCACTTAATTTGAGTTTGGTGGATTATGATACTTCGTTAACCGAATCTCAATTCGGTATTCTTCGTAAGCTAGTTGGGGCTCCGAGGAATATTGAGATGCTCTTGCCTCAAAAAGGTGAACGATTGTATGCTCCCCCTGTAGGGTTCCACACCCAATACGTCGCATATTTGACATGTTCCTCGCAGATTGTGCCTGACTCCACACTTTTGAAGATTTGTGAGGAATTTCGGGTAGGATATAGTCAATTAACTCCGAACGTGATTCTCACGTTCGAAGCTTTTCGACAATGAATGAGCGAAGTAGGATTACCGATTAGTGTTGAGATGTTCAAGGCCTTGTTTACGCTACATCGTTCAAGTGATTTACCATTCTTCTGCACACATCCTCGGGTTCCTTATAGATTTTTGAAGGGGATTAAATTGATGTGGGATAAATGGAGTACTTTATTTTTTTATGTAAGGGCTCCGACGTCCGATGTTCCCCTTGTTTGGAATACGAGATGCGAATCTTTCAAGATAATGAAGAATATGAAGAAACATATTAAAGAGTCGAGGTTGTGTGCTTCGGAGTTCGATCCGAGTTGTCTTATTCCAAAGGGTCAGGCGCCTACACCGTTGCGTGTAGTCTACACGTTTTATGCCTATGTGCCTTATTTTGTCTTGTCTCTGCAATTCTATTTTATCCATCTGTGAGTTAATGGATTTTTTGTTTTTTTTTTAGATGGGTGTATTGATTTCGCGGCTCTTCGGAAGAAGGCTACTGGAGGTGCGAAAAAGCAAGCGAAGAGGGATCCTTTGAAGCAAGCGAAATCAAGTAGTAGCAAATAGCGCGAAGTGACCCGCGTGGAGGCCCCGCATGTGAGCGGAGATGATCGTAATCATAGTGTTGAGGGGGATGAGCTGGATCGAGTGGTTAATAATGGGAAGGATGAGTTGGTTGAGATCGAGTATGTGCCTGCACCGAAACGGCCTCGAGTGGATCCTGAGGTTTCTCATGTGCCTCCAGGGGGTGCAGGCAAATGCATGTTCACGTACGGGGTGAACCGAGAGGGAAGGGATTCTTTTTGGGAAGACGGAGGGTTTCGTTGGGGAGTACAACCTAGGTCGGATGTCGGGTAAAGGCCGTGCTCATATGCTTTCGTTGGCTGGAGGAGACATGTGTCGGGTAAATATTTGTTTTAGGTTAATATGTTTTCGTTTTAAATTAGAAGTCTCGATAATCTAATATTATCTGTTTGAATTTTGATATAGCTTATAGCTATATGGAGGTATCTTATGGAGCAGGAGGAGCAAGTCGAGAAGACCAATGATGAGGAGCGTGTTGGTTGGGAGGCAAGAGAGAAAGAGCTAAAGGCTCAATTGGAGGCAGCAGAATCCAAACTAGAAGTGGCCGAGACTCTGCTCATTCTGAGGACCGATGAATTGGAGATTAGTAGGAGCGAGACCGAGGCGAGTAAAATTGAGCTAATGAAACTAGATCGGTGCTATGACGAGCTGAAGGAGAAGTATGATGCCGAGAAGTTTACGGGGAAGAGGTTTTTGGCTTCCTCAGCTGGAGCTGCTTACAAGGAATCGGTTATGTTAGAAGGGGAACGTCGCTTTCAAAAGAGTGATATATGTCGAGCTATGATCGAAGAACGAGCAATAGCTGGGGTTTATGCTCCTTTGGTTAGGACGTGTCGTCAGTACTTACGCAAGGTTGGTGGAATTGACGAGAAGATTATTCGAGGTATGGAGGAGGACATTCCTGATGATGGAGAGGATATCGATGTCGAGTGTACTGAAATTGCCTCGGATGCGGAAGCAGATGACCGAACTACCGAAGCTACTTCTGTTCGTAAAGTGTAGTTTGGTGTGATGTTATGTTTATTTTCCTTAGAAAAAGACTTGGTTTTATTTTTATTTTTTATTTTTATTAAGTGGGTATGTCCACTAGTATTTTTGCATGATTCATGACTTGATATTTGTTTGCACCTTGAGACGTTGATTTTACTATCAAAGTTATATTTTCTTCTTATTTATTGATTTCGCACTAATGTTTTGCATATAGCATTGTTCAAGATATTCTTGATGAGGGGATCAGTCTCTCAAGATTTTATTTTTTATTTCTTGGGATCATGCCCTTTGTTTTGGACCTCGTAGGTCGGAGTATTGTTTAGACCATGGCCACGTTTTAAATATGAGGACCCTGTAAATCAACATAGAAAGATTTAGATAATCCAGCTGGCCAGGCTATGTGGATCATCTTAATTTCTCTAAGTGTTTGTAGGGTTGGAATGATATGAACCCGTTGTAACGGTTAAGTAATATATGAACAATAACTTTGAGAGTAAAGTAGAAACTTGATTTAATCATTAATAGGGAATGCGAAATGTCATAAGCCTCCGTGAGGCGAAGGGAAATAACTCGTAGAAACAAATCTATGTAACTATAAGAGTTTTATTCTTCTTCCACGTCTTCCTTGTGCTCATCCGTACTTGGTGTATGGGTAGTATGTCTACTGTCTTTGGTGTCTCCATGCCTAAAAAGTATTGGGATAAAAAGAAAAATTCAAGTACTTGTATTGAAGAGTTAATTGTTACATAAGTTGGAGTGATGCGTGTTTGGGATCACGTACCCAATATGGGGACTATTTCTGTTTCTCGCATTCCGAGATATGAGATCAGCTCATGGGTTGTGGTGAATTGCTGCGCGACCCTGCCTGTCAAAGAAGATGGCGTTATTATTTAGTATAGAGATCCACTAATGTGGTTGTGATATGACTTAGTAAAAAGTGGTGTTACCCTTTGTGAGATAGTACGGAGTATCTTCTCTCTTTGGGCGAGTGGTGGGCGGTAGGCATCCTTTCGTAATTGACTCTAAATCTGTAAGAAGATGATGAGACGTGTTATGGAATGCTGATGTAGATAATATCAATAGCCCCCTAGTTTGGGAGGGATGTTTACCCACCTCGTTATGGAGCTCCTTCTCGAGCTTTTAGAGACATTCTTGCAAGAAGAGAGACGTGGAAGGTTGTGAAGCCTGCAAGGGTAGTTGTTTCTAAGCGACTTTCGTACGAGGAAAATGTAGATGCAAACATAAACAAATTTGATTTAAGGTGGATGTATACCTCAAGCGTAGAACCTTTTGATTCCCTATATTCCAGGTTCTGGGTATAGGGTGTCCGTCGAGGTTCTCGAGACGATATGCTCCATTGTTGACCAGTTGCGTAATTTTATATGGTCCTTCCCACTTCGGGTCGAGTTTACCGATTGGGCGTGAGGCTTCGGCTTTGCGGAGAACCAAATCTCTTATTTGGAAAGAGCGAGGGCGGACTTTGGAGTTATAAGCTTTCGCCATGCGACTCTTGTACATTTGCTGTCGGATGGAGGCAATCTCTCTTAGTTCGTCGACGAGATCGAGGTTAGCTCTCATTGCTTCTTCATTTGCCTCTTGCGAATAATTGATGACTCTCCAAGAGGGTTCGCCAATCTCGACGGGTGCTACAGCCTCTGTTCCGAAAGCTAGGTTAAGTGGGGATTCTTCTGTTCCTGTTCGTGGGGTTGTTCGATATGCCCACAGAGCATTGGGTAATTCTTCAACCCACTTTCCCTTGGCACTTCCCAGCCTTGTCTTGAGATGTTGAAGTATCGTGCGATTGGTTACTTCCGTTTGACCATTTGCTTGGGGGTTAGCAACCGAAGTGAAGAATTTCTTAATAGATAAGCCAAGGCACCAACTCTTGACTTTGTCTCCACAAAATTGTGTTCCATTGTCCGAAATAATGGAACGGGGAATGCCGAAGCGGCACACGAGCTAAAGGTTCTGCTTCTACCCACTTGGTGAAGTAATCTACAGCTCCAATGAGAAACTTGCGTCCTCCTGTTGCTGGTGGAAAAGGACCGACCAAGTCAACGCCCCATTGAGCGAAAGGTATGGGACTGTCAATCGGTTGCATCAGTGCTGCTGGGAGATGAAGGATGTTAGCGTGTTCTTGGCAAGGCTTGCATCTCCGCACTAGTTTTTTCGCATCTTCATGCATAGTGGGCCAATAGTAACCTTGTCTCAATATTTTGAGAGCTAAGTTTCTTCCACTTAAATGATTACCACAAATGCCTTCATGTACTTCCCGAAGCACATAGTCTGCTGCTGATGGGTTAAGGCATTTAAGATAGGGGAAGGAAAACCCTCGCTTGTAGAGATCTTCACCTATCATTAGGAAACAGGCCGCCCTTACCTTTATTTTCTTCGCTTGGGCGATGTCAGTCGGAAGTTCCCTGCTTTTGAGATAGTTTGTAATAGGGGTGATCCAACAGGGTTCGCTCTCTTCAGCGCAATTCACTCCGTCGGTGGAGACTATTTCTGGTTGGGAAGACGTGAGGAGGGTGATTTTCCGGCTTTCAATGCTTGCCATGGAACTACCAAGTCTAGCTAACTTGTCTGCATCAATATTGTTGGCTCGCGGTACTTGCTTTATCTCGTAGCTATCCAATTTTGAGAGAGGGTAAGTGCAAGAGCAAGGTACTTTGCCATGGATTCTTCTTTGGCTTCATAGTTCCCAAGGACTTGGTTTACCACTAACTGGGAGTCGCTGTGTACTATGAGTTTGCGAGCTCCAGCTGCCAAAGCGAGGCGGATACCAGCGATCAAAGCTTCATATTCGGCTTCGTTATTGGAGGCTTTGAAATCAAATCGTTGAGCATACTCGAATTCATCTCCATCTGGGATTTTTAATACAATACCCGCGCCTCCTCCTGTAGCTGTAGATGATCCATCGACATTGATGGCCCAAGTGGGTATGGAGGTGCTCTCCTCCGATGTAGTCATCTCTACTACAAAGTCTGCTAGGATTTGAGCTTTGATGGCTGGGCGTGGTTTGAACTCAACCCCATATTCACTTAGCTCTATAGCCCATTTAGCTAATCGTCCGGAAGTCTCGGGACTTCTCAATATTTGTTTAAGGGGATAGTTGGTGAGAACTATCACCTGGTGCGACTGGAAGTACGGACGTAACTTTCTGGCTGCATTGATGAGGCCAAGAGCAAGTTTCTCCATATTGGTGTAACGGTGCTCTAGGCCTTGGAGAGCTCGGCTTATGTAATATATTGGTTGGTGACCTTTTTCACTATCCCGAATGAGCACTGCGCTAATGGCATCAGCAGAAATAGCCAAATATAGGAAGAGAGTATCTCCTGGCTGGGGCTTCGTAAGTAGAGGTGGGGAAGTGAGATATGCTTTCAATTCTGTGAAAGCTCTTTGGCAGTCCTCATTCCACTCAAACTTTTTCCCACCTCTTAGTATCTTGAAGAAAGGAAGACCCTGATCAGCTGATCGGGATATAAATCGGTTTAGGGCTGCCAAACAACCGTTAAGTTGTTGGACCTTCTTAATCGAAGTGGGAGGGGCCATGGAGGTGATAGCTTCAATCTTTGCTGGGTTGGCTTCAATTCCCCGTTGTGATATCATGTACCCTAAGAAGTTTCCGCCTCGAACTCCGAACGAACATTTTAGGGGATTGAGCTTTATCTTGTATTTACGTAAGATGGAGAAGCATTGACTTAAATCGGTTAGGTGATCCGCGACTTTAATACTCTTGACGAGCATGTCATCAATGTATACTTCCATGTTTTTACCAATCAAGTCCGCAAACATCGTGTTTACTAGGCGTTGGTAAGTAGCTCCCGCATTCTTGAGACCGAACGGCATGACTCGATAGCAGTAGATGCCTTGGTCTGTAATAAAACTAGCTCTCTCTTGGTCTTCTGGGGCGAGCAATATTTGATTGTATCCTTGATATGCATCTAGGAAGCTGAGAAGTTCGCACCCTGAGGTTGAGTCTATGAGCTGGTCGATCCTTGGTAAGGGAAATGGATCCTTCGGGCATGCCTTGTTGAGGTCGGTGAAGTCTACACATAGCCTACACTTGCCTCCGGGTTTAGGTACTAATACCACATTGGATAACCACTCGGGATACTGAACCGATCTAATGTGGCCTGCATCTAAGAGTTTTGCCACTTCCTCTTTGATATGTTTGTTGCGCTCAGGACCGAAAGTCCTTTTACGTTGCTTGACCGGTTTCAATCTTTTGTCAACGTTTAGTCGATGCAATGCTACTTTGGGAGGAATTCCCGTCAGATCTTGAGCTTTCCAAGCAAAAACGTCCCCATTGTGTCTAAGGAAGTTAACTAGTTGATTCTCCACTTCCTGATCTAGATCAGAGCCGATGCGGAGAAGCTTAGAATTATCTTCGGGTATGAGTTCTACTGATTTTAGTTCTTCAACTGCGGCTAGCTTGGCGGTGTCGTCGGGTACGCTGATTAGGATTTCTTTATCAGCTTCGATGACCGCGTTGACCCATTTTCGCTTATCTTGTCTCGGGGTGTCGTCTCCTCTCCCTAAAGGATAAGGTCTCTTAGATGGTTCACGTGGAGCTCTTGCATAACATTCTCGAACGAGACGCCTATCTCCAAGTACCTCTCCCATTCCATAAGGAGTGGGGAATTTCCACTTTTGGTGGTAAGATGAAGGCACAGACTTGAATGTATGGATTGTTGGCCTTCCCAAGATGATGTTATAAGGAGATGGTTTGTCTACGATAAGGAATTTTATCATTTTCGTTACTCGACAAGGATTTTCCCCTAAGGAGATGGGTAACTCTACTTCTCCCATGGATAAAACACCTTCTCCCGTGAATCCTTTCAGTGGTGTAGTGATGGGACTGAACCGGGCGTTATCTATGCCTAGTTGCCTGAATGTGGGGAGATATCGGCTGAGCTCCCACCGTCCACTAATATCTTTTTAACTAAGAAGTTGGCCACCGTTGCTGTTATCACCAACGCATCGACATGATCTTCATCTGGACCTTCAAGGTCCGAGGAGTTGAAGACTATGCCATGATCAAGTCTTCGTATTTGATAGACGGATGCGGATGGAGAAGCATGTTCTTGATTCATACGTGCTGATCGAGCGAGGGTGCGTCTCGCATTTTGTGAGTCGCCACCTGCCGGTCCTCCGGAGATAAAGGAGATGATTCCCCGGGTGGGTTGGTTATCATTGTTATCTGGGTCGCGCCGATGACCCCCCTCCTCTCGTCATTGATGTTGATCTCTAATGTTATCCCGGCGTGGAAGATCGTCGCGGCGCTTATTTCGAGGCTTATCAATGTATTCGCTTAAGTGGCCTTGCTTGATCAACCTCTCAATCGCCAATTTGAGTTGCACACATTCCTCGGTAGTATGCCCTTTATCTTTGTGGAATCGACAACAGCGATCCGATCTTTCTCGTTTCGCATTGGGTTGCATTGGGTGTGGAGGCTCTGCCAGACCTTTTTGTTCAATCACATGAAGTATTTCAGTGATGCGAGTATTGAGTGGAGTGAATCGATTATAAGTTGAAGATGATTGGCCTTGAGGTGGGGGTGGAGGACGTCGATCATCTCGTCTCCTAATATCCGGGCGGTCATCTTCTCTCTTCCTCTTGGGAGGAGCATTGGCAGAAGCTTCCTCTATGCGTATGTATTTTTCAGCTCTATTTAACAACTCATCTAAGTTGCCAGGAGGTCTTCCTGCGATAGATTCTTTGAACCTACCCGACTTCAGGTTTTGCTGCATAATCTCTGAGAGCATATCTTGTCCTACACTGGGAACTTCATGAACAGCCTCCACGAAACGCCTGATGTAGTTGCGGAGTGTTTCATTGTCTCTCTGTATGATAGAGAAGAGATGTGCTGGAGTTTTAGCATATTGCTTATTGATGGCGAATTGGTTGGTGAAGCGCAATGATAACTGAGCGAAAGTGTCAATTGATCCTGTGGGCAGAGCATTGAACCAATTCATGGCTCTCTTTGAAAGAGTGGTGCGGAACATCTTGCACATTGCTGCATCTGTTGGGCCATATAAATCTGCCATAGCGTGGAACTTCTCTATGTGTTCCTGCGGGTCGGTGGTTCCTTCGAACTGAGGTAAGCCTGATACTTTCACTCCTTGAGGCAATACCTCGTTGAGGATGTTTAGGGTGAAAGGACTGCGCCTTGTTGGGGCTGGCGCTCTTCCGTTAATAGGGTTGTTCAATCTGGGGAACTGGTTTTGGCGAGATACTCTACTATTTATCTCGTCTTCCCCTTCATTAAAGATATGAGCTCTTCGTAGAGACGCATCACCCCGTTGGAGTGAATAGTGGCGTTGCTGTCTGGGTTGTGGCTCCCTGTGATTGGTAGATAGCTGCATCCGGGATCTTGGATCTGAGGTGGATGAGGATACACTTATCCGATCGTCATTGTTCTGGGCTGGTTGCTGTACCCTGGGTGGCATTGCGGGTGGAGCATTAGCGGGGATCGCGGGGGGAGCGTTTGCTGCCATCGTGGCGATGTATTGCGCCACCGCATCAGTGGCGGCGCGAATAGAAACTTCTGTTATCATTCGTTGGAGTGCCTCCTCGGTTATTTGAACCGTTCGGGAAGCAGGTAGAGGTGGAGCCTGTAGTGGAGGATCGGCGAGTGGTGGGTCCCGAGGGGGAATCACCTGAACCTCGCGTGGTGGATTCGGAGCACGTGGAGGAGGTGGCAAGCCAGAGCCTCCTCGAACTGGGAGGTTTTTAGCTGTGTCATTCTCTCTCCGAGTGGACTCAGGAGGATCTTGCTGGCTACGTGATCTGGTCTGCGTTCCCACAGACGGGGCCAAAATGATGACGTATTAAATAAATCACCTGGTGTGTTGAAGCTGGGAGAGCAAAGTATGTCACGTGCTCACGAGCTAGATAGTCCTGAGAACTTTAATTTACTCTAGGATCCTGCGAACAGAAAACACGTAATCTAAGCCGGGGGTTGATCCGGCGGAAACCCCTCCGACGCTCAAGTCAGACGTGCGGATAATCAATAATAGCCGAGAGAATTTTTGTATATGGAATGATTGAATAATAAAATGCGTACCTTTATTAAATGAATTTAAGTCGTATTTATACTTTATTGATTGGGCCGAGATCAATTTATCGGGCCCAACTTTCTTTGGGTGTGATTGGGCCTTCGTATAAATAGCTATTAAGTTGGGTCTGTGGCCCAGTAAATATGGGTCTATTGGGCTGGGCCAATAGACATATCATAATTTGATTTTATTTTGAATTTCAGATACTAAAATACATATTTAAGTAAAAGTATAATAAAAATATTATTAAGGACAAATGACAAATAAGTCCATGATAAGGGACTTAAATGCACATGATCCAGACAAAAAATAGTTTCGCATGTAAACCAATCCCCATGTCTTTTGTCTTAAATATCCCTCATAATATAATCTTCATCAATTCTATCCATTATACTCTAACTTCATAATATCGCACATTGATCGCGGATTTGAACAAAAATATCACATTAACCCCCATTTTTATAATTTTTTGAAAACATATTTTTTCTTTGGAAAATAATTTTTTTTTTCTGATTTTTTTTCCCGGCTAGATTCCGGTGTTGACCGCGCGATTCTCCAGCGTTGTCTTTTTTTTTTTCTTTTCTTTTTGAAACATTATTTTTCTCTCTAAATTACTTTGTTAACAGCAACATTATTATCTGAAACAGTAATATTGAATACCAAAATAGTAATATTACTAATATTACTGTCCCAAACAGTAATATTACTAAAATTACTGTCCCAAACTGTAATATTACTGCATGAGATAGTAATATTACGGTCAGAGACAATAATATTACGATTGAAAATAGCAAAATTGCAGGCCAAGACGATAAAATTAATTAATACAGTAAAATTACTGTATCAGATTAAATTACTATTTCCCGAGACAGTAATATTGCAGGTCAAGAGAATAATATTACTGACAAAAATTTTTTTTAAGAAAAAAGTTTCTCAAGAAAAAACAAAGTCAATGCCAGCAACCGGCGGTCAACGACGTCTGACCTGCCGAGAAAAAAAAAGTAAAAAAAAGGAAAAAGAAAAGGAAAGTCAACGTCGGACCAGCGGTCTCCGGCGGTGGCGGTCAAAATTAGAATAAGAGTCTAAATTGGTTAATTGGTGAAATTGGGCTGAATAGGGGTGTAAATCAGGAAATTGGAGTTGAATTCAGATATCAAGGAGTTGGGGGTAATTTTGGTATATATAAAAGAATTTTCCTTATTTACAAATAAGTTTGAATGATGTGGATTTACTTGCAACATAAAAAAGTTGGATGTCCCTTTTTTTATTAAGTGCTCTTGTTATGGGTATATTTGTCATTTATCCTATGATAAATTACTTTTTATCAAAACAGTATTGTGTTAAATAGTTATTTTGATCAAGGAATTAAAACAAGGGTAAATAGCATTTGACCCCATGTGGTCACAAGTTTTTGCAGACAATCTTCTTGTGCTCGTAATACCTGCACATAACCCCCTTATGGTTGATTGGGGTAATTTTCGTTAGTTTTTCCGTCCAAATTAATTGTGCGTGTCAAACGTCAAAATACTATATTTTGCAGATGACCCCCCATTGTGCTTACAATTTCCTTTTAATTTTTGCACATGACCCCCTTAAAGTTTGACACGCGCAGTTACGTTTGACGGAAACTAACAGACACTACCTCTATCAACCAGAAGGGGGTTATATGCTGCTATTACAGGCATAAAGGAGTCATCTGCAAAAGCTTGTAACCAGAGGGGGTTAAGTGATATATACCCTTAAAACAAAATTATGTTACATAAAATTAAAAAAAGAAATTGATAAAAACAATATGAGTGTAATTTTGTCCATTCATTTATATTTATTGAAGTTAAGGGGGGTATTTGATGATGTCAATAGTTTAGGGGATATATATTTGATACATATGATATAGTTTACGAAGAATTAAGTGGAAGACTTACTGCAAGTAACTTGATATCCATGTTGCCTTAAGAGACGAATCCATGTTGCCTTAAGAGACGAAATCGAAGTGCAGTGGTGCACAAGTCATAATCTTCACCCTCGTCATTGTAGATTTGCTCGAGTTTTTCTTCGATCTCCGTTTCGAAATGATACGCCAACCCTAAGCGCTCAAGCGCGTCGACTAATTTAATCAGTTTGCCAGATGTTTGTGCCATCAGCATGCTTCTTGCTTCTTTCCTCAAAGACTCAATAGCTTCTGCATATGTTTCCTGTATCTGTAATAATTTTTTTTCGTTTATCAGCACACATTTCTATATAGATATAGATCTATACTATCTATAAAAGTGTGAATAATTGGTGATGTTTCTTCTCTTTTTTGTATGTCCAAAATTGCCCTTTGGCCAAGATCTCTTTTAAGGGTAATATGGTAAATGTCCATTACAAAGAAACTTATTTATTTAGTAATACAAATAATAATGTAATATGATATAAATAATTTGCCAAAGGTGTATGTCCGTTGGTTACAAATTAATGTAATAAATTGTAACTGCCATCTCATTATTTCAATGTTTTTATAATATATATTAATTAATTGTTAATTGTATATTTCTTATATAAAACCAATGTTTTGAAAATTGGACCGGACCGGCCGGTTCGACCGGTTCAACCGCGAACCGCCGCCAAGTCCGGTCCGATTAGATGTGAAAACCCAAAATGTCAAAAAACCGGGTCAATTACAAAAAACCCGGTTCGACCGCTAAGAACCGGTTTTTACTCAAAAGGAGGTGCCATGGCCGGATCTGCTTCGAAAGTGGTCATGGGTGACTGAATCCGATTGTGGGGGAACATATCCAAGCGGATTTGTGTCGTATTCTCACCGAATCGAAGTGGTGGATGCCATATCGATCGATTGAAGAAAAGAAAAAGAAGAAGGTGAAGGAGAAAATGAAGAAAAAAATAGGGAGAAGAATAAAGAAATAATAAATATAAGGAGAAGAATAAAGAAAAAGAAAAAGAAAAGAAGGGAAAAAGAGGAGAGGCTTCTGCGTGAAAAGTTGGAGGAAGAAGAAAGAAGAAAGATAGAGGGGAGGGGAGAGAGAAGAAATAAAATGATTATAAATTCATATTTTATAAAAATAAGTGGAGTTAGTTGGATGATAAGGAGAAGAGAGAGGGAAGGAAAAATATAAAATATAAAATATATTACATTTAAGGTATTAAATTAATGAAATAATTATATACAAAAAAAAAGTGAAAAATCGGGTCGAACCCCGGTTGAACCGGTCGAACCGTGACCCAGTGGTGTGTCCGGTTCGATGTCCGGTCCGATTTTTAGAACATTGTATAAAACTAATAGTATGAACTTCGTAGTTACAAATGCATGCACTATATATTATATTATTTGATAAAATTAAGCAAATGCAAAGGAAAGATAAAACTGAAGAAATATAAAACTGATCGATGCATGGTGCCGGAAGATGAAACTGATGCATTTAGTCTATTAGTTAATCAAAGAAGCACGATGAAAAGTAAAATCCATCGATTCATTTACTCTATAAATTACTTAGTACATATTATTCAATAGGAAATGCATGAACATTAAAATAGGAAATGCATGAACATTTAGTCTTGCGGGACTGTTTTCGATATGTTGGGATCAAAATTTGGGCTATGTGCCTTCATGAAACTTGTAGATTAAACTTCCAGGTTTCATTTTATGTATTATTTGGACAATTTGGATAACCGTACAATTTGTTATGATTTTTCAAACGGACTGTGGCAGTAAACGAATTTATCCGAAAATCTGGCAGGCTTGTGTATGCCTCTGATTAGTCTCGTCGAGAGGTATCTCTAATAATGTTCCGTATAGGATCCTTTGATCGAGAATTTTGTAATAGAGTAAGTAGTGTCGAAGTCGACTTGTAATAGAATCCCCTTTTGTAAACACGATGGTATAGATATTGGGGTTTAACATTTTGATAATCGAAATTTTGAAGAGCATATTTGGGGTCATTGAATGTACTGCTTGTTGAGTGGTGTTCCGCCTCGAGGTGTCTGCTACTCGGGGCGGGGCGCTACAGGTGGTATCAGAGCTTTGGGTTAGTTAGCTTTGGGTTGGTAGAGCTTTGGGTTGGATGCCCGGGCGATGATGGAAAGGGATCTTTGAGAATTGTAGAGCTATGAATTGAATCTTGGGAGATTGAGAAGATAGGTAGTAATCGAGTATTAGAGGCATTGAGATGATAATTTAGCGTCTATTACCGATATAGATAGTGAGGAATACCCCGTAGAAATATCTATCATACACGATGGGATTCTTGGTTCTTTTGGTTACTTCAATTGGCTCCCAATTCTCCGATGTTTTTTATCACGAGTAAGGTCCCTAGTCTCACTTGAATCGAGTAATACTCTTTTTTGCAGACGTCCCATTCTTTGAGTACTGTATAACTTGACTTCCTTATCCGAACCTTATTATCTCATTTTGAATATTGAATTACGGTGAACCAAATATTCGGGAGTTCTTTTGTTCACTCCTTATCATTCCAATGAATTCTATTTTGATTCGTTGGCCTATATTGTCTAATTTCATTTGGTGATCGTAATCGATTCTCTTATCTCATTTTAATACCTCATAGTCTTAGTTACCAATTTTATGAGGTTTCGTACCCCTTCAAATTCCGCATGGTTTGGATTATCCCTTGTTTTGAAGCCCCTTACCTTATTGTGCTACCATCTCCACCTTCTATCCTTTGTAAACATTCTATGGTTTTGGCTTATCTATTTGCCGAGACTTCTTATCCAGTTCACTCCATCTTTAGTGTTCAATTATTTTGAATACCATATGATTTTGGTCATGTTCTTGTGAGGTTCCTTATTTTTTCCACTACCATCTGCTTTTGATAATTGTGAGGTTTTCTATCTCTTTGAACACTCTAGTTTTGGCTAATCTATTTGTCGAGACTTTTTATTTCCTTGAATATTTCTTTACTTATTCAATATATACTACTCCATTTTCAATGTTCCAATTTTCTTGAATATCTCGTGATTTTGGTCACGTACCTTTGAGGTCCCTATTCTCGTTTGATTTGGCTATACCATTGTTATTATTCTCATGTCGGATCAATCTTTCTACCTATTTTTGAGGTTCTTGTTCTTTTGGCCTCAAAATTCGATTCTTGTACATGCATTGTTCCATTGTTATTATTGATCACAATGGAAATCCCATATCTCATTTCAAAATTCCTTATCTTATTTCAATACTTCGGCATCTCGGTTACCTACTTTTTCAGGTATCTGATTCTTTGTATACAATATTGCTTGACTATCTTACTTCCTTTCCATTATTGATCATGAGTGAGGTGTTTGATCCTGTTTGAATGCTTCCATATTCTCGTTACGTTCTCTTTGAGATTCCTCATCTCATTTAATACTTCTTGATTTGGATAGCCTATTCAGTGAGGTTTCTTATCCCTTTGAAACCTTGTGATTCGACTTCTTTATATCGCTTCTATTTGTTCACTCTCACTCATAGGTCATTATTATTGATAATTCAAGGTAGAAGTTTGGACTTTGTATGGGTAATGTCGTGTAATGTGACTACGGTTGTATGCATCTATTGTTATATCATCTTATGGATTCGACCTGGAATAGTTTCGACGATTATCTTACTCGACGAAAAAGGTTATGTAGTTATCACGACTTAGAAATTTTATAGAGTTGTTGACTCTTAAGGTATCTTGAGCGTTTTCAATTCTTGATTCTAATCGTCAGGGTACATGGAGCTAAGTGCTATGTGGAGAAGAAGTTAGAAGTAGGACACCTACGTCGATAACACCGTAGAGGGTTGCACTTTTCTTTGTAAGATGTGAACGAACAACTACAAGAATTTGTCCTTGATGATTAACTTGCTATAAATAAGTTTTGCCGTCATGTAGTTTGGTTGAAGTAATTCACCATCGGCATTAATAGACATAATGTGTAAAATGTTACGGACGTGATTAGAGCGTACTTAGTGTCGAAGAATGACATTAGACTAGTTGCCCTATCTTGAAATAGTAGTGAATTGAATGAATTTTGGCTACTCAATTGTCGGATATTTTGAGTCATGACTTCTCTACGATGAGTATTTATTAGGCATGCGGTTGTGAAACCACCGGAACATTGTATCAACCGTTGCCATCTTCGATTACTATTTTTGAAGTAAAGCTCCCTTCCATCGACCGTTGCCTGGTCGACCTACTATTTGAAAACTTTTTCTCTGCGAACGCCATCTATAATCAAGTTCTTCTAGTGTCCAATGTTGATACCATAAGTAAATCACCATAAGTAAATCAGGCTTCGCCGTCCTCTTTGATTGTAATTGTGGTGCATTCAATTCCACTTTATGTAGACCAATGAGAAGAGAATTTTTGTGGACCGGGAAAGTAGTTGCCTCTTTAACTCATGAAGATAATTTAGATCCGAAATCGATCTTTTGTAGCTAACTCACATTATCTCTGTATAGATTATATGTCATCTCGTTGTTATGGAAGCAGCTATCTGCAATATGGGACAAAATTTTAGCTCGGTCGAGAAACGTTCTCAAAACTAACTTCTCGTTTGAATGAATGACTGGAAACATTGAAGGAACCTTGAGAACGTAGAACGCAGATTATTGTGATAATTGGGAATCTATCAAGCTGGAATACAAACATTTTCGCAGTGTTCATGGAATAAAGTGTCAATCGAGTTTGCAATTCAAGACTAGACGAGCGGCGGATAGCCAATGATAGCAAATGCAAAGAGTGGTGATTGGAGTTCATTGGGAATGCTACGGTAAAGTTCGACTTATCAAATAAAGATCAAAGTCTACCCGAGATCGTCAAAAGAACTATGCAAATGTGGAACGAGATATATAATTCTAATTGCATCAAATTTTCGAGCGAAACGGAGGAGAAGAAACACGTTCTCTTGACTAATGTGACACGGATAAGTAGGGAGAGATTTAAAGATTCGAACGATATCAGACCGTTATTAATCCCTTTCATTCCTCTCATCAGACCATTTGTAGCACTCCTAGCTACAACCCTAACTAGATTGTTTCCTAATGGTTGATGTACCTCACAAGTCCCATTAATTGGTTGACAAACCGTATCTCGGCCTTCAACTTCTAGAACGCTATAAATATTCAGCATCTTGCTCAACGGTAAGGCTACATCGAGTATGAGACTGATGAATTGGATAATATTTCTAATGAAGCCGTTGATATTAAGGTTCCACAAGCAGTACTTCCTAGTACTACCTCAGATTTGAATTGAATAGGTAATTTCAAATTCATTTCGATAGTAGTTTGACTCGTTACTTGAGTCAATACTAAGTTTGGAACATATTAGATCGTTAAGGAAACAATTTATGATATGTTTTAGGTATACCGACTAAGCTAACACCATTTTGATCGATTTCGAATGTTATTCATTGAAGCGACATGGCTTGAAGATAAATTATCACATGAATAGAAATCGGTTCCTATTGTCGGCACCAACTTCTATACTTGCTAGAGACTATACGCACAAGTGATATCTATCATGATAACGAATTCCTCAATCACAAGACTTGAAGGTATTATGGAGAAACCACGAAGCTGACGAAGCGATGGATGAGCAAGAAGATAATTTTAGGAAATTGTATTTTCATGTTCGAATAATAGTTGAGAATCTGGGGACCAGATTCTTTTAAGGAGGGAAGAGTGTAATACCCCGTAAATATGTAAGTTGTTTTAAGTCTGGGGATAATTGAATTTAATTAGTTAATATGTGTCGATATGAGATTATAATATATTTTGAATTTGATGGGAAGTGTAGAAATTGTAATTATCTAAAGTATGGCTTCTATTTAGTAATTAAGAAAACAATTTGGCCTTGTAGCCAATTTTCAGAATTTATAGTGAGATAGGGATTGACGTGTACTTCGCCTATTCTAATTCCTTCTATGGCAGCCACGTTTCTCTTCTCTCACCCTCACCGTCTCTCTACCTCACCGTCTCTCTCTCTCTCTCTCTCTCTCTCTCTCTATATATATCTTCCTCTCTTCACTCTCTCTTTTGCTCACGTTGTTTTCTCTATCTCCGCCATTCTCTCTAGCGGAGTCTTGGCTGGAATCACATAAATTGATCGGAAATATTGAGTTTCTAAGTGAGGGTTTGATGTAATCAAGTTTATGTTGAAGAATTGAGAGATGAAAGAAGGAAAAGCCCAAATTGATTCTTCAAAAGTGCTGCACCGTTTCATGAACAAAGTTTCAAGAATCCGGAGGCACTGGTATAAACAATAAGATGTCAGCTTCACATCGGTGGTGGTGGTCGGCAAGGGTCGAAGAAGACGAGCCGTCGAGAACCAGAATTTCAGCGGTTGGTCCGTCAAAGAATTAATTGAGCGGACGCCTTAAAAGTGGAATCTCGACGATCAGGTCCCATCATTAGAAACCTTACGATGTTACCTTTCTGTTGGTGTTGAAGCTCGATGGCTTGCACCGACGTTGGTCGCCGGAGTTTGGCTAGAAGTCAGCCTGCTCGCTGCGATTTTGGGGAAGCAAAATCTGCTGCCGCACTTGTTTTCGGGGCCGAAATCGAAGGGTTTCGAATGCGAATTTGGAATCAGTTCCTTCAGGAAACTCGTAGAGGACATCATAAACTATAAGTAAGTGTTCAATCGTATCGAATTAGAATATTTAATATACGTGTTTTAGAGGTCGGAATCCAATGACAGTAATCTGCCGGAAACAGGGCAGTTTTGAGTATATTCTTGCGGGACTGTTTTCGATATGTTGGGATCAAAATTTGGGCTATGTGCCTTCATGAAACTTGTAGATTAAACTTCCAGGTTTCATTTTATGTATTATTTGGACAATTTGGATAACCGTACAATTTGTTATGATTTTTCAAACGGACTGTGGCAGTAAACGAATTTATCCGAAAATCTGGCAGGCTTGTGTATGCCTCTGATTAGTCTCGTCGAGAGGTATCTCTAATAATGTTCCGTATAGGATCCTTTGATCGAGAATTTTGTAATAGAGTAAGTAGTGTCGAAGTCGACTTGTAATAGAATCCCCTTTTGTAAACACGATGGTATAGATATTGGGGTTTAACATTTTGATAATCGAAATTTTGAAGAGCATATTTGGGGTCATTGAATGTACTGCTTGTTGAGTGGTGTTCCGCCTCGAGGTGTCTGCTACTCGGGGCGGGGCGCTACAGGTGGTATCAGAGCTTTGGGTTAGTTAGCTTTGGGTTGGTAGAGCTTTGGGTTGGATGCCCGGGCGATGATGGAAAGGGATCTTTGAGAATTGTAGAGCTATGAATTGAATCTTGGGAGATTGAGAAGATAGGTAGTAATCGAGTATTAGAGGCATTGAGATGATAATTTAGCGTCTATTACCGATATAGATAGTGAGGAATACCCCGTAGAAATATCTATCATACACGATGGGATTCTTGGTTCTTTTGGTTACTTCAATTGGCTCCCAATTCTCCGATGTTTTTTATCACGAGTAAGGTCCCTAGTCTCACTTGAATCGAGTAATACTCTTTTTTGCAGACGTCCCATTCTTTGAGTACTGTATAACTTGACTTCCTTATCCGAACCTTATTATCTCATTTTGAATATTGAATTACGGTGAACCAAATATTCGGGAGTTCTTTTGTTCACTCCTTATCATTCCAATGAATTCTATTTTGATTCGTTGGCCTATATTGTCTAATTTCATTTGGTGATCGTAATCGATTCTCTTATCTCATTTTAATACCTCATAGTCTTAGTTACCAATTTTATGAGGTTTCGTACCCCTTCAAATTCCGCATGGTTTGGATTATCCCTTGTTTTGAAGCCCCTTACCTTATTGTGCTACCATCTCCACCTTCTATCCTTTGTAAACATTCTATGGTTTTGGCTTATCTATTTGCCGAGACTTCTTATCCAGTTCACTCCATCTTTAGTGTTCAATTATTTTGAATACCATATGATTTTGGTCATGTTCTTGTGAGGTTCCTTATTTTTTCCACTACCATCTGCTTTTGATAATTGTGAGGTTTTCTATCTCTTTGAACACTCTAGTTTTGGCTAATCTATTTGTCGAGACTTTTTATTTCCTTGAATATTTCTTTACTTATTCAATATATACTACTCCATTTTCAATGTTCCAATTTTCTTGAATATCTCGTGATTTTGGTCACGTACCTTTGAGGTCCCTATTCTCGTTTGATTTGGCTATACCATTGTTATTATTCTCATGTCGGATCAATCTTTCTACCTATTTTTGAGGTTCTTGTTCTTTTGGCCTCAAAATTCGATTCTTGTACATGCATTGTTCCATTGTTATTATTGATCACAATGGAAATCCCATATCTCATTTCAAAATTCCTTATCTTATTTCAATACTTCGGCATCTCGGTTACCTACTTTTTCAGGTATCTGATTCTTTGTATACAATATTGCTTGACTATCTTACTTCCTTTCCATTATTGATCATGAGTGAGGTGTTTGATCCTGTTTGAATGCTTCCATATTCTCGTTACGTTCTCTTTGAGATTCCTCATCTCATTTAATACTTCTTGATTTGGATAGCCTATTCAGTGAGGTTTCTTATCCCTTTGAAACCTTGTGATTCGACTTCTTTATATCGCTTCTATTTGTTCACTCTCACTCATAGGTCATTATTATTGATAATTCAAGGTAGAAGTTTGGACTTTGTATGGGTAATGTCGTGTAATGTGACTACGGTTGTATGCATCTATTGTTATATCATCTTATGGATTCGACCTGGAATAGTTTCGACGATTATCTTACTCGACGAAAAAGGTTATGTAGTTATCACGACTTAGAAATTTTATAGAGTTGTTGACTCTTAAGGTATCTTGAGCGTTTTCAATTCTTGATTCTAATCGTCAGGGTACAGGGAGCTAAGTGCTATGTGGAGAAGAAGTTAGAAGTAGGACACCTACGTCGATAACACCGTAGAGGGTTGCACTTTTCTTTGTAAGATGTGAACGAACAACTACAAGAATTTGTCCTTGATGATCAACTTGCTATAAATAAGTTTTGCCGTCATGTAGTTTGGTTGAAGTAATTCACCATCGGCATTAATAGACATTCGGTCAACTAAATCGCACACAGCCATCGAACCGGCCGGTTCGACCGGTTCGATCCGAACAATTAACAAAAAAAAAACCGATGTTTTAAAAATAATTTCAGATCCGATTTTCCAATTTTAAACAATTTTAAAGCTGGAAAAACTCTAAACAATATTTCAAAAATATTGTAAACTTACGAAAACTCCCAATTACATAATACGACAATCACTACTTTAATAAATCGAACATGCATATTAAAACGAACGCAATTAATTGCGCAACGAGCTCTGATACCACTGTTGGGATTCGGGCACGCATACGCAGCGGAAAACAAAAATTTATGCGAATTAAACGAGTTTAAAACGCACATAGTACATGCCCGACAAATTAAATCAATTAATTGCGTACCTTTGCGCTTCCAGCGAAATTAAAAACAACATACATGCTAATAAATTTAACCGAATTTAAATCAATTAACATGCTCGCGTTTAAACCAAATAACATGCTTGTAATGATTTAAAACGATTACACATAATCACATAAAATCATACGAAACAAACATGAAATCATAGTCTAAACCTAATCGAAACGAAACTAGGGTTTCGTGGATTTACCTCTTGACGCGTGAGGTAGGAGCGTTTAACACGTCGAGATTGCTACGGAAACCAATCCGTACAATCGGGGCAGCAGCGGTGCAGCGGCAGCAGCGGCGCGTGAGGTCACGGCGGCGCGTGCGGTATACGCGCGGCTTCGGGGCGGCGCGTGGGGCAGCGTGCAGCTTCGGCTCGTGCGTTGCTCCTCGATTCTTCGATCTACGATCTTCCTCCTCTCGGATTTCACCTCGTATACTTCGATCTAATAAAACGTGGCACTAGACACGAAGTAGTTAGAATAAAACGGAAGAAACGAAAAGAGAGAATACCGAAAGAGGAACAGCCGATGAACGGCCGATTCCGGCGACGGAACGGCGACGGTGGCGCGGTGATGGCCGCGGAAAGAGAGGCCGAGAGAGAGAGTGGACGGCCGCTTAGGGTTAGGGTTTTTGTGTGTTTGTGCAAGGCCTATAAATCATGTATTTATAGTCCCTTGCATAAAACCCTAGCGGGCTTAAGTTGGACCGGGCCCAACAGCTTAAGTTCGCTAGTACTTTTACTTGCTCGTTTCTCTCAATTCAATGACCGAAAAATTGCAACGATTACATTTTCGGAATCATTATAATTCCCTCGTCATTACGAGTGCCATCTTTCATTTTCCAACTTTCCAAAAGTGGAAACCCTAGTTCAGTGCACTTTCTAAATTTGGAAACTTCCCGATTTAGAAAGTTCACTAACACGTTCGCCTATTCTTTTCCTTTTCTTATTCTCATTCATAATTCCAAATTATGAATGTTGGACTCAATCATATTGACTTCCAATCATGCAAAGATAAACTATTTTATCTCTGACCGTTTATTCAAAGATCTCATGTGCACGAGCAGTGTGACCCTCGATGGTTCAGGTGTAAGCTAGCCGTGGGCCCACAACCCTTTGTGGTCAAAACTCGTCCCCTTCGAGTTACGATTAAGATGAAGCTCGTTTCACCTTAATCACCCAACGAATCAAGATTGACGTCTAGCAACTACGCGTCATGATTCCCTAGATACAAATGAAGTGCCTGCAAGAACCTTCAGATATAGTTAACGTACAGTACGGTCCCTTCGATTCATATGTCCCGATCGAACTAGAGGCATTGGTTCATCGAGACCTCTTTATATGTTCGATGACGGTGCGATCGTTCTAAGTGTTGTAATCGTCACGTGCATGACTTAGAGAATCGAATTCTCTAATCATCACTTAGTCAGCTCTGGCCAGAGACTTAGAATGATTACAAACTTTCAGAACACACAGGACATCCAAGACTATTCTAGTGATCGAATCCCTGACTACAATGCACAGACCTCCCACTAGATTTCGGACTGCACGAACACTGGCCCTTGGGATGGTCCTCGGTGGAACTCAGGGACAGGTCACGATACAGCTGGTCCTCTAGTGAAGTCACGGTGATGTCTAGGTCATAAGGACTAATGGTGTACAACTATACCATAGATATCTCTACTCGATTATTGGGAACCACTTAGAGATTTCTAGGGTGAGGGAGTTCAGTGAACTCGTCAACTTACGAGCACCCACTTATGCATGCCGATATCACAATACCGTTTACTGATGAGATGCAGTACACATACACTAAGTGCTAGTCTTAATGGGAAAGGCCGATATCCTCATTAGTGGCGTAACCCTTTGACTAGGAACACGTTTAACAGTTATAATACTTAAGTAAATATCTCACGATCCTTATGATCAATTACTAGTACTTGTAATAACTGTAAGGACTATATCTATGCTTGTGACAAAGGGACAAAGATATAGAATGCCAAGGTGTTTTAATCATTAATACGAATAAAGGTTCGTTTATTACAATAATAAATACGAAAGACCACAACCACATGTTGGCTTGTTGGTCACCTACTCTAACAAGGACAACCACCCCAATCGGCGTCGGAGTAAGCGATAAAAGAGAGCTCTGGATTGGGGGAGATGTGAAGGCCGTGATCGAGAGTGCCACGAATGCAGCGAAGGATACGCTTGAGAACAGCCATATGAGGTTCTCTCGGATCATGCATGAATAGACATATTTGTTGCACAACATAGCAAATGTCGGGACGAGTAAACGTGAGGTATTAAAGTGCACCGGCAAGACTCCGATAAATAGTAGGGTCAGCAACGGGGGTTCCAGTGGTCGAAGACAACTTGCTCTTTGTGTCAGCCAGCGTAAGACAAGGGTTGCAGGAAGCCATGTGTGCACGCTCTAATATCTCGTCGGCGTACTTGCGTTGAGAGAGAAATAGCCCATTCGACGAGCGAGTAACTGAGATGCCGAGAAAGTAGTGAAGATCGCCAAGATCCTTCATTGCGAACTCTTTATTAAGGGCATCGATGATAGAGCAGAGCAATTCAGGTGTGGATGCCGTAAGTACAATGTCATCGACATACAGTAGAAGATAGGCGCATGAACTGTTGCGACAGTACACAAAGAGTGAAGTGTTAGACTTGCATTCTCTGAACCTCATGGTAGTAATGTGAGAGGCAAAACGCTTATACCAAGCACGTGGTGCCTGCTTGAGACCGTAGAGTGCTTTGTTGAGACGACACACGTGAGTGGGGCGAGATGGATCGACGAATCCGGGAGGTTGCTCGCAATAGACAGCTTCAGAGAGATTGCCATGTAAGAAGGCATTTTTCACATCAAGCTGGTGGTTTTGGCCATGATCGTGAGAGAGCAATACTGAGAACTGTTCGAATAGTGGCTGGTTTGACAACTGGACTAAAGGTCTCGTCAAAATCGATGCCAGTCTGCTGGTGAAAACCGCGAACAACCCGTCGTGCCTTGTATCGCTCAAGGGAGCCATCAAACTTGAGTTTCTGTTTGTATATCCACTTACCAGAAATAAAATTAGTACACAGGGGGCGGGACACAACATTCCAAGTATTGTTTTTAATTAAAGCAATATATTCCTCAATCATGGCGTTTCGCCAATTCTGGTCAAGAAGAGCTTGGCGATAGTTGGTGAGAATGGAAGAGGTAGAGGACGCAACTAGAGAGAAGGGAACTTTGGGTTTGTGGATGCCCGCTTTACTGCGAGTCACCATAGGGTGAGCAGGGGGAGGTGGGGGGTGTGGGAGTAGGAGAAGGAGATGTGGGAGTAGGAGAAGGGGTTGTGAGCTGGTCGTGGTCGAGATGTGGTGCTGTAGGTGAAACAGGTGTTGGTTGTGTTATAGGACTGTTGGACGAACTGCTAGAACAGGTTGGTTCACTGTTGGAACAGTTGGATGAACTGTTGCAACAGTTAGACGAAGTCTGAGGGAGGAGGAACATGGAGGGTGTGTTTTCGTCCAAGGCAGAGGTTGAAAGTGTGTTTGTGGGGGTAGTTGACTCAGTAAAGGAAAGTGAGTTTCGTCGAAGGTAACATGACGAGAAATTATGATTCGGCCAGTGGATCTATCAAGGCAACGATAGCCTTTGTGAGAGGAAGGGTGACCGAGATAGACACAAGGAGTAGAACGGGGGGGGCGATTTTATGTGGTGTGGTGGCGGTGAGGTTGGGATAACAGAGACAGCCGAATACTCGATTATGAGAGTATGTAGGTTTGATGAGGTATAGAGCTTCGTGAGGGGTCCGGTTTTGTGTGGTTTTGGTAGGCAAGATATTGAGTAGGTGGGTGGCCATATGAAGGGCTTCGACCCAATAAGTAGGAGGAAGATGAGCTTGAAACATGAGGGATCAAATCATGTTGGTTATAGTGCGGATCATTCGTTCTGCGTGTCCGTTTTGATAGGAGGTGTGGGGAGACGAAAAACGATTTAGGATGTCGTGTTTAGTGAAGTAGTTTTGAAAATCCGCATTTTTTAATTCACGACCATTATCACTTTGTAAGGCTTTGAGGGTATGTTTGAATTGAGTTTTGAGAAGAGTATGAAAATTGACAAAGGTTGTAAAAACGTCAGATTTATTTCGAAGAGGAAAAGTCCATAAATAATGGGTAAAATCATCAACTAACACAAGATAGTATTTGAAACCCGTAAGACTAGAGACATGAGAAGTCCATAAATCAGCATGAATAATTTGAAATGGAGCAACAGTAGTAGATTTTTGAGAAAAAAAATGGTAGACAAAAGTGTTTGCCTAATTGACAGGAATTACAAAGAGACTCCCTAGGGTCTTTATTATGGGAAAAAAAGTGCTAGAAAATAAACGGGACATGATGTGTTTGCCGGGATGGCCTAGACGCCGATGCCAAAGAGTGTGAGGAGAAGGTGTTGCGACAGTGAGGAAAGTAGCGGGAGGTGAGGTGGGAGGAGGGACGCCAAATGGATATAGGTCACTAAAGCTATTGCACCAGAAAATCTCGACTCGACTCCGAAGATCCTTCACAGAAAAACCAAACGGGTCAAATTCAACCGAACATGAGTTATCGCGGGTGAACTTTCTAACAAAGATAAGGTGTTTGATGATATTGGGTGTGGCATAGACATTTGTGAGGCGGAAATGAGTGGTGGGAAGAATTGTGTGGCTTATGTGGGTGATGGGGAGGGTGGAACCATTACCGACGACGACATGTTTGGAGAAATTACAGCTAGGATTAAAAACAAAATTGAAATTACCTGAGTGGGGTGCCATATGAGAGGTCGCCCCGCTGTCCACGAACCACTTTGACTCGGTAGGCTGCTAAAGTGTCACCGTATTCAAACGATTTGCTAGATCCACCACGTTGGCACTGTTGCATGAACTGTTGCAACTGTTGATGGAACTTTTAGAGCTGTGGCATGGCTGTTGGTGCGGATAAACCTGAGTAGGGGCCGAGTGGCCGATGTAGGGTTCAGGTGGTCCAGTAAAGTAGGCTTGAGCTGCGGGAGTGGATGGGTGGCTCGATGTATTTGGAGCGGGTCCTAGAATTGACGGGAACGATGGTTGTCGGTAAGGTGTGCGCCAGAGTTGAGATGCGCTATGAGCACTATGGTAGCCGTAGTGCTGCATGGGGTGACGGTTAGTGCCGCGACCGCCGCGACGGTTGGATCGGCCACCCCCGCGCTGATAGCGCGAAGAACCACCTCCGCGGGAACTGTTGCAATTGTTGGATGGACAGTTCGCGTTGGAGGCGTAGAAAACAACAGCGGTCTGCTCAGGTTCAGCAAGTCTTGTTTCTTCCATCTGAAGAAGCGATCGAGTCTGTAGAAAGGTGGGAAGGGGATTCTGAAAGGAGATGAGATTGGTGACGGTCCCGTAATTTTTCGGAAGGCCGTGTAGGGTTTGTAGGACGAGTTGTTTGTCGAAGATTGGATTTCCGACATCGGCCAAGGTGTCCGCCGTGGTTTTTATTATTTGGCAATAATCGTGAATGGAGAAAGTGCCTTTCTTGAGGGAGTTGAATTTTTCTTCAAGTTGAATGGCCCGATAATCTTTATTATCAGTGAAGAGAGAAGAGATGGCAGTCCATAGATCACTGACGGTGGAGGTATTGAAGAGAACCATGCTGGACAAATCATCGGAGATGGTGCCGTGGATCCAAGATTGGGGGTGATAGTCGGCGCGTTGCCATTCATCGGCGGAAATTGAATCCTGTCGGGGTTTTCCATGGAGAAGATCGGAGAGGCAGAAACGTCCGACGGTAATTGTGAAAAAGTGGCTCCACTTTTGATAGTTGGGATTTTTCAGATCTAGAATAACGGGGATAAGAGATTTGATATTGGAGATGGCATGAGCAAGGTGGAAAGGATTGAGAGGGGCGTTGGAGGGGAAAGGAGCGTCGCCGGTCATGGAGAAGGAATGGGCGACGACTGAGAAGGGAAGGGTGGTGGTGACGGCTAGGTTAACCTAGTGTCTAATACCATATAGGAGAAATAGAGTTGGAGAAATAGAGAGTTGTGTCTCTCACGTATATTAATTATATATATATAGTTACATGTGGAAACCCTAACCTATTACTCAAGGTAACCTATTAGGTAACTATAATAAATAATAATAATATTAATAATATATACGTAATATATATAATATATACGCTAATATGCACTTTTTAAATACTCCACAAATGGTTTGTTTGATGCTATATTCGCTGAAATACATCCGATGATTATTAACTGTTGTTCTGCACGCAATCACACACCCACCACCAATGTCTATGTGTGCATCGTGGGAATTAAGTTATTTCACTATATCAACGGTTAATAATTATCCGATGTATTTCACCAAGTGTAGCATCTCAAAGACCCTCCACAAAGTTGCATTCTATGACTCACTGTTACACTTGGCAGTATTCAGCCATTCTTTCTTCTGTACAAAAACAGTTGCGTACACTTGTCTCACGGTAAAAACCCATGTGGCATAATAGGTGTTATACTTCATATTATATTAGTGGATAAATTACAATTACCTCCCTGAGAAAAAGTGTAATTGAAAAAGAATGATCCTCTTAAAAAAGAAAATTACATCGAACATCTTGAAGTTTTTAAATTTCTTACATTCTCAAGTTTTTTAATTTCTTACATCTATCCCTTGAAAATGGTGTCAATGTAACCGGATGTAATTACGAAAAAGTGATGGATTTTTCATAAATAAACCTTATTTTAGGGGACAATTGTAATTTACCCTATATTATTACAAGTCTGGTAACATATTGATTTTACATTTCCCATGTTGCCATTAATTGTTCAGGCAATTGCGTCTGTTTAAGCAATTACGAAAGTCATACACGTGGCAAATACAATATTGCATTGTCAAAAACGTGTCATTGTTCAAATTTTGTTTACCAGAAGTTGTCTTTTTTCTTTTGTTTTATTGTTTTTAATACTGCCCATGTTTTTCTGGTGTGGAGTTAATTACGCCAACAAACTGCAAGTTGACATTGTTTTAGCTGGTGAATTGCATTTTGCACCCTAAAAATACATGGATTGGCACTTTGCACCTTTAAATTTTTAAATTGGTAAATTGCACCCTCAAAAGTAAAATTGCATATCTCATGGCCAAATGCTCCCCGCACCTCTCTTGTGATATTTTAACCAAAAGATTAATATATCGCCATATGCTAGCATATAAGTACATTCTTTTTTGGTGGTGTTGTTTGTAATTTATATTTTTAAATTATTATTTAATTATATGATAAATGAAACACAAAGGAAGAAAATTGATTTATTTTTGTTAGTTTTCTTTTTTTATCAAAACTGAAATTATATATGAGATAAAACAATTGTTTTTTATTTGATATAATTTTTTTTAAGTAATGCAAAAGGTTGTAATTTAGGCTCCAAAGAGCATCTACATTGTTAACATTAGTATTTATATTACATAATTTATGTGTTTTATTATATTTTTTTAAATCTAAATCATCGATTAATTGTCTACTTACATTCTAAACTCATGTTTTATGTTGTTTTAATATTGTTTGTATACATAAGTTTTTCTTTGTCCTAATTGAATTCTCCTAACTTTTGTTAAAAATACTGTAACTTTCAAATTTTAAAATATCAAGAAATATTCATATTTTGGTTAAGGTTCCTTCGACCCTACACCCGGTGATAAACACCGGGTGGGTCTTCTGCTGCCACGTGTTCCTTTTTTTATTTTTCTAAAATCCCTAAAGATAAACCCTAGCGGGGAATCTATTATAAAATACAAGAAAAGAGACACGTGGCAGCAGAAGACCCACCCGGTGTTTATCACCGGGTGTAGGGTCGAACAAATCTTTGGTTAAACTGTCATAAGAAACAGTTGTAGGGTGCATTTTGCCAATTTCAAAATTTAATGGTGCAAAACGCCAATCCGTGCCATTTTTGGGGTGCAAAACGCAATTCACCCTTGTTGAAGCTTATATATTTAAGATTGATATATTCCATGCAACCAAACACCAGTTCAGTTGAAGAAGTAGTATAGCCTAAGAACAAAAGATATAAAAAAGAAAAAGAAAATGGATGAGTTCATACATGTAGTAGCAGCAACTTTTTCAGTACTCTCAATTCTATGGTACATCAAATATTCACTAGGGAAAAGAACTCCTCCCTTGCCACCAGGTCCACGTGGCATTCCGATCCTCGGTTATTTGCCGTTTATCGGCAGAAGCAATAACTTGTTCCCCAAGCTAACCGAGTTAGGGCACAAATTCGGTCCGATCTTCAAACTCAACCTCGGCCGAAAACTCTGCGTCGTGATCAACTCACCCTCACTCGCCAAAGAAATCGTCCGAACCAAGGACGCCGTCTTCTCCAACCGTGACGCCTCCGTCGCGAACCTCGCCGCCTCGTACAACGCAAGCGACGTCGTTTTTTCCGAGACGAACTCGCGATGGGCGACAATGCGTAAGGTATTCGTCCGAGAAATGATGAGCACCGCTAGCCTCGAAGCTTCCAATGAACTCCGCGCCAACGTTGTCGGGAAGGCGGTGGACTACGTCCGGGCCCACTCGGGGAAGCCGGTCAAAATCGGCGAGTTGACTTTTCGGACCGAACTCGACGTAATTATGAACATGTTGTGGGGTGGGACAATTGAAGGGGTAAAAGGGGAAATTATTGCGGCGGAGTTCTTTTCGGTTGTGTCGAAGATTATTGATTTGTTGGGGAAGTTGAATGTTTCCGATTTCTTTCCGGTTCTCGCCCGGTTCGATTTTCAGGGAGTGAAGAGAGAGATGGAGGGTTATGTGAAATGTGTGGACAGGATATTTGATGATGTTATTGCACAACATGAAAAGAAGTTGTCTTGTGGAGAAATAATCAAGAAACAAGGGAAAAAAGACTTTCTCCAAATCTTGTTAGAGCTTCAAAACAACCAAGATTGTGGTCACATTTCAATTAGTCATACACAGATCAAGGCTATTATGATGGTAATTAATTAATGTAGATATAATTTTTATTTATACAAATTGCATTTTGCTGCCTATTATTTCCATTTGTTGCACTTTTGCCCCTTAAAAATATGAAAGTGAGTGGACCCCCTTCCAAGTGTAATTGTTTTTGCATGTTGCCCCGATAACCGTGTTCCGATGATTTATTGACCGGAATTGAGTGCTTTGGCTGCAAGTTGCGCCTTTATAATTTTTTATTTTATTTTTGTTGCACGCCGCTCTTATATAAAATTTTATTTTTGTTGTACGCTACCCCTTTAAAATATAATTTTTATTGCAATGCCTCTTTAAAATATTAATTTTGTTGCATGTTGCCATCGAAAATTGAACTTTTGCGGCAAAGTGCAATTGGAAAAATATTTGGAAGGGGTCGTCTCTTTTTTAACTTTTAGGGGGGAAAGTGCGAATCTGAGAAATTTATAAGGGGCGATGCACATTTAGTTCTTCTTTATTTTATTTTTTATTGTTTTGGTTTTATTTTTTAGATTTCTAATAAATATGATTTATCGATTGATGACTAACAAGATTTGGTCATGGAAAAAAAATTAATTATATGACATTGTAGCCGGTGGGACCGACACGAGCGCGATAACAGTCGAGTGGGCAATGGCCGAGCTCATGCTACATCCGACGGTCATGAGCAAGGCGCATAAAGAATTATCCGACATAGTTGGATTGAACAACACAGTCGAAGAATCCCACATCCCGAAATTGAAATATCTAGAAGCAGTTGTTAAAGAAACAATGCGCTTACATCCAGCAATACCTCTCCTGATTCCGAGGTCTCCATCGCAATCTTCCACCGTGGGAGGGTACACCATACCGAGGAACACCATGGTCTTTATAAACGTCCGATCGATCCAAAGAGATCCGTCGATTTGGGATAATCCATTGGAATTCAAGCCAGAGAGGTTTCTTGATGGCGAAAGTGGGAAATGTGATTTTAGAGGGAATCATTTTCACTATCTCCCGTTTGGGTCGGGGAGAAGGATATGCACCGGCATTCCACTTGCCGAGAGAATGCTGACACATTTGCTGGCGTCGCTCTTGCATTCTTTCGATTGGGAAATACCGAAGGGTGAATCGACACTTGATATGTCGGAGGCGTTTGGGATTGTCTTGAGGAAAGCTACACCATTGGTTGGCATTCCTAATCCAAGGTTGAATGGTTCAAATTAAACCTCTCTCTCTCTCTCTCTCTCTCTCTCTCTCTCTCTATATATATATATATATATATATATATATATATATATATATATATATATATATATATATAGTTTTGATTCAAAAGTTTGGTGTAATATTTTGTTGCTTTAGTGACTCGGTTCTATGTGTTGTTGAGTTAGTTGCTTGATTTACAATAATCTTGGTATTGTCTCTTGATTGATATATCCAAAAATATCTTCGAATGTCAATTTTTAGAGTGCCGGAATGTATACTATGCTGCAGTGGGTGAAAATAGATCGGACAGATCATTACCATGTATGTATATATACATACCAACATAGGTGTGTGTAAATTAACGATAAAAATTCATCCGATGTAGCATCGGGATAACCATCGAGATGGATCACAAGCTACACAATTAGGGATTTAATAACGGGAAAATTAGATAAAAGTCCCTTGCAAGGAATGGTTTTTTTTTTTTTTTTTGTGAGGAATGCAAGGAATGAAAATTACTAGAGGCCGATCCCAATGTTTTGATTTCGACAAAAAATTATTACTCGATAAATCTTTGATGATAAATAATTTTTTAATTGTGATATAATTCAAATTTTGGTATGCTGATTAACAGTTGGGAAGTCAGTGTAGGGCCGGTAGAGGCCGTGCTCTTTGTGGTTTCAACTTGTTGCACTTAAACCCTTGTCATATCAATTTAGGCCTTTTACGTTCCTGTGGTTTGTGCAATGTAGCGGCTTTCAGTTTAGCTATTAAAGGTTAACAGAAAATGGTTAAATATCTAATAAACCCTTCTAATTTTGTACAATTTACATGTCAAAACAACCCTTTTTATTCGAGTGAACTCAAAACAACCCCTGTGTAATGTCTAATTGTCGGATAAGTTCTCGTGCTAAATAAATTAGCAATTACCCCATGTTTCATTTATTTAACCCACTTCGTCGCCACTCTCGTCCGCCTAATAATCTGGCATTATATATGAGAAATTATATAAAATGATCATAACGAAAGTCATGCATACATGTCCGCGAATACAATATTGAATTGAAAAGGATGGCGTAACAATTATTTTTTTAAATTAAAATTTAATTAGATATTATAAGCTTTATAAGATTGGCCATGTTCCTGGCGTGGAGTTAATTACTCCAAAAAAATGCACATACATGCATGTATAAATTTCATTCAACGAAACCAGTTCAACAATATAATAAGTATCCAAAAAGAAAAAAATAAAAATAAAAATGGTAGTAGCAACCTTAATTTCTTCAGTGTCAATTCTGTTGATCTCCATTATATGGTACATCAAATCCTCCACACTAGTAAAAAAAACTCCTCCCTTGCCCCCCCCCCACGCGCCCTACCAATCCTCGGGTATTTGCCGTTTCTCGCCAAAGATTTCTTCACCGAGCTAACCGAATTGAGACACAAATACGGCCCAATATTCAAGCTCCGTCTCGGCAGCAAACTATGCGTTGTGATCAGCTCACCGTCCCTCGCGAAAGAGGTCCTCCGAAATCAGGACACCGTTTTCGGACATCGAGACAACGGCGTTTGTCGTGTCTTCTGGTGGAAACGACATTGTGTTCTTGGAAACGAATCCCCATTGGGCTAAAATGCGGAAAATATTCGTTCGAGAAATTATGAGCACCGCAAGTCTAGAGGCGTTCAACAATCTCCGTAGGGATGTCGTCAGAAAGGCCGTCAGGCATATCGGAGCCGGTGCAGGAAAGCCCGTGAAAATCGGTCAGTTGACTTTTCGAATCGAGCTTGATGTCATACTGAACATGCTGTGGAGCTGTGAGACGCTCGGGGCGGAACAAGGGGATACGATCGCGGAGGAGTTCTTTTCCGTGGTCACGAAGCTTATTAATCTATTGGGAAGACCGAATATTTACGATTACATTCCGGTTCTTGCCCGGTTCGATATTCAAGGAGTAAAGAAACGGATGGAGAGTTATCGGAAATCCTCCCACAGGATCTTCGACGTTGTTATTGCCGAACACAAAAAGAAGACGTCTTCCGGAGAAATCAAGAAAGATTTTCTCCAGATTCTGTTGGCGCTTCAAAAGAACGAAGATTCGCGCATATCAATCAATGATACACAAATCAAGGCCATAATGATGGTAATTTTATTTATAAGTCTGCAAGGACTTATTGCATTTAGTAACTCATGTGTTCACTTTAATTGCCAAAAAACTCCTTATGTTATAAATCTTAACAATATCATTCATACGTTTCAATTTTATTAGCAAACTACCACCTAAAAACGCACCATTTAGAGGGTTATGTGCTAAAAAAATACATCATAGTTTGCTAATACTTATAAGTTAAAACACAAGGAGTTTTGCAGCAATTCGATATAACACAGGAGTACTGAAGAAAATAAAATGATTTTATTGACTAACAAGATTTGTTTATGGAATATTCTGTATATAGGATATGGGAGGGTACACCATACCGAGGTCTCCATCCAAATCATCCACCGTGGGAGGGTACACCATACCGAGGAAAACCATGGTCTATATAATTGTTCGATCGATCCAAAGAGATCCTTCGATTTGGGATAGTCCACTGGAATTCAAGCCGGAGAGATTTCTTCATGATGATGAAAATAGTAAATGTGATTTTAGAGGTAATCGTTTTCATTATCTCCCGTTTGGAACGGGGAGAAGGATATGTGCCGGCATTCCGTTCGCCTAGAGAATGCTAATGTATTTACTTGCTACACTTTTGCATTCTTTCGATTGGGAGATACCAAACGGCGAAACACTTGATATGTCCGAGGCGTTCGGGACTGCCCTGAGAAAAGCTACACCGTTGGTTGGTATTTCCAATCCGAGGTTCACTTGTTAGAGACAAATATCTCATAGTTTCGAGTGTTTAAATTCACACTCGATTTCAATGTGTTGTTCGGTTGTTTTGCTTCATTTCAATAAACTTCAGTGTTTTGGTGTTGTCCTTTTTATTATATCCGAAAATATTTTTAACTGATTTTTTTCTTTTTTTTTTAACGTTGAAACCCGCAACTAACTATAGGTGTGTTGGGTAAATATACTCTTGTATAGAGTTAAATGCAAAAAAAAACCCTTGTATTAATACTAAACACCAAAAACCCCCATGGGATAAAAAAAGTGACAAAAATCCCCCTGTAATCAATAGTCAAAGTCATACACCCCCAACCTTTGTGCGTGTCATTCACTCGCTGTGTGTGTGATTACTTGTGGGATTTTTGTACATTTTGTGCGTGAAACAACAAAATTACCCCTCTGAATCAACACTCATGAAACAATTAATCCACGGATGAATTTTTAATAATATTTAAATTTAAACAAATAAAATATAAATTACATTTAAGTAGATTCAAAAAAAAATGAAAACAATGCACTCGGTGAACCCCACTCATAAAAAAAACTAGTGGGGGAAACAATGCGTTCACTACCTGGAAGATTCACTTACCGAGTTGCCGCCATAGAAGAAGTCAGAGACGTTAATACTCTCAAATTAGATGAGCTCATGGGGAAACTGCTAGCACAAGAACTCAATTATGATGAGAATCATCGTGTAAACCCTAGATAAAAGAAGATATCCTTTCAAGCAGAAACTTCACATGTAACTCTACAAGATCGGTCTACTCAAGAAGATGATCAGACTGTTGAATAGCCCTTGGCACTCCTGTTGAAAAACTTCGGGAAGTTTCTAACAAAAATTGCTAAATAGGGGAATCCTCCCAACACAGGGAAACCCTTGAACTTTCAAAACCCTAGGAGAAACCCGAATCAAGACAACTCAGAGGATTCAAAACCGAGAATAATACAATGCCGAGAATGCGAGGGTTTCAGTCACATTCAGTCAGAATGCGCAAATTGTTAGAGTAGGTGACCAACAAGCCAACTTGTGGTTGTGGTCTTTCTCTTTTCCTTGTAATAAAACAATCGTTTTTCGTTCGTAATAATAAAATATTTCATTTGGCATTCTATATTTGTTATCCCATGCAAGCAGCATAGATATAGTCCTAACGAGTTACTCTATTACTGTGAGTTGATCTAGTAGAATCGTGAGACAACTCAGCAATGTAATGTAACTGTTAAACCTTGTTCCTAGTCGATGGGTTACGCCAATAATGAGGATACCGATCTTTCCCTTTTGAGACTAGCACTTAGTGTATGTGTACTGCGTCTCATCAGTCCTCGGTGTTGTGACATCGGCATACTTGAGTGGGTGCTCATACTGGATGAGTTCACTGAACTCCCTCGCCCTAGAAATCTATAAGTGGTTCTCATTCATCGAGTAATAGGTTTCTAAGATATAGTTGTACACCATTAGTCCTTAAGACCCAGACATCACCGTGACTTCACTAGAGGACCGATTGTATCTTGACCTGTCCCTGAGTCCCACCGCGGACCACTCCAAGGGCCAACGTTCGTGCAATCCGAAATCTAGTGTGAAGTCTGTGCATTGTAGTAGGGGATTCGAGCGCTTGAGTAGTCATGGATGTCCTGTGTGTTCTGACGGTTTATAATCCATGGAATCTCTGGCCAGATTTGATAGTGGGGTGATTAGGGAAATGTGTTTCCCTAAGTCGCACACGAACGGATTTATAATACATAGAACGTTCGCACGGTTATTGAAGTTTATAAGAGGTCTCGGTGAACCAATGCCTCTAGTTCAATCGGGACATGTGCTGCGAAAGGATCGTACTGTACGCTAACTATATCATAAGGTTCTTGCAGGCACTTCATTTGTATCTAGGGAATCATGATGCGTAGTTGCTAGACGCCAATCTTGATTCGTTGGGCACCGATTTGATCGGGGATTAGGTAAAATGAGTTTTACTCTAATCGGGACTCTTGGGAGGAGTTCGTATAAGAACAATGTGTTGTTCGAATCACAAAGAGTTGTGAGCCCACGGCTAGCATACACCTGAACCATTGAGGGTCACACTTCTCGTGTAATATAGATCCTTGATAACAACAAGCATAGATTAATGTGTTAATCTTTGAACGATTGGATGTCGATATGATTGAATCCAAGATTCGTAATTGTGAATTGCGAATTGGAATAAACGTGGAGAAAGAGAGAAATGCGGAATTTAGTAAACTTTCTAAATTGGGAAGTTTCCCGATTTAGCAAGTCCACTAAAGTGGAAGTTTCCAATTTTGGAAATTGGAAATTTCGAAGAGGCACTCGTATCGACGAGGACTTTGAGCTCGTCACAAATATAATTTTGTTATAATTTTGTGAACGATCGTTTATTAGAAACGAGGCCGACGAGGGAATGGGCTTAATGCATCAGTGGGTCAAGCCCAATGACTTAAGCCCACTAGGGTTGAAAACCCTAGGTATAAATAGACCTCAAACAAGAGTTTGAGATCAGATTTTCAGCACCAAACCCTAGCCGCTCAAGCCCTAGCCGCTCTCCCCTTCGGCCGTTGCTGCCCTGCCGCACCATCGCCGACCACCGCCGGAAAATCGCCGGTTTTCTCCTCTCGTTTCCTTCGTTTTATTCTTGTTGTTATCTAACTCGTTTACATCTAGTGCTGTAGTTCGAGTGGGTCGAAAATACGAGGTGAAACCTAAATCGAGAGGAGCTGCTACCCTGACGAATCCACGCACCGCCGCTGCACCGCCGCACGCGCCGTTACGCTGCTCACGCGCCGCCGCTGCTGCTGCCACGCGCCGCCGTTCATCGCTTGCTGGATCAGCTTGTTCCAGCCGTGAATTGCAGCCCCGAGGATTGGTAATTTGCAGCTTGTACGTGATTGGTTCTAGGTTTCGATTCGTCGAAATCTCACGCTACAAGAGGTAAATAAATCGAAACTTTCGTAAATTAATTCGAGCATGTTTGTATGAATTATAATTTATGATTATGAGTAATATGTGATTACGTGTTTCGATTTTATTGAATGATGAACAAGCATGTTTCGTAATTTTCGGTTTTACGTGTTTTTCAATTAAATCGATAATTACCATATGTATGGCGGAAGCGTTAAGGTACGTTGACTATGTGATTAGTTTATGCATGTAATCGAAACTAATTCGATCTAAAATTTTTAAATTCCGCTGCGTATACATGCACGATCCCCAACAGTGGTATCAGAGCCACGGGTTAATCGTTTATTTGTCAACGTGTTTATCGTTTTCGAAAGCATGCTTCGATTTGTTGGATTGTTGAATTTTTGGTGTTATCAAATTGGGTGGTTTAATATTAATTAAATATTTTGAATATTTCAGAAAATATAAAATTTTTAATTTTGAAAATCGGATTTTTTTTTTCCTGCTGTTTTTTCCAGCTGACTGAACCGGTCCGGTCGGACCGGTCTGACTGGTCCGGTCAGCACAAACAAAAAAAATATATATATATTTTCTGATTTTCTGAAATTAATATTAAAATTAATTGATTTTTTAATTTTTGAAATTATTTATCAATTAAAGCCAATTAGATAATTGATCAATTAATTTAATTTGAATTCAAATAATAGTGTTGGATTAATTATTTAATTTAATCGTTAAATTAGTTTAATTAATGGAACACAAATTAGATGGCAAATAATTAATGGACTTCATTCTTATTTGAATGATTTATGAGTGAAGGGAGTCCGTTAATTATATTTGCAATTAATCGTATTAATTAATTAATTCATGAGATGAATAATTGTGATTAAGTACGATGATGATCGTATGTCTCTCTTATGATCAATATGCGTTTCCACATACCTAGAGAACATAGTTGTAGGAATCACAAACGATCATAACCTAAAACTTCCGATGAGCTAATAAGATTTAATAAATAAAATCCCTCATTCTTAATCAAGAATAATTATCAAGCTATAAAGAAAAACCAAATTGTTGAATTTTTCTTTCCTTCTACCAACAATTAAATTATGTGTAGCCTCTCATAATAGTGCAGTAAACCGTGTTAGCGGGGAGTGCTATTGTGGGATAAGCTGTAATTTAATTGACATTAGATGGAGATACGGTCATAGATAAAATTATATTGGATTAATGTGGTCGGCTAGATTAACTAGGGATTGCATTAGTTTGATATAGTTGGATTTATGACATCTCATATTGGTAGGCTAGACTTGACACAAGAAGATTTTGATATTCGCTAGATTAACTTAGGTCATTATCAAGTGTGAGGTAAATCGAACTTTAGGGTCACATAGTGATGTGATTGATAGTACTCTACCTTTAGGCTTATGTAATCGGGATAGATTAACTACGGGTTACATTAGCGCTATTGGACCTAAAGCCCATTAAAGAAAAATAAGTTTTCTCGATTGTCTGCTAGAGGGTGGTGGAATTTGATAAAATTAGTGGGAGAACAATTAAAACATAAAAGTCCAAAATTTTAATTGTAACGATTATTACGAACTAAACTCTAATTATTGTCTTCTTAAAAATTTCTCAGCAAAAATGTCCAAACATCCCCTTTCCTCAATCCTCGACCAAAACAAACTCACCGGTCCAAACTATTTGGATTGGCTTCGCAATCTGAAACTTGTGCTCCAAGTCGAGGAGCGTCTCTATGTGCTCAATGAACGTCCCCCCGCTGCTCTCCCTGCGACTGCTACTGCTGATGAGACTGCCACTTTCGAGGCATGGAAGAAGGACGACCTCCATGCGAGGTGCTACATGTTAGCATCCATGGTGCCAGAGCTCGCGAGGAAGTATGAGTCTCACGTGCATGCTTATGATATCAAGCATCATCTTGAAAGCATGTACAGTGAGAATACTAGGGCATCAAGGTACTCAGCTACCAAGGAGTTGATCACCATGAGGCTGCGTGAAGGGGCTTCGGTCCACGAGCACGGTCTCAAGATGATCACTCTCCTTGAGAAGTTGGTGAACCTTGATGTCACCCTCCCGGCCGAGCTCTCGGTGGATTTGATCCTACTGTCCCTTCCTAGTTCTTATGAATCGTTCATAGTGAACTTCAACATGAACAAGCTCGATCCACCATTGGATGAGTTGTTGAACATGTTGGTCAGCTATGAGTCCACGATCAAGAAGGAGAAATCTGTTCTCCTAGTTGCTCATTCTGTGAAGAAAGGTTCTTTGCAGAAGAAAAGGAAAGAAAGAAGTTTCGGCCCGAGCAAGAAACTTGAGAAGGGCGAGTCGAGCGGAGTGAAGAATGACAAGGTCACCAAGCAAGTTGATGACGCTTGCCATCATTGTGGAAAGAAGGGCCATTGGCGACGCAACTGCAAGGCTTACCTCGATCAGAAACGTTCTGAAAAGGGTACGTATTTAGTTGAAGTTAATTTGTCCGTTAAATCTTCTGCTTGGGTATTGGATACTGGTTGTGGCTCACATCTTTGTAATGATTTGCAGCTCATGACAAGAAGTAGGAGGCTTAATGTGGGTGAGACCTACCTAAGAATGGGCAACGGAGCAAGGGTTGCTGTTGAAGCCATTGGGACGATTTATCTTTCTGTTTTGGATTCTAGTTTTTCCATTGTTTTGAACAATTGTTTATTTGTTCCGTCACTTATTCGAAACCTTATTTCTATTCCTGTTTTGGATAGTGAAGGTTTTACTTTTGTTTTTGGAAATTCGATTTGCATTATACAAAAGGAACAAAATATGATTTGTAAGGGACAACTTATAAACAACTTATATGAACTAAATCCAAGTGAAAGACCAATTAACGTTATATCAGCAAAACGAAAAGATGTAAGTCTTAACCCCGCACAACTTTGGCACGCTCGACTGGGTCATATTTCCTTGAGAAGGATGAACAAGTTTGTAAGTGAAGGATTGTTCTCCTTGGAGGACGTGAAATCACTTCAAACTTGTGTATCCTGCCTTAAAGGAAAAATGACCAAGACTCCCTTCAAAGGGAAGATGGAACGAGCCGAGGGTCTTTTGGATTTGATCCATTCAGACGTGTGTGGTCCACTAAGCGTTAGTGCTAGGGGTGCTTTTAACTACTTCATTACCTTTACCGATGATTATTCTAGGTATGATTTCGTGTACTTAATGAAGTATAAGTCTGAAACTTTTGAAAGGTTCAAAGATTTTAGACACCAAGTAGAAAACCAACTCGGTAGACGCATTAAGAAACTACGATCCGATCGTGGTGGCGAATACTTAAGTACTGAGTTTATAGACTATCTTAAAGAGAATGGGATTCTGTCTCAATGGACTCCTCCTGGAACTCCTCAACTTAATGGAGTTTCCGAACGTCGGAATCGAACGCTATTAGACATGGTTCGATCTATGATGGGGTTCACCGAGCTACCGGCATACCTGTGGGGTCATGCACTCCTAACTGCCGTGTATTTGCTGAATAGGGTTAATACCAAAGCAGTTAACTCCACACCTTATGAACTTTGGCACTCCAAGAAACCCACGTTTAAACATATTAGGATATGGGGTTGTCCCGCTTACGTGAAGCGGCTAGTGGGAGATAAGTTGGATAGAAAATCCGACCTATGCTATTTTGTGGGGTATCCCGAGGATTCCATGGGATACGAATTCTACTATGTTTCCGAGGCAAAGGTGTTCGTCTCGAGAAATGCCGTGTTCCTTGAGAAGGAATTTCTATCGGATAGAAATCGCAGTGTAGTTGATCTCGAAGAAGTTCGAGAACCACAATCTGAAGTTCAAGCACAACAATCAGATAATGAACCAATTCAACAAACCACTAATATACCTCCTGAACCGTCGCTGCGTAGATCCGAAAGAGTTCGGAGAGCGCCCGATAGGTTATTCCTCGTTGATGAAGTTGACAAAGGATGTGATCCTAGAACTTTCAACGAAGCTGTATCGGATACAGACAAGGGACATTGGCTTAATGCCATAAAATCCGAAATGGACTCCATGTACTCCAACAAGGTATGGACCTTGGTAGATCCACCCGAGGGAATTGTTCCCATAGGCTGCAAGTGGATCTATAAGAAGAAGATTGGAGTAGATGGAAAGGTATCGACCTACAAGGCTAGATTGGTAGCGAAGGGTTATACTCAAAAGCAAGGAGTTGACTATGAGGAAACCTTCTCTTCAGTTGCTATGCTTAAGTCCATTAGGATTTTGCTGACCATCTCTGCGTGGTATGACTACGAGATATGGCAAATGGATGTGAAGACCGCTTTCCTTAATGGGGACATATAGGAAGAAATTTACATGGCGCAGCCGGAAGGCTTCATATCTTCTGGAGATGAGCAAAAGGTTTGCAAACTCCAGCGATCCATTTATGGATTGAAACAAGCATCCCGAAGTTGGAACAAAAGGTTCGACACAACTATCAAAGAGTTTGAATTTGTGAAAAACCCGGAGGAACCTTGTGTCTACAAGAAGGTTAGTGGGAGTGCAGTGACTTTCCTTGTACTTTATGTTGATGACATACTACTCATTGGGAATGATGTAGGGATGTTGCAGTCGACTAAAGTATGGTTATCCACACGTTTCTCGATGAAGGATTCGGGAGAAGCATCCTACGTATTAGGAATACGGATCTATAGAGATAGATCGAGGAAATTGCTTGGCTTGTCCCAATCCACGTACATAGACACCGTTCTTAAACGGTTTAGCATGGAAGAATCCAAGAAGGGATTCTTGCCAATGTCCCATGGGGTTCGTCTCTCGAAATCCATGCGTCCTCAAACGCAAATGGAAATCGAGGAGATGAAAAGGACACCTTATGCATCCGCTATAGGAAGCATAATGTATGGCATGCTGTGTACACGACCTGATATTGCGTATGCTGTGAGCGTCACAAGCAGATATCAGTCCGACCCCGGCCCAGCCCATTGGAAGGCTGTGAAGGACATTCTCAAGTACTTGCGAAAAACTCGAGATTTGTTTTTGGTCTATGGGGATACCGAGTTGAAATTAGAAGGCTTCACGGATTCTAGTTTTCAATCGGACGTGGATGACTCGAAGTCAAACTCGGGGTATATATTCAAAGTCAACGGGGGTGCCGTGTGTTGGTAGAGTTCCAAACAAGGCACGACGGCTGATTCCACCACCGAGGCTGAATATATTGCAGCATCAGATGCTTCAAAGGAAGGGTCATGGATTAGGAAATTTATCCAAGAGTTGGGTGTATTTCCAAACGCTAGCGATCCAGTACGGCTGTACTGCGATAACAACGGAGCCGTAGGGCAAGCTAAGGAACCAAGAGCTCATCAAAAGTCGAAGCACGTGTTGAGAAAATACCATGTGATCCGAGAGATCATAGAGAGAGGTGAAGTCAAGCTAGACAGAGTCACCTCGGAGGACAGTATTGCAGATCCCTTCACCAAGCCATTGTTAGGATCAGTCCACGAGAAACATCGAGAGTCGATGGGACTTAGATTTATGAGTAGTTGGCTTTAGGTCAAGTGGGAGATTGTTAGAGTAGGTGACCAACAAGCCAACTTGTGGTTGTGGTCTTTCTCTTTTCCTTGTAATAAAACAATCGTTTTTCGTTCGTAATAATAAAATATTTCATTTGGCATTCTATATCTGTTATCCCATGCAAGCAGCATAGATATAGTCCTAACGAGTTACTCTATTACTATGAGTTGATCTAGTAGAATCGTGAGATAACTCAGCAATGTAATGTAACTGTTAAACCTTGTTCCTAGTCGATGGGTTACGCCAATAATGAGGATACCGGCCTTTCCCTTTTGAGACTAGCACTTAGTGTATGTGTACTGCGTCTCATCAGTCCTCGGTGTTGTGACATCGGCTAATGTATTTACTTGCTACACTTTTGCATTGCGTTCGCCTAGAGAATGCTAATGTATTTACTTGCTACACTTTTGCATTCTTTCGATTGGGAGATACCAAACGGCGAAACACTTGATATGTCCGAGGCGTTCGGGACTGCCCTGAGAAAAGCTACACCGTTGGTTGGTATTTCCAATCCGAGGTTCACTTGTTAGAGACAAATATCTCATAGTTTCGAGTGTTTAAATTCACACTCGATTTCAATGTGTTGTTCGGTTGTTTTGCTTCATTTCAATAAACTTCAGTGTTTTGGTGTTGTCCTTTTTATTATATCCGAAAATATTTTTAACTGATTTTTTTCTTTTTTTTAACGTTGAAACCCGCAACTAACTATAGGTGTGTTGGGTAAATATACTCTTGTATAGAGTTAAATGCAAAAAAAAAACCCTTGTATTAATACTAAACACCAAAAACCCCCCATGGAATAAAAAAAGTGACAAAAATCCCCCTGTAATCAATAGTCAAAGTCATACACCCCCAACCTTTGTGCGTGTCATTCACTCGCTGTGTGTGTGATTACTTGTGGGATTTTTGTACATTTTGTGCGTGAAACAACAAAATTACCCCTCTGAATCAACACTCATGAAACAATTAATCCACGGATGAATTTTTAATAATATTTAAATTTAAACAAATAAAATATAAATTACATTTAAGTAGATTAAAAAAAAAATGAAAACAATGCACTCGGTGAACCCCACTCATAAAAAAAACTAGTGGGGGAAACAATGCGTTCACTACCTGGAAGATTCACTTACCAAGTTGCTGCCATAGAAGAAGTCAGAGACGTTAATACTCTCAAATTAGATGAGCTCATGGGGAAACTGCTAGCACAAGAACTCAATTATGATGAGAATCATCGTGTAAACCCTAGATAAAAGAAGATATCCTTTCAAGCAGAAACTTCACATGTAACTCTACAAGATCGGTCTACTCAAGAAGATGATCAGACTGTTGAATAGCCCTTGGCACTCCTGTTGAAAAACTTCGAGAAGTTTCTAACGAAAATTGCTAAATAGGGGAATCCTCCCAACACAGGGAAACCCTTGAACTTTCAAAACCCTAGGAGAAACCCGAATCAAGACAACTCATAGGATTCAAAACCGAGAATAATACAATGCCGAGAATGCGAGGGTTTCAGTCACATTCAGTCAGAATGCGCAAATTGTTAGAGTAGGTGACCAACAAGCCAACTTGTGGTTGTGGTCTTTCTCTTTTCCTTGTAATAATACAATCGTTTTTCGTTCGTAATAATAAAAAATTTCATTTGGCATTCTATATCTGTTATCCCGGCCCATGCAAGCAGCATAGATATAGTCCTAACGAGTTACTCTATTACTGTGAGTTGATCTAGTAGAATCGTGAGACAACTCAGCAATGTAATGTAACCGTTAAACCTTGTTCCTAGTCGATGGGTTACGCCAATAATGAGGATACCGACCTTTCCCTTTTGAGACTAACACTTAGTGTATGTGTACTGCGTCTCATCAGTCCTCGGTGTTGTGACATCGGCATACTTGAGTGGGTGCTCATACTGGATGAGTTCACTGAACTCCCTCGCCCTAGAAATCTATAAGTGGTTCTCATTCATCGAGTAATAGGTTTCTAAGATATAGTTGTACACCATTAGTCCTTAAGACCCAGACATCACCGTGACTTCACTAGAGGACCGATTGTATCGTGACCTGTCCCTGAGTCCCACCGCGGACCACTCCAAGGGCCAACGTTCGTGCAATCCGAAATCTAGTGTGAAGTCTGTGCATTGTAGTAGGGGATTCGAGCGCTTGAGTAGTCATGGATGTCCTGTGTGTTCTGACGGTTTATAATCCATGGAATCTCTGGCCAGAGTTGATAGTGGGGTGATTAGGGAAATGTGTTTCCCTAAGTCGCACACGAACGGATTTATAATACATAGAACGTTCGCACGGTTATTGAAGTTTATAAGAGGTCTCGGTGAACCAATGCCTCTAGTTCAATCGGGACATGTGCTGCGAAAGGATCGTACTGTACGCTAACTATATCATAAGGTTCTTGCAGGCACTTCATTTGTATCTAGGGAATCATGATGCGTAGTTGCTAGACGCCAATCTTGATTCGTTGGGCACCGATTTGATCGGGGATTAGGTAAAATGAGTTTTACTCTAATCGGGACTCTTGGGAGGAGTTCGTATAAGAACAATGTGTTGTTCGAATCACAAAGAGTTGTGAGCCCACGGCTAGCATACACCTGAACCATTGAGGGTCACACTTCTCGTGTAATATAGATCCTCGATAACAACAAGCATAGATTAATGTGTTAATATTTGAATGATTGGATGTCGATATGATTGAATCCAAGATTCGTAATTGTGAATTGCGAATTGGAATAAACGTGGAGAAAGAGAGAAATGCGGAATTTAGTAAACTTTCTAAATTGGGAAGTTTCCCGATTTAGCAAGTCCACTAAAGTGGAAGTTTCCAATTTTGGAAATTGGAAATTTCGAAGAGGCACTCGTATCGACGAGGACTTTGAGCTCGTCACAAATATAATTTTGTTATAATTTTGTGAACGATCGTTTATTAGAAACGAGGCCGACGAGAGAATGGGCTTAATGCATCAGTGGGTCAAGCCCAATGACTTAAGCCCACTAGGGTTGAAAACCCTAGGTATAAATAGACCTCAAACAAGAGTTTGAGATCAGATTTTCAGCACCAAACCCTAGCCGCTCAAGCCCTAGCCGCTCTCCCCTTCGGCCGTTGCTGCCCTGCCGCACCACCGCCGACCACCGCCGGAAAACCGCCGGTTTTCTCCTCTCGTTTCCTTCGTTTTATTCTTGTTGTTATCTAACTCGTTTACATCTAGTGCTGTAGTTCGAGTGGGTCGAAGATACGAGGTGAAACCTAATTGGAGAGGAGCTGCTACCCCGACGAATCCACGCACCGCCGCTGCACCGCCGCACGCGCCGTTACGCCGCTCACGCGCCGCCGCTGCTGCTGCCACGCGCCGCCGCTGCTGCTACCACGCGCCGCCGTTCGTCGCTTGCTGGATCAGCTTGTTCGAGCCGTGAATTGCAGCCCCGAGGATTGGTAATTTGCAGCTTGTACGTGATTGGTTCTAGGTTTCGATTCGTCGAAATCTCACGCTACAAGAGGTAAATAAATCGAAACTTTCGTAAATTAATTCGAGCATGTTTGTATGAATTATAATTTATGATTATGAGTAATATGTGATTACGTGTTTCGATTTTATTGAATAATGAACAAGCATGTTTCGTAATTTTCGGTTTTACGTGTTTTTCAATTTAATCGATAATTACCATATGTATGGCGGAAGCGTTAAGGTACGTTGACTATGTGATTAGTTTATGCATGTAATCGAAACTAGTTCGATCTAAAATTTTTAAATTTGCTGCGTATACATGCACGATCCCCAACACAAATACCCTGAAGAAAAAGAAAAGAATGTCGCTTGCCACTATTTGGAGCGATGAAGAAGATTCTGATGATGATCAAGGAAATAACGATCAGGTCACCAACTTTGTAGCCTTCAGTAGCAAAGTTCCTCTGAACAGTTCAGACTCAACTGTTGCAACAGTCGGTGAAACATAATCCAGGTATGAAATTGTTTGTTCTGATAATGACAAGAAACTAAACACAACCTCTTCTTTTGCAGATCATTCCGATAGCAGCAGTGATAAAGAAAAATTAACCTTAAAAGAAGTAAAAGAGGTATACGAAAGAATATATCAAACATGGCTTGACGTTGTTAAGGTAAATGAATTCTTAGAAAAAGATAAGTTTGTGCTTATAGAGGAAAACAAGACACTTAAGGTAAGAATTTCTACTCTTGAGGAGAAAGTCATATCAAGTGATCATGCAAAAAATAGTTTGCAGGCTAAACTTACTCAAACCCAAGAAGCAATCGCAAAATTGAACACTGGTAGAGGTAATTTAGATGAAATTCTCAAAAACAATAAACCAAACTATAATCGTCTAGGCATAAGAGCGTGTCAGCTACCCAAAGTTGACGTAAAACAGAAAGAAGATCAAATAAGAAAGATCAACTTTGTTAAACAAATTCATGTATCACAACAGTTGCCACTGTTGAAGAAACAACGTTCCATTCAAAGAAAATTTTTATTCATATTTTCTTCTTTTGTCAAAATCCAGGTCATATACGACCTAGATACTTCAAATACTTAAAACTTGTGAAAAGACTAGTGGCTTGCTCACTGTATTCTGCTAGGACTGGGTACTCTCCTGCACCCCCAGAAAAACCCAAAACCAAAGTTGATATTTCAAATAGGCCTCAACAAAAAAATTGGGTTGAAAAGTCCGTGTTTAAATGTTTATCTGCCATTACTTCTTTAAAATAAAGTACTTCTAATGATTGGTATTTTGACAGTGGCTTCTCAAGACATATGACCAGTGTTAAAGATTTTTTGAAAAATTATCAACAAATAACCGGTGGAGTTGTTACCTTTGGAAATGGGAAAAAGGGTGACGTACTAGGGAAATGATCTCTAAATAATGAGAATCTGCCAAAACTGAAGAATGTACTACTCGTAGAGGGACTCATGTCAAATTTGATAAGCATTAGTCAGCTGTGCGATCAAGATCTTGAAGTCAGAATCAACAAATTCGCATGTCGAGTTTTAGACAAAGACGGGAAGTGTGTTGTTCAAGGAACCAGATCGTCTGACAACTGCTATATTCTGTCAACTGGTGTGAACTGTTTCACTAGTTCATCAGACACTACAGTGTTGTGGCACAAAAGGTTAGGACTGTTGGGTTTCGGGCACGCATACGCAGCGGAAAACAAAAATTTTACGTGATTTAAACCACTTTAAAGCACACAAGTACATGCCCGACAAATTAAATCAATTAATTGCGTACCTTTGCGCTTCCAGCGAAATTAAAAACAACATACATGCTAATAAATTTAACCGAATTTAAATCAATTAACATGCTCGCAATTTAAACCAAATAACATGCTCGCAACGATTTAATCGATTACACATAATCACATAAAATCATACAAACACAAGCATGAAATCATAGTTTAAATTAAACCCTAAAACGAAACTAGGGTTTCGAGTATTTACCTCTTGACGCGTGAGGTAGGAGCGAACGATTCGTCGTGATTACTACGGAAACCAATCCGTAGAATCGGGGCAGCAATGGAGCAGCAGCAGCGGCGGTGTGGCAGCTCACGGCGGCGCGTGTACAGCACGCGCGGTTATGCGAGGCGGCGCGTGGGGCAGCGTGCGGCTTCGGCTCGTGCGTTGCTCCTCGATTCTTCGATCTACGGTCTTCCTCCTCTCGGATTTCACCTCGTATACTTCGATCTACTAAATCGTGGCACTAGACACGAAGTAGTTAGAATAAAACGGAAAGAAAATAAAGGAGAAAGAATACCGAACAAAAGCCGGCCGAGGAACGGCCGTTTCCGGCGACGGAGCGGCGGTGGTGGCGCGGTGGTGGCCGCGCGGAAGAGAGGGCGAGAGAGAGAGGGTGGCCGATTAGGGTTAGGGTTTTTGTGTGTGTGTGCTAGGGTTATAAATCATGTATTTATAGTCCCTAGCATGAAACCCTAGCGGGCTTAAGTTGGACTGGGCCCAACAGCTTAAGCTCGTTAGTTTCTTTAATCGCTCGTATCTCTCAATTCAATGATCGAAAAATTGTAACGATTACAATTTCCGAGTCATTATAATTTTCTCGTCATTACGAGTGCCATCTCTTATTTTCCAACTTTCCAAAAGTGGAAACCCTAGTTCAGTGGACTTTCTAAATTTGGAAACTTCCCGATTTAGAAAGTTCACTAACATGTTCGCTTATTCTTTTCCTTTTCTTATTCTCATTCATAATTCCAAATTACGAATGTTGGACTCAATCATATTGACTTCCAATTATGCAAAGATAAACTATTTTATCTCTGACCGTTTATTCAAAGATCTCATGTGCACGAGCAGTGTGACCCTCGATGGTTCAGGTGTAAGCTAGCCGTGGGCCCACAACTCTTTGTGGTCAAAACTCGTCCCCTTCGAGTTACAATTAAGGTGAAGCTCGTTTCACCTTAATCACCCAACGAATCAAGATTGGCGTCTAGCAACTACGCGTCATGATTCCCTAGATACAAATGAAGTGCCTGCAAGAACCTTCAGATATAGTTAACGTACAGTACGGTCCCTTCGATTCATATGTCCCGATCGAACTAGAGGCATTGGTTCATCGAGACCTCTTTATATGTTCAATAACGGTGCGATCGTTCTAAGTGTTGTAATCGTTACGTGCATGACTTAGAGAATCGAATCCTCTAATCATCACTTAGTCAGCTCTGGCCAGAGACTTAGAATGAATACAAACTTTCAGAACACACAGGACATCCAAGACTATTCTAGCGATCGAATCCCCGACTACAATGCACAGACCTCCCACTAGATTTCGGACTGCACGAACACTGGCCCTTGGGATGGTCCTCGGTGGAACTCAGGGACAGGTCACGATACAGCTGGTCCTCTAGTGAAGTCACGGTGATGTCTAGGTCATAAGGACTAATGGTGTACAACTATACCATAGATATCTCTACTCGATTATTGGGAACCACTTAGAGATTTCTAGGGTGAGGGAGTTCAGTGAACTCGTCAACTTACGAGCACCCACTTGTGCATGCCGATATCACAATACCGTTTACTGATGAGATGCAGTACACATACACTAAGTGCTAGTCTTAATGGGAAAGGCCGATATCCTCATTAGTGGCGTAACCCTTCGACTAGGAACACGTTTAACAGTTATAATACTTAAGTAAATATCTCACGATCCTTACGATCAATTACTAGTACTTGTAATAACTGTAAGGACTATATCTATGCTTGTGACAAAGGGACAAAGATATAGAATGCCAATGTGTTTTATCATTAATACGAATAAAGGTTCGTTTATTACAATAATAAATACGAAAGACCACAGCCACAAGTTGGCTTGTTGGTCACCTACTCTAACAATCTCCCACTTGACCTAAAGCCAACTACCCATAAACCGCAATCCCATCGACTCTCGATGTTTCTCATGGACCGATCTTGGTAAAGGCTTCGTGAAGGGGTCTGCAACGTTCTCTTCCGAGGTGACTCGTTCTACCTTAACTTCACCTCTATCAATGATCTCTCGGATTACGTGATACTTCCTCAGAATATGCTTCGACTTCTGATGAGATCGCGGCTCCTTAGCTTGTGCCACGGCTCCGGTGTTATCACAGTACAACGGTACTGGATCACTAGCATCAGGAATGACACCCAACTCTTGGATGAATTTCCTTATCCAAGTCCCTTCTTTTGCAGCTTCGGACGCTGCAATGTATTCCGCTTCGGTAGTGGAATCGGCCGTCGTGCTTTGCTTGGAACTCTTCCAACACACGGCACCACCATTAAGCGTGAATATAAATCCAGAATTCGACTTCGAGTCGTCCACATCCGATTGAAAACTAGAGTCAGTGAAACCCTCTAATTTCAACTCGGCACCCCCATAGACCAAAAATATATCCTTAGTTCTTCGCAAGTACTTGAGGATATCTTTCACGGCTTTCCAGTGAGCCGGGCCGGGGTTAGACTGATATCTGCTTGTGACACTCACAGCATACGCAATATCGGGTCTAGTACATAGCATGCCATACATTATGCTTCCTATGGCAGAAGCATAGGGCGTCCTTTTCATCTCCTCGATTTCACTAGGTGTTTGGGGACACATAGATTTCGAGAGACGAACCCCATGGGACATTGGCAAGAATCCCTTCTTGGATTCTTCCATGCTAAAACGTTTCATAACGGTGTCTATGTACAGGCTTTGGGACAAGCCAAGCATCTTTCTTGCTCTATCTCTATAGATGCGTATTCCCAATACGTAAGATGCTTCTCCCAAATCCTTCATTGAGAAACGTGTGGACAACCATGCTTTCGTTTGCTGTAACATTCCTACGTCATTCCCAATGAGTAGAATGTCATCAACGTAAAGCACTAGAAATATTACTGCCCTCCCACTAACCTTCTTGTATACACAAGGTTCCTCCGGATTCTTCTCAAAATCAAACTCTTTGATAGTTGAGTCGAATCTAATGTTCCAACTACGGGATGCTTGTTTCAATCCATAAATGGATCGCTGGAGCTTGCAAACCTTTTGCTCACTTCCAGAAGATATGAAGCCTTCCGGCTGCGCCATGTAAATTTCTTCCTCAATATCTCCATTAAGGAAGGCGGTCTTCACATCCATTTGCCATATCTCGTAGTCGTACCACGCAGCTATGGCCAGCAAAATCCTAATGGACTTCAGCATCGCGACCGGCGAAAAGGTTTCCTCATAGTCAACACCTTGCCTTTGAGTGTATCCTTTTGCTACCAATCTAGCTTTATAGGTCGACACCTTTCCATCTACTCCAATTTTCTTCTTATAGATCCACTTGCAGCCTATAGGAACAATTCCTTTAGGTGGATCTACCAAGGTCCATACCTTGTTGGAGTACATGGAGTCCATTTCGGATTTCATGGCAGTTAGCCAATGTCCCATGTCCGCATCCGATACGGCCTCATTGTATGTTCTTGGATCTCGTCCAAGATCAACATGATCTTCATCATTTTCGAGGAGGAATAACCTGTCCGGTATTTTCCGAACTCTTTCGGATCTACGTACCGTAGGTTCAGGAGGTATATTAGTGGTTTGTTGTATTGGTTCGATTACTTGTTCTTGCGTTTGAACTTCATTTTGTGGTTCTTGAACTATTTCAAGTTCTATCATGCTGCCCTTTCTATCGGATAGAAACTCCCTTTCCAAAAAGGTGGCATTTCTCGAAACAAACGTCTTTGCTTCTTTGACATAGTAGAACTCGTATCCCATTGAGTCTTCGGGATACCCCACAAAATAGCACAAGTCGGATTTACTATCCAACTTATCTCCCACTAATCGCTTCACATAAGCGGGACAACCCCATATCCTAATATGTTTGTAATTGGGTTTCCGGGAATGCCAAAGTTCATAAGGTGTGGATTTAACTGCTTTGGTGTTAACTCTATTCAGCAAATACGCGGCAGTACGGAGTGCATGACCCCACAAGTATGCCGGTAAGTTTGTGAACCCCATCATTGATCGAACCATATCTAATAAAGTTCGATTCCGACGTTCGGACACTCCATTAAGTTGAGGAGTTCCCGGTGGAGTCCATTGGGACTGTATCCCATTTTCTTTTAGATAGTCAATGAACTCGATGCTCAAGTATTCCCCACCACGATCGGATCGCAGCTTCTTAATACTTCGTCCGAGTTGCTTTTCCACTTCGTGTCTAAAATCTTTGAACCTTTCAAATGTTTCAGACTTGTACTTCATCAAGTACACATACCCATACCTAGAATAATCGTCGGTAAAGGTAGCGAAGTAGTTATATCCACCCTTCGCACTAACACTTAGTGGACCACATACGTCTGTATGGATCAAATCCAAAAGACCTTCGGCTCGTTCCATTACCCCTTTGTAGGGTGACTTGGTCATTTTCCCTTTAAGGCAAGATTCACAAGTTTGTAGTGATTTCACGTCCTCCAAAGAGAACAATCCTTCACTAACAAAATCGTTCATCCTTCTTAAAGAGACATGACCTAATCTAGCGTGCCAAAGTTGTGCGGGGTTTTGATCTATCTCCTTACGTTTTGCTGATATAACGTTAATAGGTATTTGACTTGGATTTAGTTCATATAAGTTGTTTAATAGTCGTCCTTTGCAAATTAAGTTCTCATTCTTTTGTATAATGCAAATCGAATTTCCAAAAACAAAAGTAAAACCTTCAATATCTAATACAGGAATAGAAATAAGGTTTCTAATGAGCGACGGAACAAATAAACAATCGTTCAAAACAATAGGAAAACTAGAATCCAAAACATTTAAGTAAATTGTGCCAATGGCTTCAGCAGCAACTCTTGCTCCATTCCCCATCCTTAGGTAGGTCTCACCCGCTCTAAGTCTTCGACTTCTTGTCATTAGCTGCAAATCATTGCACAAATGTGAGCCACAGCCCGTATCCAATACCCAAGAAGAAGAGTTGACAGACAAATTTACGTCAATGAAATACGTACCCTTTTCAGAACCTTTCTGCTTTAGGTAAGCCTGGCAGTTGCGGCGCCAATGTCCTTTCTTTCCACAGTGATGGCAAGCATCATCAACTTGTTTGCTAATCTTTGCTTTGGGGCCCCCACTGCCTTCACCCACTTCGAACTTGCTGTTTGGGAAGGAAACTCTTTCCTTTCTCTTCTTTTGGAAAGAACTCTTCTTTCCAGAAGGAGCAGCAATGAGAACAGACTTCTCTTTCTTAATGGTGGACTCGAAGCTGACCAACATGTTCATTAACTCATCCAAGGGAGGATCTAGTTTGTTCATGTTGAAGTTCACTATGAACGATTCATAGGAACTAGGAAGAGACAACAGGATCAAATCCAACGAGAGCTCGGCCGGGAGGGTGACATCGAGATTCACTAGCTTTTCAAGGAGAGTGATCATTTTGAGACAGTGCTCGTGGACCGAAACCCCTTCGCGCAATCTCGCTGTGATCAACTCCTTTGTAGCAGCGTATCTCGATGCCCTAATATTCTCACTATACATGCTATCGAGATGAGCCTTTATATCGAAAGCATGTAAGTGAGACTCATATTTCCTCGCAAGAGCGGGCTCCATGGCGGCTATCATATAGCACCTAGCATGAGTGTCATCTTTCTTCCAAACTTCATAAGTTTCCTTTTCAGCATCAGTCGCTGTGGCAGGTAAAGTGGCGGGAAGCCTCTCGTTCAAAACGTAGAGACGCCCCTCAACAGTTAGCACAAGCTTAAGACTACGCAACCAATCTAGGTAATTAGGGCCATTGAGTTTATTGTCGAGGATTGACATTATGGGATTCTTAGACATAATTATCTGAGACATATAGAGAAGAGGATTATTAGAGATTCGCGTTAAATGATTGTTACAATTAAATGTTTGGACTTATGTTATTTAATTGTTCTCCCACTAATTTTATCGAGTTCCACTTCCCTCTAGTAGACAAACGAGAAAACTGATTTTTCTTAATGGGCTTTAGGTCCAATAGACAAATATAACCCGTAGTTAATCTAGCCCGATTATATTTGCCCAAAGGTAGATCACAATCAATCATATCCACAATATGACCCTAAATTAATTTTCCTCACACTTGATAATGACCTAAGTTAATCTCGCGAATATCAAAATCGTCGTGTGTCAAGTCTAACCTACCAATCAAAGATGCTCATAGAACTCGATTATGCCAAACTAATGCAGTCCCTAGTTAATCTAGCCGACCACGTTAATTCAACATAACCCTTTTCTATGGCTACCTTCATCATTATGTCAATTGAATTACAGCTTACTCTACCATAGCACTCCCCGCTAACACGGCTTACTGCACTATAGTAAAGGGCTACACATAATCCAACCGTTGGCAGAAGGAAAGAAATAACTCAACAGATTGGGTTTTTCTTTATAGCTTGAAATGATTCTTAATTAAAAGAATGAGGGGTTTTGATTAAGTGTTTTATCTCATCAGAAGGTTTTGGATTGGTCTATGTGATTCCTACATCTATGTTCTCTAAAGGTATATGGAAAACGCATATTGTCCTAAGAGGAACATACGACCTAATTTCATAATTAATTACATTAATTAATTATCGAGTTTTCAAAATAATTATAGAACCTCAACTAGCATAAGTCATTCAAATAATGTTGAGGTACTACTAATTAAGTTGAACTTATAATCAATATTATATATGTGTTCTATTAATTGAAATCAATTTAACAATTTAAATTAATTAATTAATCTAACACCTATTTACTAAAATAGATGATTGTCGATCCAATTATCTAATTGGGATTAATTGAAAATAATTTTCCAAAAATTAAAATCAATTTGTTTTAAGTTTAATTTTAGAAATCTGAAATAAATTTTTTTTTTTTTTTTTTTTTTTTTTTTTTTTTTTTATTTATTTTTCAGTGGTCCGGTTCGGCCCAACCGGTCTGACCGGTTCGGACCGAATCGGGCCGGTTCTGTCCGGTCCAGCTGACCCAAATCAGTGGGCCGGGTCAGTCGGACCGAGAACCGGTCTGACCGACCCGAATCCACTTGGATTCGGTCAACTAAACCGCACACAACCATCGAACCGGCCGGTTCGGCCGGTTCGATCCGAACATTTAAAAACCGACATTTTAAAAACAATTTCAGATCCGATTTTCCAATTTTAAACAATTTTAAAGCTGGAAAAATTCTAAACAATATTTCAAAAATATTTTAAACTTACGAAAACTCCCAATTACATAATACGACAATCGCTACTTTAATAAATCGAACATGCATATTAAAACGAAACGCAATTAATTGCGCAACGAGCTCTGATACCACTGTTGGGTTTCGGGCACGCATACGCAGCGGAAAACAAAAATTTTACGTGATTTAAACCACTTTAAAGCACACAAGTACATGCCCGACAAATTAAATCAATTAATTGCGTACCTTTGCGCTTCCAGCGAAATTAAAAACAACATACATGCTAATAAATTTAACCGAATTTAAATCAATTAACATGCTCGCAATTTAAACCAAATAACATGCTCGCAACGATTTAATCGATTACACATAATCACATAAAATCATACAAACACAAGCATGAAATCATAGTTTAAATTAAACCCTAAAACGAAACTAGGGTTTCGAGTATTTACCTCTTGACGCGTGAGGTAGGAGCGAACGATTCGTCGTGATTACTACGGAAACCAATCCGTAGAATCGGGGCAGCAATGGAGCAGCAGCAGCGGCGGTGTGGCAGCTCACGGCGGCGCGTGTACAGCACGCGCGGTTATGCGAGGCGGCGCGTGGGGCAGCGTGCGGCTTCGGCTCGTGCGTTGCTCCTCGATTCTTCGATCTACGGTCTTCCTCCTCTCGGATTTCACCTCGTATACTTCGATCTACTAAATCGTGGCACTAGACACGAAGTAGTTAGAATAAAACGGAAAGAAAATAAAGGAGAAAGAATACCGAACAAAAGCCGGCCGAGGAACGGCCGTTTCCGGCGACGGAGCGGCGGTGGTGGCGCGGTGGTGGCCGCGCGGAAGAGAGGGCGAGAGAGAGAGGGTGGCCGATTAGGGTTAGGGTTTTTGTGTGTGTGTGCTAGGGTTATAAATCATGTATTTATAGTCCCTAGCATGAAACCCTAGCGGGCTTAAGTTGGACTGGGCCCAACAGCTTAAGCTCGTTAGTTTCTTTAATCGCTCGTATCTCTCAATTCAATGATCGAAAAATTGTAACGATTACAATTTCCGAGTCATTATAATTTTCTCGTCATTACGAGTGCCATCTCTTATTTTCCAACTTTCCAAAAGTGGAAACCCTAGTTCAGTGGACTTTCTAAATTTGGAAACTTCCCGATTTAGAAAGTTCACTAACATGTTCGCTTATTCTTTTCCTTTTCTTATTCTCATTCATAATTCCAAATTACGAATGTTGGACTCAATCATATTGACTTCCAATTATGCAAAGATAAACTATTTTATCTCTGACCGTTTATTCAAAGATCTCATGTGCACGAGCAGTGTGACCCTCGATGGTTCAGGTGTAAGCTAGCCGTGGGCCCACAACTCTTTGTGGTCAAAACTCGTCCCCTTCGAGTTACAATTAAGGTGAAGCTCGTTTCACCTTAATCACCCAACGAATCAAGATTGGCGTCTAGCAACTACGCGTCATGATTCCCTAGATACAAATGAAGTGCCTGCAAGAACCTTCAGATATAGTTAACGTACAGTACGGTCCCTTCGATTCATATGTCCCGATCGAACTAGAGGCATTGGTTCATCGAGACCTCTTTATATGTTCAATAACGGTGCGATCGTTCTAAGTGTTGTAATCGTTACGTGCATGACTTAGAGAATCGAATCCTCTAATCATCACTTAGTCAGCTCTGGCCAGAGACTTAGAATGAATACAAACTTTCAGAACACACAGGACATCCAAGACTATTCTAGCGATCGAATCCCCGACTACAATGCACAGACCTCCCACTAGATTTCGGACTGCACGAACACTGGCCCTTGGGATGGTCCTCGGTGGAACTCAGGGACAGGTCACGATACAGCTGGTCCTCTAGTGAAGTCACGGTGATGTCTAGGTCATAAGGACTAATGGTGTACAACTATACCATAGATATCTCTACTCGATTATTGGGAACCACTTAGAGATTTCTAGGGTGAGGGAGTTCAGTGAACTCGTCAACTTACGAGCACCCACTTGTGCATGCCGATATCACAATACCGTTTACTGATGAGATGCAGTACACATACACTAAGTGCTAGTCTTAATGGGAAAGGCCGATATCCTCATTAGTGGCGTAACCCTTCGACTAGGAACACGTTTAACAGTTATAATACTTAAGTAAATATCTCACGATCCTTACGATCAATTACTAGTACTTGTAATAACTGTAAGGACTATATCTATGCTTGTGACAAAGGGACAAAGATATAGAATGCCAATGTGTTTTATCATTAATACGAATAAAGGTTCGTTTATTACAATAATAAATACGAAAGACCACAGCCACAAGTTGGCTTGTTGGTCACCTACTCTAACAAGGACATCTGAACTTTGATAATTTGATAAATATATCCAGCAGTGAGTGTGTGAGAGGTTTGCCCGAACTTGTTAAAGAAGTAGGAAGAATATGTGGTGATTGCAAAATAGGCAAACAAATCAAAAGTTCACACATGGCTTTAGGTAATGTTAGAACCAGTAGAAACCTAAAACTTCTACACATGAACCTTATGGGACCAATGCAGGTAGAAAGTATAGGTGGAAAATGGTACATATTTGTGTGTGTAGATGATTTCTCTAGATTTACATAGGTGAAATTTATTAGGGAAAAATCTGACTCTTTTGATGTGTTTAAAAAATTGTGCAAAAAGGTGTGTGTTGAAAAAGAGCGTGATATTGAGAGAATTAGGAGCGATCATGAGAGAAAATTTGAAAATTCTTTATTTTCTAATTTTTGGGAAAATATGGAATATCTTATGAATTTTCTGCTCCTAAAACACCTCAACTAAACGGAGTGGTAGAACAAAAAAATTGTACCCTGCAAGAAATAGACAGGGTCATGATGAACGCATAAAATATTACTCCTCGATTTTGAGAAGAGGCAGTCAACACTGCATGCTATATTATAAATCGAGTTTTTCTTCGACCAGATACTACTAAAACTCCCTACGAAATTTGGAAAGGTGAAAAACCTCAACTCAGCTATCTTCGTACTTTTGGTTGTATTTGTCATATTCTAAATGACAGAGAACAATTTGGGAAATTTGATGCAAGAAATGACCAGGGAATATTCTTAGGCTATTCTCGAAATAGCCATGCCAATGGAATATTCAATCTGAGAACAAAGTCAGTTATGGAATCTGCGTATGTTCAATTTAATGATTTTATTAATGATGCAGGTCTACTGGAAGATGAACCAACAAAGAATCAGATAGTCACTCTAGTGTCACCACAATTGTTTCAACAGTTGATGCAAATCCTACCACCTCAGAAGATAATGACGCTGGATCCGAAACTAGAGATGAAGCAGAAGTCAGCCTTATCGAATTGGATAATTAGACTCGAAAAGAACCCTCATAACGAGTCAAGAAGAATCATCCGGTGGATCAAGTCAGTGGATCGGTAGAAGAAGGAATCCAATCCAGAGGTAAACCCAAGATTGACTACAAGAAAATGGCAAGGTATGTTTGCTTCACCTCGGCTATATAACCCAAAAATGTTAAAGAAGCCTTGTTAGATGAGTATTGGATGCAAGCCATGCATAATGAACTGGAACAGTTCATTCGAAATGACATTTTTATTTTGGTTCCTAGGCCTGAAAATGTCAATTTAATAGGCACATAATGGGTTTTTAAAAATAATTCTGATGAACATGGAAATATCGTTCGTAACAAAGCTAGATTAGTTGCAAAAGGATATAGCCAAATCGAAGGCATTGACATGGATGAAACCTTCGGTTCTGTAGCTAGACTAGAATCAGTTCGATTACTCCTTGCTGTTGCTTGCTTTATAAAATTCAAACTTTTCCAAATGGATGTTAAAAGTGCCTTCTTAAATGGTATTTTAAAAGAAGAAATTTATGTTGAACAACCTAAAGGATTTGAAGATCCTCATAATCCCACGCATGTTTTTAAATTGGAAAAAATCTTTGTATGGTCTGAAACAAGCGCCTAGAGCCTGGTACGAGCGTCTTACAAACTTTCTAGTTGACAAAGGATATACTAGAGGTATTGTTAACCGAACTCTTTTATTTAAAAAATCAAAGGGAGACATCTTGATTGCTCAGATATACGTTGATGATATAGTTTTTGGGTCTACTTCCCAGACAAAAATTGAAGAATTTGTAAAACAAATGTTTAGCGAATTCAAAATGAGCATGGTTGGAGAACTTACGTGTTTTTTAGGTCTTCAAGTTACAACTGAGTGATGGAATTTTCATAACTCAATCCAAGTATGCTAGAAACCTAGTCAAACGGTTTGGGTTAGAATCTGCGAAAGTTGTTAGAACTGCCTATGGGGACGAATGATAAACTGTCGCGATAGTTGGACGGAACATCGGTAGATCCCACACTACCGTGGCATGATAGGTAGTCTTCTATACCTTACATCTAGCAGATGTGATATATGCTATAGTGTTGGAGTTTGTGCTAAATATCAGTCAAATCCCAAGGAATGTCACTTGAGTGCCGTCAAAAGGATTATACGCTATGTAAGTGGAACAACTAATTTTGGTATTTGGTATTCTATGGATACTAACGCAATACTTTTTTTTTTTTTTTTTTTTTTTTTTTTTTTTTTTTGAGTAAATTCAAGTCCATTACAAGGGGAAGTAGGGGAGGGGGGACTCGAACCCTAAACCGTTACCCTATTGGTAAAGGCTATGGATACTAACGCAATACTTGCAGGTATTAGTGGTCCTGACTGGGCAGGTGACACCGATGATCGAAAAAACACAACAGGTGGATGCTTCTACCTCGGAAATAATCTGATATCATGGTCTAGCAAAAAGCAGAACAATATCTCACTCTCTACTGCCGAATCAGAATATATCGCTACAGGTAATTGATGTTCTCAAATCCTATGGATGAACCAAATGTTATGTGATTATGGTATTAGTCAAGATCTGGTTCATATCTATTGCGACTATATGAGTACAATTAATAATTCCAAGAATCCAGTTCAACACTCTAGAACAAAGTATATTGACATCCGTCATCATTTCATTAGAAAGTTGGTAGAAGAGGAAATGTCTCAATATAGTATGTCACAACGGATAAACAGCTTGTTGACATCTTTAATAAACCTCTTGATGTACATAGGTTTGATTCCTTGCGAAATTCGCTTGGAATCTGTCATTTGATTTATGCAGTTGCATAAACTATTGCATTAGTCTATGTCCAGACTTGCAACTTTTAGAGTGTTAGGGACACATCATACGCTATGCTTATCATTCATGTAAGCTCTGCATTAGACATATTGCATATGACTGAGACATCGGTGAATTGGATACTTTTTGTACACTTTAACTCTGCGAGGTAAAACTTCATCAGTCTACAAATAATCACTAGGTGGAGGCTCCAACCTGTTTACTTTTCTGTATAATCATGTCATGTCATGGTTAGATGTTCCTATATGGAAAAACTACCTCTTTCAGTGAGTGAAAGCTACTCTTGGATTGCTAATATGTATATATATATATATATATATATATATATATATATATATATATATATATATATATATATATATATATGCACATCATCTTACCTCAATTTGGTCAGTGTTAATTAAGTTCGAAGCCTAGTTGAGTCGAGTCAGTAAGCTTTTTCAAGGTGTCCTATACATCTAGTGCCCTCATAACCATCTGGTTTGGGAGTCGCTTGGCAGAAAGCTCGTTACACGACTCAATTAGAAAGCCCAGTGAACTACACATTGCACGACCAATGCAAGTTCATTTCTTGCCTTCTTTATCGTAAAGCATCTACATGCTCCGCTTTTCATGAGAAACAGCTACCACTGGACGTATGTGTATGCTTCCAAATCAGAGCATTTTTGTGCTTGATTTGAAATTACTAAGTTTGTTTTTTGTCTTGTTAGTAGGACTGTTGGGGCTTGCACTTGTGTTCAAATTGAACATAAACCTCATGGGTTTGTTAGTCCAATAAGTATCCTATTTCACCTTCGTCTTCTCACTCGCGTTTATTTTTTTTTTCTCATTTACGGTTACCTTCATATTCATTATAAGTGCATATTAGTCATTCTCATTACAAAAAAAAAAAAACATTTATTTGGTGGATTCTTATCTTTTTGGCGGCAAATTGGTTCTTTTTGGAGTAACCCACTCCGTTGGGAAATTTTTTTCTTCTCTCATTTTTATTGAAATGCGCGAGGGCTCATATACAAAGCTTGAAATTGTGGTGAACTTGAAATTGTGACTAAATTAATTTTACTTATATTGGGTGTGATAAATTATGCAATTTCCATCTCTATACTATTCATAAATTTCTAAAATGCCTCTAAGTAACCCAACAGTCACCTCTCTAAGAGTTCACTCTTCTTCTTTCGGATTTTTCTTCCTCTTCCCTACTTCTATGATGTCTTTCTCTCTTCCTCTGCAGAAAAAAAATGGAAACAGGAAAACTATGGGAAAACGAAAGGCTACCGATGTATCGTCCTCATCGTCTAAAAGGAATACCCATCATCCTGCGCACACACCTCCGTCGAATCCTCCGCCCACTCGCCGCTCCTATCATCGTCCCTCTGTCGGGGCCCTTTTGATTGCTATGCCCCTCCAGTTCATCGAGGTGCCGCTCTTCCTCACGCCTCCCTCAGATTCCAATTTTGGGAATATGTCGTTAGTCTCGGCCTCTAGGTTTTTTTCACCCCTGTCGCCGCCCGTCACACCGTCGTCGCCGTTCACTTACCATCGCCGCCCATCTCACCACAGTCACCACCCATCCACTCTTCGCCGGTGCCATCCCCTCAGACACCGCCATCACCACCGTCTGCTACTACACCGCCGCCATCGTCGTTTGCTCAACCGTCGCCACCGCATTCTGCTCCATCGCCGTCGTCACTACCGCCGCCATCACAGTCTTCTATAAACAAGGGCAAAGGCAAGGCCCTTGATGACGAGGGTTCCGACCCCTATCCCGCTCCTGCTGCACCACCACTATGCCGCACTCGCTGGTGCGGACCTCCACCATTCACTGATGGTGCATCGTCTTCTGTTGCACCTCGTGCCGCTGCCACATCTGACCCAAATCTGGTGCTTCCTATCTCTACTACTGATCCATTCAACGGCCAATTCTTTCTCCGATCTAATCAAACCTGGTGGTTTCTGTTAAGTCAGTGTGCTCTTGTTCCCGAACGCACGTTGGGGCCTAACTTTGATGATTTTGGGATTACCAATATGTTTCGTTGTATTGGGATCTATGGAGACTGTGTCTCGGATTGAACACTTTCAGATTCAAGTCATTCACGATATTTATGCCAATCCAACAAGTGGGGTGACTGACTTTGGAAGTCTGTTTTATGAACGTGTGTATGTTGCCAAACGTGTTTATGAGTTCAAATATGTTCGTATTGCTGCTTTGTTTGATCTCCAAATTGTTGGTGTTGTTGCCCCCGTTCTTTCTGCTGACGTTGTTATTTCCACACTCATTGGGGGGTAGATAGGGCTCGTGGCCACTCAGGACGACCAATCTTACCATGACCTATCAGATTCTTTTTTCCATTGGCACGGCCAACTGGCTTCACACTGCACATCAGGGCTCCTGACTCGACGACGGGGCCTTCTACTTTACTATATTGGGACTGGGACTGTGTTCGATTTAGCCCAATTTCTGTTTGAGGAGATTATTGCCGATGCAGAATCTCAGTCCACAACCTTTACCCTCCCATTCTCATCTCTGATATTTCATCTCTTGAGGGATCAAGGTTATGTACGCAATCGGAGGAATGCAGTTCCCTCTCTTCCACTCCCACTCTCTATTTCCTCAAAGATCATGGACCCCACTTCTGAACCACGGCGCATACCACGAGTGGACGATTTGTCGTGTCGTTCGACTACAGCTTCGACATCCGTCAAGTCTCGCCGTACTGGTTCCCCCACTACCCCTGCGCCTGCACTTTCAAAGTTCGTGGCACATTTTTCTGCCGAATACGAGGCCGCCGTTGCTCGTGCTGAAGAACTTTGTCAAAAACTTGCTTATTTTTCTGCCCTTGCTCAAAATGGGGGAGGTCCCGGATCATCCGCAGGGGGAGCTGACCGAGGACCATCTACAAGGGAAGCACCACATGTAGGGGGAACTCACTCCACTATGAATACACCAGCCAGACCCACTACTGATGGCAATGCTGCAGCTGTTGGAACTTCTCGTAAAATTATTGCACCCTCTCTTGCAACAGCTGATGCCACTCCTGTTGCTAAAGGTGATGGAGTTGTTCCTCGACGCTGAGGATGATCTTTGAATTTTACTTTTTGATATGATTTTGTCATCTAATTTTAATTCTGAACAATGGTCTGTAATAGTTAGTTAGATCAAATGTTGCTTGAAACTGTTTTTTGTTTTTTTTTAATTGTTCTAACAAATATTCTACTATGCAGTTTTTTTTTTTTTTTTTAGGCACTTGACTTAGGGGAAGTACATGATTATAATAAATATATGACAAAGGGGGAGGTTGTTAGAATCCGTTGGATTCTGACTTTAGAAGGAATACTTATAAAAGACTTATTCATCAAGTGTGAATATACCGTATCATAAAGATAGGGAAGTTTCCTTGTACTTTTTAAATTCCTTATTTTGTCATTTATTAATTAATATGTTGACTTACCTTATAATAAGAAAATTCAATATGTTGAGTTACCTTATAACAAGAAATTCCCTTGTTCTACAACTCATGTCCTTTACGTAATAATGAATTATAACTCTAATAGACTCTAATTCCTCGTAGGGCTCTTATTCGAATAAAGGAGTATAAATAAATGAGCACAAACGTTTTGAATAAGTCGTCCTTTTTTTGTTAGAGAGAAATTAGTTTATGCTCTTTGTGTATTTGGCTTCTTCCTATATTTGATACTCCTATATTTGATATTGTTCGGAAAAAAAAATCATATTCGAAGTTTGCTTCTTTCAAAGGAAAAGAAGATCGGTTCTTTGGGAGGAGGCCGATCAGTCGACTGAAGGACTCAGCGTTGAAGGGATTTCAACTGTGCGGAGTAAATGACGTGTTGTAAATTCAAGACTCATAATTTCAAGTAGTATACAAGAACATCATCAACAAAGAGGGAGTATTTGTATTTTGATTAAGTCCTATTATTTTATTCGTAAAACTAAAATTAGTAAATTTCATTTGCAGGTTCCGTGGATATAGGGTACAATTGTATCCGAACCACATTAAAATGTGTGTCTTTTATTAGTGTTTCATTAACTGTTGCAACTCTCCGTAAAATAGTACATGAAACTGAATTTGAGATTAATCCAATACAAATAAATTACAGTTTGCACGAAATAATCATAACATCTCCAATAGTAATTTAACTATTAATTGACTTTTTTCTCTTAAAAAAATTATTTTAATTAATATTACTGTCTTGGCTGCTAAATAACTGTCTCCAACAGTAATTTAATTGTCGAAGACAGTAATTTTACTGTTAATTGACTTTTTTTTTTATAATTTTTTTTTTCTTAAAAGAATTATTTTAATTAATGTTACTACTTGGCTGCTAAATTGCTGTCTCCAACAGTAATTTAACTGTTAATTGACTTTTTTTTTTTCTGAAATTTTGTTTTTTCTTAAAAAAAATATTTTAATTAATATTACTGTCTTGACTGCTAAATTGCTGTCTCAAACCGTAATTTAACTGTTAGAAACAGTAATTTTAGTGTCCGAGACAGTAATTTTACTGTATTAATTACTTTTATCGTATTGGCCTGCAATTTTGTTGTGTTCGACCGAAATATTACTGTCTCATGCAATAATAGTACTGTTTGGGACATTGATATTAGTAATATTACTGTCCGGAAAAGTAATATTCATGATATTATTGTCCCAAACAGTAATATAACTATATGAGACAGTAATTGAGCAGCCTAAGACAATAATATTTATTAAAAGAATTTTTTTAAGGAAGAAACTAAATTTCAAAAATAAAAAAATCAACGTCGGAGAACCGCGCGGTCAACGCTGGAATCTGGCCGAAAAAAAATATTCTGAAAAAAAAGTACTTTGAATTTTTTTTTATTAAAATGGAAGTTAATGTGATATATTTGTTTAAATCCAGGGTCAAAGTGTAACATTGAGGAAGTTAAGAGTAAAATAGATGAAATTGATAAAAAATATATTATGGAGGGTATTTTAGACAAAAGACATGCAGATGCCTTTATTTGAAAAGACTGTCTTTTGTGTGAACAATGTGCATTTAAGTCCATTGTCATGTCCTTCTATGACATTTACCCTATAAATAAATATAATAAATTTTGAATGGCTAGGGGGGTTTGAATACTTCAGTCGAGAAGCAAGAGAGAGTGAGAGAGAGACAAAGCTAATGAAGAGAGCAACGGAAATCCAAAGTGAAAATAAGACTTTAATTTGGAGTTAAGTATCAGGTGGGCTGCTTGTAAATGAATTGCAAGATAGATTTATCAACGGCCCATTCACCAAAAATATATTTGGGCCACACCCATCACCTAATTTAAAAGGATGTGATTTTATCTTTTTTTTTTTTTTTTTTTTTTTTAAAAAAAAATGTGATTTTATCTTTGAAATAACAAATGCCAACTATTACCGGGCTTGTTAATTTAATACACCTACAACGGAAGCTCAGCTGTTCCCGCCGGTAAGCTAAAAATACTTATTTTATTTTTATTTTTATATACATACGTATATACACACGCATTCAGGTAAAAAATAATATATAAAATAAAATTAAAAAAAGCCAACAAAAATCAGAGAGAGAACCGAGGGAGAACGGGATAACCTTCTCCTACTCTTCTTCATTTTCTCTACCAAAAGCCCTAATTCTACCTTTTCCCACTGTTTCTCACATCAATTCTCTGCTTCATTCAATCCTGTTTTTATCAATATCGATATAGATTTATATATATACATACATTGAATTGGTGTTCGAATCATATATATCTACACACACATACGGAGAGAGAAAGAGGAGAAAGAACGAAGTGTGGGAGCAAAGGGGAGAGATGGGTCACGTTCCGAATCTAAAGAGAATTCAGGAAACCCTAGAAAAGGATTCACGCGCCCCCAAATTGAAGGACTCTTTCCCTTCTGCCCCTAACCCAAACAATATCGCCAAGCCCTCTGATGGTTAGTTAGTTAACCCCCTTTATTTCTTTATTTTTTCTTTCTTTTTTGCATACATACATACATTTTTGGCATAATCTGTGTGTTAAATTATAGAACGTTCTCGATGTATTTCGATTGGTGATTGCGTTGCAGATATGGGCACCCTAGGAGAAAAGGGCCTTTTGTGTTATTGAAAGTGGAGAATTGGAGGCTCACAATCTACTAGTAATAGGCTTTTCTTTGATGCATCTCCTTGTTCATATGCAATCTGCGTTTTTCTTTTATTTTAAATTTCTAGTTTCATGTACCAAGGATTTAAGGAACTTAAATCTCCCAAATCATTATTTAGCACCTAGGATTATTTAAGGATTATGATTATTTTAATGCACTTTTTAGTGGTGAGACATTTGTGTTTAAAGATTTTGAAGCTACAAAACACTTGTATGTTTGATCTATTCATAGTAACAGAGATAAGTTGCGCGAAGGGATATTTTGCACTCGCTATTTAGCTTTAAGCACTTCTTAAGCTTCCTATGGCTATTATATCATTTGATGTAAAGGGAAATACGGTGAACTATTTTACCATTTCTTTTCACAACTGTTCAATAATAAAAAGTTTCCAGAAAATGTATAAATCAATAGGAACAATATGCAGTTATGAAATTAAACATTCCGTCTTGGTTTGTTCTGCATAATGATTCCCCCTTGGTTTTGTCTGGGTTGATTCCGCATCTGTTTTTTTATGCCTAAAGATTCTTCATCTAACTCAGACAGAAGATTTTTCTATCCTTTAGGAACTGACATGTACACGGTAAGTTTCTTCGAAGTACAGCACTGACTAGTTGTTTCTGTTACGGACAATTTAACTAGATTAATATGACATAATATTTATCTTCGTTGTAAAATAGGAGTAAGTGGATAACATGAAGAGTGTGAGAGAGAAAAAGAGTTAAACAAGGAAGAATGCATGTAAAACATGCAACTTTTTGTTTAGTAACCAAATGAAATTTCCCTATTCAGTGGCTGAAATCTTGCTATTAATTGGTTCGAGGGCTTGAAGCTTTGCTAATATTGAAGCCATTGGTATCTTCTGCAACTTATTGTATATATTAGATAAACGGGCCAAAAACTTGGCCAGTCATGCCATAGATTTTCTGTCAAGATGTTTTTAGGGAGAAAATAACTGTGTTATGGAGGATACACGTAAATTTTCAACATCTGGAAAGAAAGAGAGGTCAAGAAGTAGCCATTATTTGCCGAGTTTCCAAAAGAGAGAACTATCATTTAGCTTTAGAGTAGTAAGGACAAAAAAAAAATTGTTACATTTAACATTTTAGATTCTTGATTCCTCAACTGGAAAGATATTCGTTCATTCAATCCCGTATTCTGTAGTCACGTAAAATGTAAGTAGTTTGGATCCTCTCCACTTTTGAAAGAGTATTGAAAATTATTAAATTCAGTAAAATCATACTCCATGATGTGATGCGTCCAATTAGTGGTTGCATTCTTTTTTTCTACCAGAAGTGGTTTTCCTATGAACATGAAATTTGACTATCTTGGCTCATAATCACTAAGGCCTCGTTTGGCTCCCAAGATATTATTAGCCAAGATAAGATTAAATAATCTAACGAAAACCCAATTGTTTTATCTGACCCCGGAAGGTCAACAAAAGAACTCCCTAAAAAGCATTATAATGCATAATAACATAATATTTCCGGATCGACCCGGGAAGTTATTCGGTTTACTAAAAATCAAACAAGGTCCAATTATTTAGTTAATCATGGCTAATCTACCCAACCAAATGAGGCCTAAGTAGATTGGGATGGTGTGCTCTCCTACTGATCTTAGTCATATCATTTTAGGATTCACTGTCCGATTGATGGATTCTTGCAGCGAAGGCGAAGGTCCCTTTTATAATGAACAATTCTCTTCTATTCTATCAAAATCTTGTTCCCGGTCCAAAGTTAAATCAACAAATACCTCTTCAAACTCTCTGGAACAAAACTCATGGTATAACCTCAAATAAAACTGATTGGGGCAACTTCAGAAAAAACTCGCTCCGCAAATACTAGAGATACAGAACTCATCCACCCTACACCATCTGTGTTTTTTTATCTATATTTTTGTGACTTTGTTTTCCATTTTTCTCTTTTTTAAAATTTGGATTGTAAAAACTTGACATGTCTATATATCCATATGGACTATGAAAGCTCATCGCATATAAGCTGCATACAGGAGTGAATATTTGCTGTAAATTTACTAGCACCAATTTCATGAATTTTGAATGTCAAGTTCCTAATATGTGACCTACGTGAACATACTTATATGGCTAATTTAGTAATCTCCTTAAACAGATTCGCATACAGCCTGTCCCCATTAGTCAAGCCATTCAAGAAAATTGGGGAAGTCACATTTTTTTCTGTGTCTCTATTACAAGGGTTCCTAGGCTGTGTGACATATAATTCCCTTTTTGTTCTGCATGGCCAGTGGCGAGTCCAGGAATGTGATACAGGGTGGGCTTAAATTTTCGGGGGTACAGGGGCAGCGCCCACGGAAAAAAATTTAGGATTTTTTTGTGACAAAATCAAAAAATAGGGGGAAAAAAGGAAGAAAAAAGGGCTTTTTTGCATAATTTGAATTTTTCGTGGACTAATTAATAATAATTGGGGCTTTTTTTGCATTAATTTGGATTTTGGGTGGGCTAATAAATAAATATTGGGTGGGCTTAATAGATATATAGGTATAATATGGGGTAAATTTTGTAATTTAAGGGTGGGCTTGAGTCCACCCTCCCAAAGGGGTGGACTCGCCACTGTGCATGGCTACCTCGTAAGGAGATGTGTGTACATACTGTAATTTTCTTTACCATTCATGCATGTTTCTTTACATAGAGTATATATCTCTTGATGTCATCACTGAGTTATCTATTTTATGATGATATAGCAGAGGAATCTGCGACGGACACTGAGGAATCAGATGTTAGTGGGTCCGAAGATGATGACACCTGTTGGATATCATGGTATTGCAATCTGCGTGGAAACGAGTTCTTTTGTGAGGTTGATGATGACTATATCCAGGATGACTTTAATTTGTGCGGATTGAGCGGTCAAATACCGTACTATGACTATGCGCTGGATTTAATCTTGGATGTTGAATCTTCACTGGGTATGTTAATCCTTTATGTATTACTACTGGCATAACTAGTTTCCTTTTTGATATTTATCAGTTACGTATGCATGATCAAGATTTCACTATTGGGGGGGTCAAACCAAGCTTTGGAATATGTTGAATAATACTCTTGATATATAAGGTTATAGTCACATGCAAAAATGGACAAATAGTGATGCAGTGGCACTGAGAGAAGAAGTAAAGAAACGGGAAGAACAATGAAAAAGAAAAGTTGAAAAGGATGTTTGGGTTTGTTTCCCTGCTCTTGCTTCTCATGACCACAACATGTTAACCCTAATTATACTAAAGATCATTTTTTTTTCAAATTGCTAAAATGGGTTTTCTTTTTTGGTACGATTTTGTAAATCAAAACCCCAACAAACAAGTTTCATGGTTCTAGAATCGGCTACGTTGGCCATAAATATTGGTCTGAACGAAAATTGTTTTGGAGAAGGCTCAACCAAGCAGACCCTATTTTTTTTCTTTTTTAAATTTTCCTCTAGCTAGTCGTACTACATTTTGATGAAAATTCCATCTTTGGGCTCATGTTTGGAAAATGAGCTGTTGTCTGCTTACGTTAATTGAGACTGTCTTCGATGAGTAGATCTAGTTATTACAGTAATAAATATATGCTTTTGTTTCCAGTTCTATAAAAGGGCAATGCTGTTGAACTACAAATCTAGAGAGCAGTACTACTACTTATTAGAAAGACATTAGTGAAAAGCCCGCAACGCATAATAATAAGAAGAAAAAGAATGGTGCTAATGTATCATGGGGGTTACAATATTGCCTGTGGCATTTGAAATGAAATGCAATTTTAACAGCAGATCCTTATTTTAGTTGAATTTCACTTTCTGACGCGTAATATGCTTTCATATAATGGTTATATCCTCGTAAAAAATCGTCAAAACTATTCCTTTGAACTTTATTAGGTTTTACTATAATAGCTGAAATTTGTAGGTGACTCATTTACAGAGGAACAGAATGAATTAGTGGAATCTGCTGCCGAGATGCTTTATGGTCTAATACACGTGCGTTACATACTAACAACTAAAGGATTGGCTGCAATGGTAAGACACATTTTTTGTTACTTTAACGAGTTAATTCCATCAGACTATGCAATCTCTCAATGTAATGTATGGCCATGAAAACAGCTAGAGAAATACAAGAATGCAGAGTTTGGAAGATGCCCTAGGGTTCACTGTTGTGGCCAACCTTGCCTACCTGTCGGTGAATCGGATATTCCACGCAAAGGCACTGTTAAAATATATTGTCCCAGATGTGAAGATATTTACACTCCTCGCTCCAGGTTCCAGGAGAGTATCCTTTTTTAACTATGGCAAATTAATAGTTATCCTAGAAATGTTTATATATTTTTGCTATGAAGAAATACTACGTGCCAAAAGATATAATGACAAATTAGATTTTTTATTTTTGAATTTTCCCGGTTTTCATTGTTTCTTTGACCGGACAAAGGTGTCGACGGATCCTATTTTGGAACTACATTTCCGAACTTGTTTCTGATGACGTACGGACACCTAAAGCCACAGAAGGCTTCTCAGAGCTATGTCCCCAAAGTCTTTGGTTTCAAGGTCCACAAGCCGTGATATCTTCCAGGTGGAGAACCCTTATTTCTTTTATTTAATTTTCGTTTGTAAAAAAAGAAAAATTTGGCCTTATAATATGGCTGTACAACACGCACCCAAAACACGTAAAACCCTTTTTGTTAAGTGGAACTTTATTTTTCTACTAGGCTCTATATAACCTATTCTCGTATTTCTCTTACAGTAAGATTTCCAGTCAGACTATATTCTCTGGAGCCTAGACATAATTTGCTCGGTAGGTTTTGAAGTTCTTTGTCTACTTCAATTGTGTACTTGCTTGACATCAAGCAATTGGATTATGTTTTAGAGGAATGCTTTGTTTTTTTTAGTTTCAAAATTGTGCCTTTATTTTCTCTTGATAATGTATACAGTTTTTCTCCTCTTTTCTGTTTCCCTTTTGTATTTATTTTCGACTCGGTTAAGCGTGTATTTCCAGATATTTTTGAGAAATGTTTTGCAGTCCAGTGAAACAATTTTATGTAAAAACAAAAAAAAAAAATTAAAGAATGGCAAACTTGATCTACTGAGCTCTTAAACTTCTCACAATAGAGAAATCGGACATATTTAAATTCAATTTATTATGTTATTGTAATCTTGTTTTATCTATGTTTGAACTAGGTTTTAATTTATCTTATGTGATCTCATGTGTAGGTGATCATAAAGAATAGAAAAACATTCTATATTGCTGCAATGAAAATGTTACAAGATGTTTGTTTTAAATAGGAACGATACAAAAACTAAACCAGAAATAAAAATATGTGCACAAATAAAAATATGTGAACAGACTAATTCCTTTAAGTCTGTATCTATTATACAGAATATTCTTTTATTCAATATGTGCGCTGACTAATTCCTTTAAGTCTGCAACTATTAAACAGAATATTCTTTATATTAAACATTGCCCCTCAAGCTGGCTTGTAGATATCCTCCATAGGTAGCTTGCTTTTTTAAACCTTGAAATTGTTTTTTTTGTTTTTTTTGTAATCCTTTAGTGAGGATATCCGCAATCTGTTCAATAGTAGACACACACGGAATGCAAATCACATGCCACATTCGAGTTTCTCCTCGATAAAATGTTTATCAACTTCAACATGTTTGGTTCTATCATGGAGAACTAGATTGGGCGCAATTGAGATGGCTGCCTTGTTGTCACAATAGATTCTCATGGGAGAAGAGCTTGTGACATTAAAATCCTATTCAAGTCTTTTTATCCACATAACTTCACAAATTCCATGGGCAAGTGCTTTAAACTCAGCTTTGGCACTACTCCTCGCTGACATTCCATTTTTTGTTGCGCCAAATAACAGAGTTTCCTCCAACAATAGTACAATAGTCTGATGTAGACCGTTTATGTATTATACTTCCTGCTCAACCAGCATCTGTATAGGCTTCTATTTGAAAATGATCTCGTTTCCTGAACAATAATCTTCTACCAGGAGAGATTTTTAAATACCTAAGAATTCTATATACTGCCTCAAAGTGTTCTGGTCGAGGAGAATGCATAAATTGACTTACCATACTGGCTGCAAATGCTATATCGGGACGTGTGTGAGATAGATAAATCAGCCTTCCTACTTATCTTTGATATCTTTCTTGATTAACTATGTTCTCGGGTTTGGCAGCTTCTAACTTCATATTGACTTCTATTGGGGTGTCCACAACTTTATACCTAAGTAGCATATCTCGTTAAGTAGATCAAGTACATCTTTTCGTTGATTTACAAAAATTCATTCTCTTGACTTGACAAATTCCATCCCAAGGAATATTTTAGAACTCCAAGGTCTTTAACTTTGAAGTCGCCAGCGAGCCTCTTCTTTTATCTGACCAAGTCTTCTAAATTATCACCTATCAAATGATGTCATCAACATAAACAACCAGCACTGCAATCTTTTTGTATTCATTGTGTTTGAAGAACATAGGATGATCTGCATGGCCTTGACAATATCCATATCCCTTCACATCTTTCCAAAACGTCCAAACTATGCCGTATGAGACTGTTTTAAGCCATATAACGACTTTTTTAGTTTACACATTTTGCCGGTTTGAGCATGGTTTCCTTCAACTCCTGACGGCAAGCTCATAAACACTTCATCATCTAAGTCTCCATTCAAAAAGGCATTTGTAATATCTAATTGGTATAATGGCCAATTAGAATCGAATGCCAGAGATAATAGTACTCAAATGGAATTAATTTTTAATATATGGGTAAGTATTTCTTGATAATCAATACAATGAGTTTGCGTAAATACTTTAGCCACAAGTCTCGCCTTATATCTTTCCACATTTTCGTCAGCCTTACACTTAATAGTGAAGACCCATTTACACCCAATAACTTTCTTTCCTCGGGCAAAATCAACTATCTCCCAAGTTCCACTTTTTTAAGAGCATTCATCTCCTCTAATACTGATAATTTCCAATTCAAATCGCCCAGTGCTCCCTGAATATTTCATGGAACAAATAACTGTGAAATCTTTGAGATAAATGCTTTATGTTTATGAGAAAGTTTTATAGGACAAATGTTTGGTAATGGAATGTTGAGTGCATGTTCTGGTTCCTTTTCTAATGGCTATTGGGATATCAAGGTCAATAGGAATTTCATTTGAAGGTTATGTATGTTCAGAAATAGTGGGAGTAACCGTGGGTAAGTTATGATCATGTGTACCTTGAACATTCAGAGAATCATTGCTCGGGAATTCTGACTGGCTTTGCTAGAAAACAATAGCAGACTATCTACCTTTTTTACGTTTCGTTCTTCTAGAATAAACTTGAAGTTCAAAATTTGGCTCTTGTGAAGCCATTGGTAGCATTTCTTCGCCTAGTAGAGAAACAATAATGTTGGCACATTAGAGTGCCAAGAGATTATAGGTTTTTCAATACTTGAGTATCATTTCCCTGTTTATGAAAATTAATATTTAAAGATACCAAAGGAATAGTGTTCGATAAGGAAATAACATCCCAAAAATTTGATTCACTATTTCGTTTCTCCCCCTTAAACAAATTTTCAAAAATAAGGAAGATTTCCACAAAAGATACGTCCATACTAACAAATTTTTTTTTCGTTGTCCGATTAAAGCATGTGTACCCTTTTTTATTTGGGGCATAACCAACGAAAACATATTTTTCAGTCCGATTGTCCAATTTTAACAGAAGTCTGTTAGGTAGATGAACAAAAACAGTGCAACCGAACACTTTTACATGAAGATTAGAAGAAATTTGGGCTTGAGCAAAAAGATTTATCAAAAAATCGAAAGGTGTACTGTATTTAAGAACACGAGTTGACAGCCTATTCATCAAATATGTGCTGTCAAAACAGCCTCTCCCCAAAAATATTTTGGAACATTAAAGTAAATGTTTATTTTTTCTTTCAGCAGTGCCATTTTTTTGTGGAGAATCGATACTAGAGGATTGGTGACAAAATTCCCTTTTCTTTTATTTTTCCCCCCTAAAGCTTCATTAAAATATTCGGTGCCATTATCAGTGTGAAGAATGCCAATATTAGTTTCAAAATTGGTTATCAATTTTCAGATAAAAATTCTAAAAATAACTTTTTAACCTCAGATTTTTCATGTATCAAACACACTCAACACAAACGAGTATGATCATCAATAAAGGTCACAAACTATATTTTCCCAGAAATGGTGGTGATCTTAGAGGGACCCCAAACATTACTGTAGATTAAGTAAAATGGTTTCGATGATCGATAAGAATTTAAAGAATAAGTAGTCCGCTGACTTTTAGATAGAAAACAACTTTCACAATAAAAAGATGAACAATCCAATACTTTAAACAAAAGAGGAAATAAGTCCTTAAGATAATGAAATTAGGATGTCCTAGTCAAAGATGCCATAACATTATTTGTTCTCTATTAGAAGTAGAACTAATACTACTCAAGCCTTGAACCTTTTTATTACTGAAGATATCATCATAAAAATAGTAGAGACCATCTGTGACCTTAGCACTACCAATCATCTTCCCTAAACTGTATTCCTAAAATCACAATGTGATTCATTGCAAATAACACGACAATTAGATTCTTTGCATAGCTTACTGATAGATAAAAGATTGCAAACAAGTTTAGGAATATAAAGAACGGACTTAAGATTAATAATATTTGAAAGTTTGGTTAAACCTTTTCCTACAATAGGGGAACATGAACCCTCAGCTATTCTAACTTTTTCAGAGCCCGAACATGGTGTATATACTTGGAATAAGTGGGGAATACTTGTCATATGGCCAGAGGCCCCTGAATCAATGATCCATGGGTTAGGAGTGGGATTTAAATGACAAGATAAGGCGTTTGAATTGTTAACTGTTTGAGCAAGGGAAACATTAGGAATACCCAGTGTTCTAAAAATCGGCCGAGGCGGCCGATTACGGTCTCCGAGGCGGAGGCGGTCCAAAACCTTTACAATTTTAGTGTAAAGGATTGAAAAATCGGTTTTTTGCCTGTGAGGCGGTTTTAGGCGGTCTGAGGCGGTCCGAGGCGGTCTGAGGCGGTCAAACTTTAAGGCGGGTCAAACTCGGTGGCAAAAATCGGTTAAAAATCGGTTTTTATTTTTTATTTTTATTTTATTTTAATTTTATAGTTCAAAATAAAAGTTGGATTTTAATAAAAGAAAATATGAGTTTATGCCTTATTTTGTTTATGTTAATTGTTATTGTTAAAGAACTAATGATGTATGCCAGGAATGTTCAAGAATAAATGTAAATTCAAAAAAAATGTTTTTTTATTTATATTTTATAAGGATATTTATGTATTATGATCTTATAATTATTAAAATTTTATTATGTTATTAGGATATATACATGATGGAGATATAACTATCTTTAAATATCTTTTTATGTTTGGAGTATTATAAATAATATTTAGAAATATATTATATTAAATTTTAAAAACCGATTTATTTCCGATTTATCACCGATTAATCACCGCCGCACCGATTAATCGTGAGGCGGTGCCTGACCGACTTGGACCTGATTACCGCTTTTTACAACCTTGGGAATACCATAAGAAGAATCGGATTTCAACAACTTTAATTAGTAGGTGATTCACCTGCTCTTTATTAAAGGGAAATGCTTTGACTTCATGAGTTGATGCTATATAACCAGATTTGTCTTCTGTTTGTTCTTCTAGTTAATGGGTTTTCCATGAATTTTCCAGCATGTATCACGAGTATGGCGAGGCTTTCCAAAATGATCGCACCAGACACGAAGCTCATCATTAAATTTTTTGCTGATATTTGCTTAAGTAGTAACTAAGGCTTGAGTTCAAATTAGTTTGATAACTTCTTTCCCAACATGACCATCCTATAACTTTCTTCCCTACGAACCTCTGAAAAAAATTCTCCAGGTGAAGGTAGAGGTTGTCTCCCAATAATTGTTCCCTGAACTTCATCGAATTCGAGATTCAGCCCGATAAGAAATTTGAAGATGCGATTATTCTCAACCGTCTTTTTATAATGATTGCAATCTTCAGGTGATTTCCATTCATAATCAATTAATAAATCAAGATCTTGCCACAAACGCTTCAAGGAGTTGAAGTATTTTGTAACACTTTGATCTCCCTGACGAATCTCTCCAGTTTCAACGTTAATTCAAAGACTTGTGAGTGACTAGCCAGGTTATAATACATCTGGTTGACATTTTCCTAGAGTTATTTCGCAGTGCGGTAACACATATAATTAGAGTTGATGTCCTCCTCCATGGAATTCACACAACCAAGTCATTACCATCGAGTTTTTTGCATCCCATAACGGGTAAGACGGATCTTTGGTCTCTGGTTCTTTCTTTTTTTCCTGTTAGATAGCCCATTTCCCCTACCTCTAATATACATCCGCACGGATTGGGATCAACGCAGAAAGTTTTCACCATTTAAATTAATGGTGGTGATTTGGATAGAGTGGGTGTTAGGGTAATTAGTAATTTTTGTTTGAGTAATAACGGAAACAGGTTCTGATGTATCATCAGACATAGTGGCTAGGGCGGTTTATAGAAATATCGCCAATTGCTCTAGTACCATGTAGGTGATCAGAAAGAATAGGAAAACATTCTATATTGTTGTATTGAAAACGTTACATGATGTTTTTTTTAAATAGGAACAACACAAAAACTAAACTAGGAAATAAAAATATATGCATTGACTAATTCCTAATTACCCTGATACTTAGATATTGACTTATCTATTTAGACACCTATCAAATCCCTTAAAGTATGTATCTATTAAGCGTAATATTTTCTAATTCAACATCATGATATAATTGGATAACATGGATAATTGTATTTGATATACTAAGTTTAGTTATCCTCTGTATATTGTTGCTTGCTTCTCAATAGTTGAATTATCATACATTTCTCGTATCTTGTCCGAGTCATGGTAGTTAAGCATGTGGCATCTCGTGATATATATTGCGATACAGTGCGGTTCCAATCAAAACGACAAAAACCGGGTTATGTATCGATTCTGCATAAATACCGATAATTATCACGAGATATCGTATCCTATTGTTATATCATGATACACTATTTACAATATTAGCCCAAAATAAAAAAAATCAAAAAACAACGCGATATTCAACAAAAAAGAAACGGATTTGAAGCAAATCTCTTTAACTTTCTTAAACAATTCAAACCCTAGTGATGTTTCTCTTCACAAAACAACTGTTATAGACCGTGATTTGAAAATACACATTTTTCTGTTCAATAATCCTCACAAATATCGGAACCATATTTCAATTTCTATATATTTTAGTCATTCAAGGCCGATTAAAGTGCGACTTTGGTTGGGATTCACACCATTCGAACGACTCGCCATTCAGAGCCATATTCTTCCGTTTTTAGCGCAATTATTATTGGATCTTGTGATGGGTTCGTTCAATTTGAGGTGGGTTCATTGATTTGTCGGGGATTAGTACGATTTTCAGCTTAATTAGTTGGGGTATTTGTGCGATTTCAGCACTGCTTGGGATTGTTTGTACGATATAGCATTGTTGGGGGTTGTTTGTGCAATTATAAGCATTGATTGGGGTTGTTTGAGCAATTTTCAGCATTGTTGGGGGTAGTTTGTGCGATTTTCAGCACTTTTGGTCCAATAAATTTAAATACCAAAAGTTTATATTGATAAGAAGACATGAGAAAAGCCAAAGTTGAAGTTGATGAACTTGAAGACATTGATGAAAATCAGGATGATGAAGATTTAAGTGATAGCGGTTTCGAAGATTACAAGTGATTGATTATTTTTTAGAAATTAGGGACTCAAGTTTTAATTTGAATGATGTTATTTGATAAGCAAAATGACTTTTGTCCTGTTTTATAATGTAATGTTGAAACTTGAAAGAATATCTATTTTGAAATGAGTAGTTTGACTTTAAAATATTTAATTGTATATGTGGATATATATATATATATATATATATATATATATATATATATATATATATATATATATATATATTTGGTTTTTTTTAATAGTTGGTTAAATATCTTACGATATAAAACAATACACGGTATGGTACGATATGTGGAGGAAACGATATTCGATATATTTTTTATTCGATAACTGATATGAATTCCGTAGAACTTGTTACGAGACCCAAAAACTTACGCGGAACCAAAACTTGATACGTCCAAAACAAATGATTCAAATTGGTGGAAACGAATAATGACCCCATAGCTATAAATAAGTAGATACTATTACTATAATGGTGATATATTGAACCCGTGGCTTTAAGAATCATAAACCAATATTATGTCGCAAAGAAAATTACAAGAATTCACTTGTAAAATCTCGAAGTTTGTTGTACAACATCGAAAGAGAATCAATCTCCCAACAACTCAATTTATTCATGCATAAAAATAAGGCCTAATGACAACCTATTTATAAAGTCTAGAAATATTTTTTTACAAGGAAAATAGCTCTTGATCTGGGCTAATTCGCCCCGAGCCCAAATCATAAAGCAAATAGGCCATAAATGAGGCTCAAGCCCACCAACCATCCCCATTTTCTCTTCCTTTCGGCCCAGACCTAGAATATCTCTCTCTCTCTCTCTCTCTCTCTCTCTCTCTCTCTCTCTCTCTCTCTCTCTCTCTCTCTCTCTCTCTCTCTCTCTCTCTCTCTCTCTCTCTCTCTCTCTCTCTCGGGCACACACCCCAAGACAAAGATGATATGCAAGGATAAGATGGAAAAATACAGAAAGAAGAGCCATGCATTAGAGCATCCACAATGTTGCTTTCCATATCCACTCTCCAAACGCCCATATGCCACATAGTCACATTCATCCTCCTTAACTTCTGTATAAAAATGGATCACACTTATACACTCTCCTAATTATTTTTTGCTCCGGTGGGTACATTTTAGTTCTCTATAAAATAGTTCTCTAAATATTAAGTTATAATAAAATATTCATTATTAACATAAAAGTTGAAAAATATTTTTTTTTAAATTCATATATTTAATTAATAAATCATATATAATTCCTAATTAATTAAAATTTTAAATTACACATATTTTATAATATTTAATTATATTGTAAGTTTCATTAGTTTATTTATTTTATCTATATGTATATACAATGGATTAATTATTAAAATATAACTATTACATATGGCAGAAAAAAAATAACTGTCACAATAATATAATTATAGTAAAAGATTCATTTATTAGGATAAAATTGTTATTACTTTAATCTAATTTATTTCAACTTTTAGTGTGAAACTAATTATATTATAATAGAAAATATAATTTGTAAACTAAAATATCTCAGAGGAAAAAAATATTAATAACATATTAATTAATATTTTAGTTATGGTTCAAAAGAAAATAAAAATTGATCTCATTATTTTAGAAAGAAAAAAATAAATTGTGGATATGAGCATAGGAGGGCGTGACATGTGGGGTCCATTAATTATTGTTAGATTGCTTGTTAATTGTGGCGAGTTGTGTAGAGAAGCTCCAAAATTTGGAGAGCTATGTGGAGTTTAACTTTTCCCATTGGAGGAGTTTTTCCTCTCCAAAATTTGGAGAGCTTTATTTTTCTGATACTAATGAGTAAGGGCCCGTTTGATAGGTTCTGAATCACCTCTGATTGGGCAACATGTCTGATTCGGTCAGATATCTTTTCATTAAGTGCATTTGGTAAAGACTTCTGAATCACAAAATTTTGCTCTTACCTATCCAGACGGAAATTTCCATCTGATTCATTAAGTGGTGCACTGAATTAATATTAGGCAAATTTGTCCTTATAAAAAAATTAAAATTCTAACTTTATCTCTGCAGTAACATACGTCATCCCTTTGAAGTTAATTAATTATTTGACCACAATCTTCTTCTTCAAAAATAAGTAAATAATAGTTAAATTTTGTGTTGTATTTTTTTATCTTCTTTTTATTTGTATTCTTAATATTTACGTAATAAATAAAGGACAACATAATAAAGTTGCATTATTTAAATATAATAAACTTTCAATTATCAAACAAATATTATTTGGTGTTTATATTTCAAATTTATTTATTATTTAAATACTTGAAACTTAATACACGTAAATGTGTTTAATGTCAACCAATATTACATACTTTGCTAATTAAGTTAATCAGGTTAATCAAGAAAAAGAATTACATTTATACAATTATTTGTTGCTCATATAACAAATATTTTAGTATTTCTCCAAGGCTATAATAGTAAAATAACCTTATTCAGACGTTACTAATATTCAACTATCAAATGAACTTAGTGGTTCAGCATTCAGTATTAAGACACAACTCTTAAACATTCAGATGTATATTCAGCATTCAGCATTCAGTACTTAATCCTATCAAACAGGCCCTAAATTTTAAGCCCATCGTGGATGCTCTTATTTTAGGGGGAAAGAGAAGAAAGAGAGAAAGCTTCTCCCTCCTTCCAAAAAAAAAATCAACAACCCTTAATAAATAAATAAATAAATATATATATATATATATATATATATATTGGAAGGGGGGAGGGCGGCCAAGAAAAGCGCACACACACATACTCAACAACTGAGAAACACAGAAACCAACTAGAGAGTTGAGGAAAAAGTACACCCAAACACCTTAAGCATACACGAGAGACTCAGTACATTTCTATGGTGTCAAAACGAACCCCATCAGCTCCTACCTAAAGTATAATAAGGAAACTTGAAATTAAGATATTAACAACAATAAAAATACTCTAAAATACTACAACCTAAATGTGTTGGGGCAGACAATTCTATACAAAGAATAGGCAAAATAATGGGCAAAGAGAATGGACAACAAATAAACTTGACCTCTATAGAAATGTCTACTATATAAAGAAAACGTTAGTGCCACTATTTTCACAAATAAATCTTCATTCTTTCAACTATTGTAAAAATATATTTATTACATAATGGCTCCCACTTCAAGTTGGTCCGTACATGAAGATTTTGCAATCACCAAAACATTCATTACAGTGTCGGAGGATCCAATTCATGGCGCATGTCAAAGAAAAGGTGTCCCATGGAAGAATGTCATATCCTACATGGACCAATTACTAGAATTTGAGGAAAAAACGTATTCTAATAGAACAAAAGAGGCCAGAAAAAGTCGGTAAAAGAAAATTAGAGGGTGTTTGGCTAAGCTTATTTTAAACAGCTGATAAGCTCTTATGTCTGATAAGATGTTTTTAGAGCTGATAAGCTGTCACATCTTATTTTTATGATTATTTTTTAGAGTGTTTGGATAATGAACTTATTTCCTATTTTTACACATTATAAGATCTTAAATAAAAAGGTGGGGTACAGGTACTTATTTAAAAAGATCTTATTTGGTTTTCAACAGCTTATTTTAATAAAAAATAAGATCTTTTTTTAAAAAATTACCAAACACTTTGAAAGAGCTTATAAGCTCTAAAACATCTTATAAGCTCCTTTTAACATCTTATAAGCGTAGCCAAACACCCTCTTAGTCTATATTTAAATAAATGGAACTCGGCAGTTCGCCAAGCATCAAGTAGATACGCAAGTGGTGCCAATCTTTTGGATGAGGTAAATGTTTTGATGATATCATTTCGTACTCAATACTATTCACATGATATATTATAATATTTATTTTGTAATTGTGAAATACTTAATAAAAATGTGATTTAATAAGATAGAAACTCCAAACATCAAGTCGACGACACAAAATTTTTTACTAACTCGAGAAGACACTTGGTTGTGCACGTGCATTGACTTCAAACTCAATTTATGACATTTTCCACTCCGAACCTCTCTCCGATCAAAACCGTAAAGTTTTAGATATTTAAGTTGGCTTCCAAAGAATTTCGAATCACCCGAATCACAAAACTGCCAGATATAGGCGAGAGATCATTGAAAGAGGTGACGTCAAAGTCGAGAGAGTCACTTCGGAGGAAAATATTGCAGATCCCTTCACCAAGCATTTATCTGGATCGGTCCACGAGAAACACCAAGAGTCGATGGGACTTAGATTTAAGAGTAGTTGGCTTTAGGTCAAGCGTGAGATTGTTAGAGTAGGTGATCAAAAAACCAACTTGTGGTTGTGGTCTTTCCATATTCTTGTAATAACAATTTAATTTGTATTAACAAAATTCATCTTTTGGCATTCTATATATGTTATTCCATGCAAGACTATCAATATAGTCCTAATGAGTTACTCTATTACTTTGAATTGGTCTAGTAGAATCGTGAGATAATTCAATATCAATAATGTAACTGTTAAACCAAGTTCCTAGTCAATGTGTTACGCCATTAAGGATATTTGTATTTCCCTTATGGGACTAGAACTTAGTGTATGTGTAATGCGTCTCGTCAGTCATCGATGTTGTGACATTGACATACTTGAGTGGGTGCTCATGTATAGATGGATTCAGTGAACTCTCTTTCCCTACAAATCTCTAAGTGGTTCCTAATTACTGAGTAGAGATTTTCTATGTTATAGTTGTACACATTAATCCTTGAGACCCAAACATTACCATGGCTTCACTAGATGGCCAGTTGTGTCGTGATTTGTCCCTAAATCTCATTGAAGACCGCTCCAAGGGCCAAAGTTCGCAAAATCCGAAATCTAGTGTGAAGTGTGTGCACCGTAGTAGGGGATTCGAGTGTTTGATCAGTCATGGATGTCCCATGTGTTCTGATGGTTTATAATCTATGGAGTCTCTGGCCAGAGCTAATAGTGGGGTGATTAGGGAAATGAGTTTCTCTAAGTCAGACACGAATGAATTATATATATTACCTAGAATGTTCGTACAACTATTAAACAATGATAAGGTCTCGATTGACCTGGCCTCAAGTTTAATCGGGACATATGCGTCAGAGGGATCGTATTGTACGTAACTATCTTAAACAATTTTTGCAGACACTTCATTTGTATCTAAGGAATCATGATGCCCAACTACTAGACGTCAATCTTGATTCGTTGGGCATTCACCGATTTGATTGGAGATTAAGTTAAAAATAAGTTATATCTTAATTGAGACTCTAGGGATGAGTCTCTATAAGAACAATGAGTTGTTCGAATTACAAAGAGTTGTGAGCCCACAACTATCTTGCACATGAACCATTGAGGGCCACACTTCTCATGTACTAGAGATCCTTGAATATAGCTAAGATTAAGTTGTTATTCTTTGCATAATTGGAGGTCAATGTCATTGGATCCAAGGTTCGTAACTGTTAATTGCGAATTGGAATAAATAGAGAGAAAGAAATCAACAGGAATTTTGTGAACTTTCTAACTTGGAAAAATTTCCCGATTTAGCAGGTGCACAGAATTGGAATTTTCCAAGTTTAGAAATAAGAAAATTTCAAGTGGCACTCGTATTGACGAGAAATTTATGCTCGTCGCAAATATATTGTTATATTTTTCTGTGGGGTCGTTTGTTAGAAACGAAGCATGCGGAGATGGGCCGAACAAATTAATGAATCCGATCCATAATTTAAGCCCATTAGGGTTAAGAACCCTAGTATAAATACAATTTAAAGACGAGTCCCAAAATCCAAGCCGCTCTCCCGCTCGGCTGCACACACGAGCCGCTACTCCGCTACCTAGGACAAAAAATAATACAAAAGACCATTTTAAAAAAATTGAAACATATTGATTTTGACACTAAGGTGTCGAAAATGTGAGTATTTTCGACACCTAAGTGTCAAAATCAATTTGTTTTTTTTAAATGGTTTTTTAAATTATTTTTTTGTTAAAAAAGAGAACAACACATAAAAGTCAGTAAAATACACTTGAAAATATTTATCCCAATTGATTTTTTTTTTTTTTGGGGGGGGGGGGAGCAATACTGTGGAAAAATGAATAGTTAGTTTTTGACATCTAGTTAGTTTTTCCTTCTTGGATACGGTCCGAAACAGCCGATGGTAGACGTTTTCCCCGGCAAACAATAAAAAGAATTAAATTCATCAAACAAGTTTAATAAAGGTTATTTGCGAAAACCCCACCATAACATTTTACAGTTAGTGTAGACCCAAAAATATTTTCCCTTTTTTAGATAAATTCAAGTTTTATTTACCAACTTTTTTATTAGGATCTCCCTATAACACCCTTATTTATTGTTTGGAATAGATCCAATTTTATTTTTCTATTCGACTAAATCTATAATTTCATATTAAATTATAGAGGCTATTTGATAAACACCCTCAATTGCATTTTGACTTCTTAATAAATCCAAATTTTAATTAAATTTTTGACATAAGTTCAATGGACTCACATTACCCAAAATACCCTAACTGAACTCATTAGGCGTAAATTACGTTAATTATCTCAACCTTGTATCATTTGGATTTCTTTATCTTTATACATATTTTTAATTATGTTTTATTTTTATTTATTTTTATTTTAAATTTTATTTTCTTATTTATATATTTCTTTTCTTATTATACAAAGTTGGTTTTATTTTTCTTTCGGTTTTCTAATTTTAATTTTTAAAAAATTGGTTTTTTTTATTTCTTTTCATTTTTTTTTGGAAATAAAATATTTTATTAAATTATCTTTTTTCATTTTTTATAATTTCGATTAAAAAACTATTTTTTTTTTGTTTTTTACAATGTTTTCTTTTTATTTTTTCTTTTTATTTTTCTACGAGGTCATCAAATTGAAATCCACTACATATTTATCGAAATCCGCTATATATTTATCGAAATTTACTACATATTTATCGAAATCCACTATAAATTTATCAAAATCCACTATAAATATATCGAAATCCACTATAAATTTCTCGAAATCCACTAGAAATTTATCAAAATCCACTACATATTTATCGAAATCGACTACATATTTATCGAAATCCACTACACATTTATCGAAATCCGCTATATATTTATCAAAATCCACTATAAATATATCGAAATCCACTATAAATTTATCGAAATCCGCTATATATTTATCAAAATCCACTATAAATATATCGAAATCCACTATAAATTTATCGAAATCCGCTATATATTTATCGAAATTTACTATAAATTTCTGGAAATCCACTATAAATTTCTCGAAATCCACTAGAAATTTATCAAAATCCACTACATATTTATCGAAATCCACTACATATTTATCGAAATCCACTACATATTTATCTAAATCCGCTATATATTTATCAAAATCCACTATAAATATATCGAAATCCACTATAAAATTATCGAAATCCGCTATATATTTATCGAAATTCACTATGAAATTAATTTAATCAAAATATAAAATTAACGTAATCCCCACTACAAACTTATAGGAATCCACTATACCATTAACATCACCCACTACAAAAACAAAATATTCCGACGTAAACCACTAATAAAAAAAAACGTAAATTCACTATTAAATTAACGCAAATCCACTACTAAATAAACGTAATTCACTATTAACGTATCTAACGACTAAACATTTACCAAAAACAACAAAACCACCTACTTTTATCGGAAACCACTATAAATTCTAAGAAGGAAACATCAAATTTCAGTGAAAAAAAAAACTATAAAATCAGTATAAAGGACACCATCTTATCTCCAATGAAACCCATAGCATGTCATCCCGTTGATATCATTTTGGACTCTCAACAAACTGCATTCACCTTTGCTGGCCTAAACAATGGGTCAACCATTGAATCACCACAAAACAAGTTTATCCCAATCCAACTTATAATCACAGGAGCTCTAGAAATTAGAAAAATATATAAAATAAAAGTTTGCCAAAAACAAATTGAATTGACAAAAAATATTGGGAAGGGTTTCGTTTGCAACGTTTGATGTTGCAAAAAATATTGAAATAAAACACCTTTTACGAGAACAAATAACCTTGCATTTTTTCCAATGCGTTCATTGCAGGATAATTTTGCATTTCAATATTTATTATCACTTCCAAAATTGTTTAATTCACAGCCAAAATTGTTACAAAATTGTTCCAAAATCCCTCAATCAAAAGGACGATTCACGAAAGATCAGAAACACAAAAAAAATGAAAAAATGGCAACGACCACTTACCATCGTTTCCCAGTTTTCCGAACAACCGATTCAACCACTGATTTTTTCGCCGCCGACTGCCTCGATTTCTTTCGCCGACGACTTTTTCTGAAGATGGCGAATCTTTTGCCGAAGAAGATGTCGCCTGCGTCACCTGTATGCACGGAAAAAAAAATTATCGGCAACGACGGCGACCTCGAGTCAGATTTGGAAGATCGTCCTTGAGTTGGATTTAGATCTGCGAATCATTCCTAATCAGCTTGACGGGCGGGGCAGCGGCACAGTGATGAGAGAAAGAGACATGGGAGCATTGGTTGTGCAGAGAAGGGAGATAGAAAAGAAAGAGGAGAGGCAAGGGCGGCGGTGATGAAAGAGACATGGGAGCGTGGTAAGAGCAACTCCAATGGTAAAGTATCAGAATTGATCATCAAATATTAATTTGATACTCGTTTTATTATTTTGATACTCATTTACTCCAACCGCAAGCATTAAATGAATCATCTAATTTTAAATATAAGCATAAATATATTTAATATTGACACGTGTCAATTTTTAATTGGTTTGTTGGGTAGTTAATGTTTTGATACCTCTTTTTTCAGATGCATTTTTGCATCTCGGGAAGTTGAATATCAAAATAACTACCAATTTAATTCCCCCATTGGAGATGAAAATTTATGTTTTGGAGCATCAAAATAGAAGTTATTCCGTTTAATTCCCCATTTAATTCCTCCACTGGAGTTGCTCTAAGAGAGAAAATAAATTGAGAAAAAAGAGACGGTGGTTACCAGGCTAAAATAAACTGAGAAAGGATATTATAGGAAATTTGTATTATTTATGACTAAATAAAAATATTTTAGATTTATCTCAATAAGTACTTATCTAATGAGGGGGGTTTGTCTAATAATCCCTAAATTATAATACTTCAATTACACCCTATTCTAACCATATATTCATCGCAAGATCGTAGCTTTTTTTCTTAGTTTTCTCATCATCTTCTCTATTCACGGTTGCCGTCCTCTTTCTTCTCTCCACCGCCGGCTTTATCTCTTCTCTCCACCATCGTCGTTACCTCTCTTCCCCTTCACTCTCCACCGCCGCCGTGCAATCTCTTTGCAGTGGTAAAAAAATCCCTGCACTTCTGCAACCCGACATAGACCTCATCTCCCGTCGGCATATCCAAAATGCGGAAAGGGAGATAAGGGATTTTTACAAGACAAGGCTGCCTTTTTATATGGTGCCGAAAATGGTGGTGTTCAAGGATGAGTTTCCTAAGGCGTCTACTAGTAAATTCCATAAGATTTTTGTTTAGAGATATACTCTTTCTTATCTATTGTGATGTGCAATTATACTTTCATTAATTTATTGCTAATTTATTATGTGGGTGAAATCTGATCACCATTTTCTTAGAAGATGTATATATCGATTAATTATAATAGTCATATTTTTCTACCAAAATTTGAGGTTATAGTTTTTGGGAGCAGGCTTCGCCTAAAGTCAATCGGATTTGTGGGATAAACGGTGTTCCAGATTTGACTTGGAGTCGCCGTTGTTGTCGACAAATATACCCGATACATGCACGAGCAATAGAGAAGTGGGTGTCGATGCACTTACAGTAAATAGTGAATTTTGGATTGTCATGGGACATTAAGTAGTGGATTACGTTAGAGGGACGAGGGTTGACAACGCGCACAGTGAATAGTGGATTTCAAATTCAAACACTGAATAGTGCATTTGAAATTCAGGCAGTGAATAGTGAATAACGTTAAATTTATAGTGGATTACGATAATCTTTCAGTGAATTTTATGTTCCATATTTTTTTAAATAGTGAATGTTCATAAATTTTGATGATCGTAATTGATTTCATTTTTTGGTAATTCTATAGGAAAAAAATTGATTTTTTAAAAAACTGAAATAAATAAATAAAAATAAAATAAAGCAAGAAAAACTCAAAAAAAAAAATTACATAGTAGATTATGTTAATTACATAGTGAGAAAAAGTATAATAAAAAACTATTTAAAATAAAATTGAAATTAATTTTTTTTTTTATAAAAAAGTTAAAAATAAAATCAAAATAAAAAAATGAAACAAATTTAAATATATGTAATTCAAGAGATTATCTCAAATATGAAATTTAATTTGGGTTTATATTATGTATACATAATTTATTTCTTTTTTATTGAATATAACCGTGGTTAATGAGATAGTGGGCTATTGGAAGGGATTATCCGTGAAATGGAATTAAAAATTGGATTTATCCCTCTTATGAAACTATATAAGAGGGTTATCTCAAATAGCCCCTTTAATAAAATTGGAAAAAAATAAATGAAACAATCAATTTCAATAACTAGCTGTCAGTTTTGGAGTTTCTTTCGACAACTAGCTGTTCATGTTACAAATCTACTGCAACTCATCGAGTTTTATTCACAAATCGACAGCTAATTGTCGAAAGAAACTCTAAAATCGAAATCTAGATGTCGAAAAAGACTCCAAAATCGACATGTTCAGGTCGAAAACAAGAGACGAAGCATTCAAATGAAATTCAAGACAAAATAGACCAAATCAAGTGCACCTAACAACAATTAATCAATATTCAATGCTCAATATACACATACTCATCTAATAATCATCCTAAATTGTCTAATTTAACAAGATTTTGGAAATGCCCTTAGAGTTTGTACAAGACACTATAAATACAATATTTATAAGTTTTTCACAAATACACACAACCCTAGCCGCTCTCCTCTCTCTCTTACGCTCGGCCGCTACCTCTCCGCCCTAGAACTGTCGCCGCCGATCATCGATTCCACGCGCCCCTGCCGCTTGTTGGTAGTTCATTTTCTTGTTTTTCATCGTTTGTTCTAATTTTTGTGTGTCCAGTGCCACGTAAGTTGTAGAATTCAATATACGAGGTGAAATCCAAGAGGAGGAAGACAAGGTTGCTGCATCGTCGCTACACCGCCGTCGCACGTGCTAGCACACGCCACTGCTCCTCCGCACGTGAGATTCACGCGCCGCCATCGAAATCGCGCATCTCGTCCATGCGCCGCCGTTTGACTGCTACATAACCGGATCTGTTATGAGGCAGCAAGGTAGTGTTAAGTGTATATTTTTACACTTAATTGTACCTTTTAATTGGAGCTTTTGGTGTGTTTTAACGATAATTGGTGCTTAAAATGATTATTATTTGTATTTTAGGTACAAATCGAAGAATTGGCAACTTATGGGGTAAAAACTGCAAATTCAGAGAAAAGTGTGCCAAAAGTAAAAAAATCAAAACTCTGAAGAATTAAGGACCGGACGGCCGTCCGGATTTCAGAGTTATTTCTCGCACGGGCGTCCGGGTTCACGAAGTGGCGCAGTGAAGGAAGTTTAATTACACAAGGAAACCGCCATCTTATATTTTTGCACCCTATTTAAAGGCCAAAAAGCACACAATTAGGAATCTATCTTTGAATACACGCAATCGAGGACGAGAGAACGGAGTAACGAAGACGAAGACTTACGAATCTTCATCATAGTTCTCCCTTTTTACTTTTATTCAACAACTTTTATGATTTTTCGTATTTTTATTATGTTTTTCGTAGAGAACATGAGTAGCTAAGTTTTTAAATCTAGGATTTTGTTGGAACCCTATGTGGTAATTCGAACCTATTTTTCTACTATTATGCAAGTTTAAATTCTTCGATTATTTCTTCTATCTTGATCTTATTTAGCGCATGAACGTAGCTAATTTATGTTGCTATGTGTTATTGTTAGAATTGAATCGACAGATCGTTTTAATAATTAGAACAGGGATAGAAGAGCCTTCGAGTAGTTTTCACCGAATGAGTGTGTTAATTGCATGTATTATCGTAGACATACAGATAATACCTTAGGTAGCCGTTTTCGAGACTTGTTATTTAATGCTTTATTCATACTAGGTTTGCATAGACACATAGTGAATCGTTTATGAATAATAGACTTATAATACACGCGACAACGGGTTATGGGTAATTTTGTGTCTTGGGTTAATAATCGGGAATCGTAACTTGCATGATAGAAGATTAATTGGGTGAAGAATTATCGCATAGGGAGAAGATAAAATCCTAGATCCGTTTTTATATTGATATTTTCTCGTGATTATTTGCTTTCTTAATTAGTTTAATTGTTTAATTGATTTAATTTGACAAACTTGCGTAGGCTGGATAAAAATCATAATTGTTAGAGTTGGTACTTAGGATTAGATAATTTGAGTATTCCCCCTGTGGGATCGACATCCGACTCTCACGAGTCCACTTTACTAATTATTTGCGATACGTGCACTTGCGTGTTAGGTATTTAGCCCCAACAAGTGGCGCCATTGCCGGGGAATACGGCTAAATTATTTATTTATCCTAATATTAAATTTGAGCAATTTTTCTTACTTCAGCCGTTTTATTTATTTTATTTAATTATTTTATTTTTATTATTTTGTTTTAGGTACTTTTTATGCGAAGAGGACACGACACGAACTTGCTACCTCTTGATCCCGAAATTGAGCGAACGTTTAGGCAAGCCAGGAGAAATCAACGGTTAGCTCAAAACGCTCCAGCAACGATGGAAGAAGAGATTAATCGTAGGGGAGATGACCAAGGGCGCCTACCGAATGCGGTGGGGGAAATCGTCAATGAGCAAGAGCAACGCCAGCTAATTAATCCACCACCTCGTCAACGAGCACTGCAAAAGTACACCGTTCCAACACTCAATGGATTTCAATCAAGCATCCAGCAGCCCCCCATTGAAGCCAACAATTTCGAAATTCGAGCGGGACTCCTCACTATGCTCCAAAACAATGGGTTATTCAGCGGATTGGCTCACGAAGATCCACATCTCCACTTGGTCAACTTTCTCGAAACGTGTGATTCGCACAAGATGAACGGAGTATCACCCGAAGCACTGCAACTCCGCCTGTTCAAGCACTCTTTACAAGGAGCAGCCCGGGAATGGCTACAAACTCGAGCGCCGCACTCCATCTCGTCTTGGCCCCAACTAGCACAACTCTTCATGAACACATACAACTCCCCAACAAAAACTGAGAGAATCCAAAGAGAAATTCAAAACTTCATACAAGAAGCCGGTGAAGCATTATTCGAGACGTGGGAGTGGTTCAAGCAGTTAATAAGGAGGCGCCCGAATCACGGACTTCAAGAGTGGCGCCAACTGCAAATATTTTACGATGGATTGCAAGACGAGCACGGTTCGAGGGAAGCGGGTCGATTGGAGTGCCAAGGCCATAAACTCCTTCTACAACATCCGACATGAGCCATTCAATTGGGAACAAATGCAACTCGCTGTAACAAGAGATCAACTAGGCGAGGTGTTGTGCGATGGGCCCCCAATTTGGTCCGAATTCTCCACCGAGGAGGAATACGAGTTGGAGTGGAAAAGCATCCACCAAATAGGCAAGGCGTGCCTTACTTTCATATGCGCCAACCTCATCCCCACCCGCTCGTGGACTCAAGTGGACCATGAACGGTGTGCTCTTGCATATTACATTTTAAAGGGCACACTGATGAATATTGGCGAAATCATATCCGACCGTTTTTGGATCTCCATGATCAACAACTCCAAGGGGTTCTATTTCCCTTGCCTCGTTACCGGCCTATGCAAGAAGGCGAAGGTCCTAACCAAAACGACGGATATTGTCACACAAATTCGGAAGCCGATTAGTAACCTTGCGGCCCGACAATTCAAGGCACCCATCCATGGTGGAGAGCAACCCGTTGATGGCCAACAATTAGCTCCACCCGAGGGTCCGAACAAGTTCGGACTGCCGTTTTCAAAGGCGAATGGAGCGAGAGTTCGTCATTACTAGAAATCGGCTTGCCACGGTGGAGCAGGTAGCAATCACTTCAATTATTCTCGTGCGAAATTAGGCTCCAAAAAGGTAGATCCATTTTTTCAATGATTTGATTATCCATCTAATAGTGATTATACGTAGACATTAAAACATGAATTGTATAAGTGGTTGATTTGATTATCTGAACAAGATTATTAAAATTATTTTTTCTATAGGATGCTTGTAGATTTACATTTAAGTTTATTTAAATTTCCCGCAATCATGTATATAGTGATAGCAAGACAAGGTACGGATTGATTATTGTTATTGTGCACGTGTTTATTTCATTAAATTGTTTTTCAAATAAAATTATTTAAAATTTTTATGTTTCACTGTGTAGACGTGCCTGATTTCCAACAATAGTATCCCTTATTTATTAGAAAATTGTTCTCATTCATCATTATTATCATCAACATGACCATCATCATCTTCAACATCATCTATTTGATCACGTTCATCCCACAAATGTGCTACGAATCTTCTCTTTAGTTCATTATGTCATCCTTGATTTATCAGATTTCAATGTCGATCAATATAATTAGCATATTTTGTATTCCTTAAATCTCTTGAAAAGTTAGCAAGCGGGACTATAGATGCATGCAAACATGACTTCATGTAAGTCTTATTTCTTCCAGAATCGAGCTACTCCGCTAATAATTGCAAACCAAGCTTGAAGATCTCCAAATGCCCATTCTACATCTTTGCGATATGATTCATGTTTCTGCACAAAATATTTTTCTTTGGTGCATTTGGGTACACTAATAACTTGTACTAAAAAAATGATCATTTAGGATAAATACCGTCAAATAAATAATAACCGTCATTATAATTCCTAACTTTGATTGAATAATTAACTGATACAGATGTACCATTGGCCAATGCTTGAAATAAAGTTGATTTTTTTTAAGACATTAACATCGCTATTTGTACTTGGGAAGCCGAAAAATGCATCTCATATACATGTATCAGCTACCGTTACTGCAACAGAGAATGCAACTACGGTAAACCTACTGGCGATGGACATTCTCTAATTTGAATTATAATAGTCAAGACTATTTTGTAGAAGAAAATATGGGTTGAGAGGGTGATATTAAATCAAATCACCATAGTTTTATGTGTACCGGTGATTTAGAAATGGAGTCATTAGCAATAAGCCACTCATATAGATAAGAAATAATGATATGTCCATCCATTAAATCTTTATTTGTAATAAATCCCTAGAAATTGTATTTCCAATACTATTCTTATGTCATTTAACATAATTTGTCTCAATTATTCTTTTTTTCTCTCTTTCCATAACAACAATTTAATTCCAAAAAATCTACTTCCAAATTCCTAAAAAAAATGCTACCAAATAAAAAAAAATTGAATTTTTTAGTTTTTATTTTTTATTATTTCGGATTTATTTCGCATTTTTGTTTTAATATTTTTTTAATAAAAATAGTTTTTTAAATAGAAAATTGAATTTTTTTTCTCGACTTGTTTACTATGCCGAATATGACTATAGTTGAATATGACTATATATTGGACTATATCAACTGTAGTCATATTTTTTCTTTATATTGCAGTTTTTTACATTTTCAATTTAAAATTCCGATTATATAGTGTGGTACAATCATGTTTACCAAATTATATAAAACAAAGAAGATTGCCTATTGTTTATGAAAACAATCTGATCAACATCCACACCAAAATCACAATTTGAATGTTGTTATTACAAGACAACTTAAAACGAAAATATAGAAAATATTTGAATATGACCGCAGTCACATTAAACAATAGTCATATTCGAATATGATTATAGTGGATAGATCTGGAAAAAAACAAGAATATCGAACTTAATGGAAAAAAACGAGAAGCTTAGCTACCTCTTCTTTGGTTTACAACGGAGGCCCTCCCATTTTTTGTGAAAAAACTCGTATTCGTTTTGAATCGCATCTTTTTTCTTCGAATTCTTGAGAATTGATCGGAACCACTCTTGCTCATCATCATATATTCTGCTATTCGTGATTCGCGTAACAAACAAGAAATTAATAAATCACTAATCGAGTGAATCGACAATAGTCATATCCGAACCAGACTATAGTCACGTTATGGCTGCTTCAGATCAGGAGAGAAAAAAATAGAAAAAGAATTGAAAAAACGAAAGGGATGGAGGGCGAGGCTACGACAACGACGTAGAATGAAAGAGAGGGTGAGGGAGGCGGCTACGGTGGTGTTGATGGACAGAACTGAAGAAAAAAACCCAGAGAAATCGAGAGATAACGAAAAAGGGGAATCTCCATGTAGAAATCACGAATCCGACGAAGAGCGGCGACGAGGTGGGGGAGGCACCGCCGCCACCACTTGTACAAGACGTCAATGTGGTGGTGTTGGACGAGGGGGGAAATGATCTCCAACATCGGCGGAGGACGACCTCCTGGATCGGGTTTCGGCTGGGCGACAGTTGAAAGGTATTGTTGACTCCGGTGGAGATGAGTGCACGAACAACGGTGGCTAGGGTGAGTGGACTACGTTAGTGGTATAAAATAGAGGAAGGAAGGCGGCGGCGGTTACAGATCTGCAGAAACAACAGAAGAAAAAAAAAGACTCAGAGAGAAAGAGAGAGATAATAGTGACATATTGTTGAATTTGAATGCCTATATAGTCCACTCATCTGTTGAGACAGACTACATGTTACGACATTAGGTGTGGTAACGGAATTCTTGTGTTGTCACAGTAACTAATCTACTAAAAGCAGAATAAAGAACACAAGAATTTAATGTGGTTCGGATACCAATGTACCCTACATCCACGAGGACTTGCAAAACTAGTTCAGATTTAAGTGTACATTAATAGGACTTAATAAAACACTAAAGACTCCCTCTTTATGTGATACGCCGTTCTTGCACACGACTCGAACTTGTTGATAATCAAAGCAATTCCTCCTCCGCACTCTTGGACTTCCTCCAATGTTGAACTTCCTTCAAATGGCGGATCGACCTCTCCCGAGATCTTTTAAGCACTTCTCCCGAAACGCCGATCTTCTTTATGGCCTGGTAGAAGAAACCTGTTCTGTTGCCACACCTGCCGTGCAGACAGGGCTGCAGCACGGGCTGCACCCTTCAAAGCCTTTATGCTGGGATTTTTCTTATTAAAGCTCCATCGGACTCATATGAGGTTGAGGGCCTTATATAGGCACGAAATCACCACCCTAAACCTAACTTGGGCCCTAAGAAATCGATTTAACTAGGTAATAGAATCCTAGTCGATTTCTACTTCTATTCTAGATAAGTACAAAAGATACCTAACTAGAATATAATACATGGAAATAAATCTAAGTCCTAATAAAAATATTACAAGAATAGGACTCTAATTAATTCCAAAATAAACATGGAAAACAAATCTTTGCCAATCTTTAATTTCCACGTATGGCGGATTTCTTCAATCTTCACTAACGGAAATTTGGTGCCAACAATCTCCCCCTTTGGCATAGATTGGTTAGAATCCATGTTTAACAAGAACTCCCCCTGCAGATGAGATTTACTCCCCCTGCAACAAAGATATCACTTTTCTTCACCCGTCTTGGTCTTCTATCAGAGTGTCCCATCACGGGGCACGTTACAACGCAGCGGAATTGGGTGAATGCCGTGACAGACTTCCGTCTCAACCTTCCTTGTGAACACACGTCATCCAATAAGCAAAGCAAACAAATCAAAACCCAAAATCAGACACTAAGTATATCTAGTGACCCGCTCTGATGCCAATTGTTGATTTATATGCCTATAGAAATCAATTAACCTAAGTTGTAACAGTTAAGTTGTGGAAACAGTATTCAGTTACAACTATAATTCTTGTGTTAACACAGTTATAAACTACTTAAAGCAAATAAATGAACACAAGGAATTAATGTGGTTCAGACACAAATGTGCCCTACATCCACGTGGACCTGCAAACACGATTTCACTAGTTCAGATTTACAGTGTACATTAATAGGACTTATTAAAAATACTAAAGACTCCCTCTTTATGTAATATGCCGTTCTTGTACACAACTCAAACTCCGCGTCTCTCTCTAGCAGCTCCACTCCGCGTGATTGATATGCTAAACTCTTATTTATCAATTTCCATCTTTTAAAGCATTTTTGGCCTAACATGTCCTACTTTGTGACAGAAATGACAAGTTGGCACAAACTTTTTTGTATAAGACTGTGAGGCAACATGTTGTGGAGTAGGTTTGACAGTATTATTCACAAAATTAATTTTTCGATTTGGATTAGGTTTACCATCGAACTTACTCCCAATATAGCCAAGACCAAGTTTATCAGGATTTGAGGGATGAGCATTTAAAATTTCATCTAACCTGTTTGAAGGAAGAATCGTAGTGCGATTTAACTTACTGACTGATGCCTCTAACGTTGTTGCGACAGGAGAGTTGTCACACTTCAGGTTGAGGCAGGGTTCAGCATTTCTCATTGGAGGAGGATTTTTCTTGATCTGCCTTGTCTTATTGCAATCGTTGTTTCGCAATTGTCTCAGCAATTCTTTTAGATTGTCAATATCTTTCAAAGCAAAATCCTGTTTTACCTCCAGTACCTCATTTTCCAATTCAAGCTCATCGATTTTGGCCTTCAGGTTGACTTTAACTGCTTCATTCTCCTCTTCCAGTTCCTTTACTTTCTCCTTCAAACGCTTGTTTTCATCACCAACCTCATGACATTGCTTTAGAAGATCATCCAGTTGCTGTTGAATCATCTCAATGGAGCATTCTTCATCATCCTCTGAATCTTCTTCTCCTGTGGGCAAAAAAATTGTGTTTAAGTTTCTATGATTTTCGAGATTACGAGTAGCATACCTGAGGTGTGGCGGCTCAGTGCATGAGACATCATCCTGTGTTACTTTAGTGATCCTAAGGTGTGACGGCTCAGTGCATGTGATATCATTTTGTGTCGCACCAGTAACCCTGCATGTACCACAGAAGTCAATACTTGTTTCACATCACTTGCTTCACTGTCATCATCAGATTCAGAGTTATTGTCACTCCAGGTTGTGGCAAGTGATTTTCCTTGCTTCTTTAGAGTGTTTGCACATTCAGCTTGAATATGACCATAGCCGCGACATTCTCTACATCGAATCCCCTTCCTCACTTCTTGCTTATTTGTAGGACTTACGGGTTTTCTTTCAAAACTTGTAGGATGTCCATTCATATCCACGAGTTTTCCGAAGTTTTTAGCTATTAGAGACATGGATTTTGTTAGCTCGACTTCGAGTGCTGTCATGGGAACTGGGGGCACTGATGAAGTTGTAACAGCGACTGTTTGTAGAGCAATTTTTCTTTCTTTATCTATTTTGCTGATGTTCAACTTGTTCTCAAAGGTCTGCAAATTTCCCATCAGATCTTCAAGTCGCAATGAGTCCACATCACTTGCTTCCTCAATAGCTGTGACCTTGTATGCGAATCGGTCTGGCATTGATCTCAACACTTTACGAACAAGCTTGACTTCAGGATAGGTTTCACCAAGCCCATGAGCTTCATTCGCGATATCGCATAGTTTCGAATTAAAATCGCTTACGGTTTCATTCTCTTCCATTCGAAGATCCTCAAAGCGAGTAGCGAGCATCTGAAGTTTTGATAATCGAACAGAGGTTGTTCCCTCATAAGCTGTTTGTAATTTTTCCCATGCTTCTTTGGCACACTCACATGCTGAGATGATTTTGAATTGATTGATATCAACTCCATTGAATATGGCATTCAATGCTTTGGAATTCATATTTGCGGCAAACTGTTCAGCTTTGCTCCTGTCTTTTTCATGTTTCTCAGTTTGAATTCCTTTTTCATCTGTGGCAACAGGTCGTTTCCAGCCAGTCAGAACTGTGCGCCATGCATCTTCATCCATTGACTTGATGAACATCTTCATCTTGGTCTTCCAATAAGAGTAATTGGTTCCAGTAAGCATTGGTGGGCGAGTCGTGAAACCGCCTTCCATATGAGCATTCATAGTTCCTATGGAAGATAAATGGCAAATAAATCTAAGTCCTAATAGAAGTATTATAAGAATAGGACTCTAATAAATTCCAAAATAAATATGGAAAACAAATCTTTGCCAATCTTTTAATTCCAGAACTTGGCGGATTTCCTCGATCTTCAATAGCCGGAAATATGGCGCCAACACATATAAAATTATATCACGTTAAAAACCTAACCACATAAGAGCACTTTAGTTTTATCATGTCTGGTCAGGAGGGTCTCACTAATTCAGATTGAGATTTTTGGACTCTTTATAGTCAATTGGGTTTAATTTCAAATATTTTCTAAATGAGTGGTATTGCATATTACCCCTTTAAAATTTTAGTTTGGGAGTTAAAAACACTTAAATTAGATGATAAAGATTGGATTCGATGATAAATGGAAGATGCTCTTAGCATATACTATTTGTATTTTAGATAAAATGATTTATGATTCGATGCACGAACCATGAATCAAAATAATTATATAGTTTCTAATTATATTCTTCGTATCAAACGATCGAACGAGGTGTTAGAGAGTAGATTATTTCATGCATCTCAAGATTTTTATTTTCTTCATAAGACTTTTTGAAACAAGATTATGTTCTATTTTTTTGTAATTTCCAAAGTTAAACTCAAATGTAATAAGTCAAGAAAAAGACATTATTGTTTGTTAAACCAATACTATGCTAACAAAACTATAAAAAATACCTTTTTGTATATATTTTTTTAATATAAATTAATCGGCCTGTCACCATACAGATTAGATTAGAAGAATGCCCAAACGGCTAAGTCAAAACATTACGAAAATAAAAGAAAAAAATTACCCTAAGAAAAAAATTAGTAGTGTCAATTGTTTTTATTTATTATTTATTTATTTTAAAAAAATGGATGAGAAATAATAATCTGAGTATAAAGAATGAGAGAAATGTCTGTAAATCACGAGAGCGCCAGGTCATAGAACAACAGGCCGTCTCTCCTCCAAAAAAATTCAATCAGATCCATCCATCACCCTACCTACATTTCGTTAATCCCAATTTATTTTCCGCCATTGTTGCGCTTGTTTGATTCATCTCCACGTTGTTTTTTTATCATTTTTTTCCCGGCGGAAGTTTGTTTGAATTAAAGTTTTTTTTTTTTTATTTTTTTGAAGATCTTTGACTCCCGATTTTGGTTTTTGACTCTCTGGATCAATGGCGAGCGAAGAGCTCGCGGAGATCGAAGGCCAGATTTCGGATATTTTTCGAGCTCTTTCGTAAGTTTTTTTTCCCCATTGTTGATTGTTTTTTTTCGTGAAAAGGATGAAGAGATGCGAATGTGTATATATGACATTTTGTTGAATGTTTATTCATAAATATGTATGTATGTGCGTGTGTATGTATATATCTACATATAAATGTACAGACGAAATCCTGAACCATTTTGAAGCCAAAAGTCAATGAAGTGGAATTATATAAATGTTGAATTTGTAAGCATTGTTGTGTTAATTATATTATTGATTTGTCTAATGAAGGAATGGATTCCAAAAATTGGAGAAGATTAAAGACTCCAGCAGGCAGAGCCGGCAGCTGGAGGAGCTCACGGACAAGATGCGTGAATGTAAGAGGTATTTGATTTCGTCAATGGATTTCGTTCTTGTTCATGAATGTGTGTGTGTGTGTGTGTTTTCTTTCTTAAAATATATTAAATGATGAATTATCGATGCTATAATAGTTAATAGATAACAACTTTAGGTTCTCTCGCCATGGGGGCTTGAATTGAGATACATTAGATGTGGCATTTTGAGGGAGTCGTTATTTATTTCATTTGAATTGAGATACATTGTCCGTAAAACAATTACCATTTTCTGTCGCATTGGTACATGCAACACCCATTATATTTGCTACAAAATTATTGGAAAACTTGGATATCGAATCAAAGACATTTGAAACAAGAAGTTCTTTCGGTTTTGTGATTGGACGTTGAAAAAAGGACGCAAATGATTAATTGGGAAGGTCTTGGAACTCTCATGGTTTAAGACTTTTGTTGAGCCTTTTAGTAAATAGTGTAACTTATTACTCTTTGGTTTCTTAATATCTTCGTTTATGTAGTGATTTTGCATATGGGATTTGATGTTGATTTGACCCTTTGAAGAATGAGGATACAACGAGAGTGTTGTAATTGGAGAAGTAACAACATTGAGATGACAAGACTAGTTATGGATAACTTGACCTTGAAATGTTAATTTCGAGACAAATTTATTGTTGGAGATGTTCCTATGAGATGATTTATGGAACTCGAAAGATGTTATACCTTGATTAAAAATAAGGTCTCAAAATGTTTGGTCAAATAACATTGTGGATTTTGTAATGAAAATTTTGTTCCTTGAATTGTAAAAAAACAGAAGGGATGTGTTGAGATCTTAAGATAATTAGGAACTTTTTACTTTTTCTAAAGGTTCTCATAAAACATAACATCTTGTTTTTTGAGCTTATACCTCGTATATGTTTCAAGGAGCTTAAAATATCCAAACACCCTCTTAATTTCATTTATCTACATCATAATATGCCATCGAACCAAAAACATTCCCCCCCTCTCTCTCACACACGCACTCTCTCTCTCTCTCTCACACACACACACACTCTCTCTCTCTCTCACACACAAGCCATCATGCCCACACCCTCAAACCCCACACATCCAAACCTGTTTGTGAATGCACATAGGTGTAGTAGACCCATGAATTTCAAATGTATAAGATGATCTTTCTCCGTGATCCAGGCTTATTAAGGAGTTTGACCGGGAGTTAAAGGACTCAGACTACAAAAATGACCCCAACACAAACAAGATGCTTACTGAGAAAAAGCAATCGATGGTCAGCTCTAATTCATGCAGTCTGTTTTTTTCTTGATGCTACAAAATAATTATTATATATTTTTTTAATATACGGATTTCTCTGCCTTTTTATGCAGATCAAAGAATTGAATTCATATGTTGCTCTCAAGAAACAGTAAGTTCACCTGGAATCATCAGTATTAGAGTGTGTAGCATTTAATATGCTATGCAACTGGTTGTTGTAGTTTCACTACATCAGTTTATTTGTTCTCCTCTACCCTTGGTTAAGTAATGTCTCAGTGCTGTTTTTTATTTTTATTTGTAGTAAATAAAATCATTTTTCTGAAAGCTTCAACTTGAAAATGCCTGTTTGCATATCAGCAACAATCGCACCGGACTTTGTTTTAATAATTACACCTTTCGGGATCCATATTTTCTATTTTAGCAGTAACTACTGATATTTCTGACACTATCTATACCTTGGTGTAATTAACTGATGTTTTCCGTCCTGCTTTCCCACTATCTTCCTTCTAAATTATGTTTGTTATGTTTATCAGCATTATTTGAAAATTAATGTATGACATTAAATCTTGAAACTTTATTATTTGTAGTTCAACAAATTTCTTGGTGATGCTGTAGGTATGCAAGTAATCTTGAAAACAAGCGAGTTGATCTCTTCGAGGGTCCAGGTGAAGGATTTGTAGAAGAGAATGTGCTACTTGCTTCCGGTATGCTTTTTTTTATCATTCTAAAGAAAAGAAGACTGATGACCCTATAACGTTTGTTAGCACAGCAATTGGCAATATATTATAGTTTTAAGGAGTGCCTAATTTCCCTGGTACCGATTTAGAGGAATCGATATTACAGTTATTTGCATTCACCTTTTGTACCCATAATAATAATGGCATAAAGAAAGGGGTAGTAGAAATAATAGATCAGCAGTGAGAAAAAAAGATTCAAGCTAATTCAGAGGTAGACTGACTTAATGAATTATGCTTCTCTAGGATGACAATTAATATACTTATCTCAAGCTGCTGATCTAACTGTGTGAGGTTAAAAAATGTAGGGAAGTTCTGGTTTCTTTCGAAGAATCATACATTTTCCACCAATTAAAACAAATATATGACAAATTTCCTGATACATTTCTCTCCAAAACAATATATTTCCTTCAAAATATTTGAAGAAATATCCTAATAATTATACAAAGAACCATATTCACAAAATTAAAGCAAATGTAGTTCACATTTCTCAATGCATTTTTCTGAAAGGTCATATGAAAAGTTTCCTGCAGCAATTTAAAAGTGGAAAAGAAAAAAATAACTCTGAATCTGAGGGGGGAGGTCCCTTGATTTTACTATGTAAGATGGGGTCCAAGTGAAATTAACCTTTGATAGTAAAACTGACATTTCACCCATTCCGTTTGGGTAATTTTTCATCTAAAAGAGGAGGTCCTTGTAATTCCTCGTAGATAGGGGTAAGAGGGGTCCAGGTAAAATTAACCTTTAGTTTTAAATATATAGAGAAACTTGACATTTTTGGCCGAAACAATTCGATGTACTTTTTGTATTCGATTTCAATCCTTTTTGTGCAAATGCGATACTGCAGATATGAATAATCAGCAGCTAATGGATCATGGAAATCAGATGATGGATGAAACGGATCAAGCTATTGACCGAGCAAAAAAGGTGTGTTCTTTAGTGCATTTCAAGATTCTTGTTACGTAAGAGAATTTATCAGTTCTCTCGCTGGGTGATATCTGTTATCATCAATTCATGTTTTCAGTTTTAGTGATAAAATTAATAAAAGCCAAATTCTCCCTTTCAGTTTTATTTCTTCATTGTTTAGTTGTTTTGTCTATGATTCTTAGGAGGCTGAAATGATTCTTATAAGGAGGGTTTGACTGTTTTCAAAAGCTATAAGGCTAGCAACTTTATTTGCATCTGGTCTATCTTTTTACGAGTTTTAAAAGAAGAAAGAAAACCCTTTTGTCTACTTTTGTTGATTGTGGTCTCTTGAATTAGTACACAAACGTACCCATTGCTTACATCTAGACGAGTCTAAAGGATGTATACTGGTAAAAGAGGTGTGAGAAAATTGTTTTAGAAGTGCTATTTGTTACTCCAAAATATGATAATTGATTCTTTGTTTATTATTATAGGTTGTCCATGAGACTATTGATGTTGGGACCGAAACAGCTGCAGCTCTCAAAGCACAGGTGTGTGTTCTGGCTTACCCGAGATTTCTTAGTTTGAGATATGACAATAATTTATCCAATTTTTCGTGTATTTTTCAGACAGAACAAATGAGCAGAATTGTTAATGAGCTGGACTCCATTCATTTTTCAATAAAGAAGGCAACAAAGCTAGTAAAGGAAATCGGTAGGCAGGTCAATATCTACAATACACATCCCTTCTTCTTTTCATATATGTCTAATTTTGGTCATCGTACTTACTTTGGTTTCTTAATTAGGTTGCAACTGATCGGTGTATCATGGCGCTCCTTTTCCTTATTGTTATTGGTGTTGTAACTATCATTATAGTGAAGGTCAGACATACATCCGTTTGCACTAATTTTCTTATCTGGTTCCCGATTAAATTGCTGTCCTCATATTTCTCACCATATGCAACGCATTCTATAACCTATATTAGCAACTTACCATTTGAATTTTTCTTAGTCACCTATAGAAGTGGATTCTAGGGTAGGGGTGTGAACGAGCCGAGCTCGGCTGTTTTGGCCGGCTCGAGCTCATATAGGGTTTTTTTTTTTTTTTTTTTAATAATTATTTAATTTTTTATTAAAATCATTTAATTTTTTTATTAAAAAATATTTATAGTAAAATGAAAAAAAAAATATAAAATAAATAATGAACTCTATATATATATATATATATATATATATATATATATATATATATATATATATATATAGCTCGTCCGAAGCTCGAACTCGTGACCTCAAACTCGTGAGCTCGAGTTCGATCCTTTATCGAGCCGCTCGTTTACCACCCCTATTCTAGGGTATATGCTAATCCAAATGTAGCTCAATCTATTAGTATTTCTTGATGAATTTAGTATATACTTGCATATTTGTAGTAGGCTTGCATATTAAGTTGGTATTTTGGCACTTCCGACAAGCTATACCTGGTTCATGTTAGGATGATTTTTAGTATATAGTAAAGTTGTATGTTCTGTTAGGCCTCGTTTGTTTGGAGAGATTAGCCATGAGTAACTAAATGAAAAAAAATGGACTTTATTTTGATGTTTGGTAAACCCAATAACTTCCCGCGTCGGGCCGGAAGTATTATGTTATCATGCCTTAGCATGCTTTTAGGAGGTTTTTTGTTTGAACTTCCAGGTTCCAATAAAACAATTGAACTTTTCATTAGATTATTTAATCTTATCTTGGCTAATCCTATCGTGGCAACCATACGCGGCCTTAGATGACAGTATTATTAGTGAGACACACATCCAAACCTTGATCACCTTGTATTCGGGAAAAGGTTTACTCCGAAGATGAAATACACAATGGCAGAAGTAATAAGGCACATGGAAATCAGAATAGAAGATTAAGGAGAGAAGATATGTGTTTCTTTGCTTTGTCGGCATGGAAAAATCAGATTGTTGCCATGCTTTTGTTAGAGAAATAGTTATCAAATAACTGTTTCAGTTCCCAACAATTTCGAACATTCAACCTAACCGAAGTAGAAAATAAATACTGTCTGGAAGGCAATGCAAGCTAATTTAAACTTTAATCGTTCCATCGCTAGTTCATAACCCCGTTTGGTTGAATTTTTCAGATAGTGAACCCACAAAACAAAGATATTCGAGATATACCAGGATTAGCTCCTCCAGCTCCCGCCCGGAAATTACTATGGATTTCTGATTGATGATCAACTTTGATGTTATTACACATTACCTGGCTTTGGTTAGTGCACTACTGGAGGCAATCGGAGTTAAACCAAAGACAAGGTTTGATCAACTAAAATTAATCGGTACGATTATGTGTATCCATATCACAATTATTTTTGTCAATTGGCAGCTACCATATTTTTTTTTTATTTTTTTTTAATCAAAATTAAATGGAACTGGGAATTTGTTTGTGTTAATTCCCCTGTAATTTTTCTAAAGATTAAATTAATTTGCATTTGGATGAGGAATATTTGATGTATATGCGGTTTGTATTCTTCTGAATCTATTGGTGTCTATGTACTTATATATTACCATTATTTCCAGATTCACTGCTCCCTTTTTCTTTTGGAAAAATGTCAACTTTCAAGCTGCCTTCACTTTAGACACAGAGTGTGCATGCATGCGTTGTAATTAGTTAAAAAAATTATACATCCAATTAAAATTTAAATGAACTTATCAAAAGCGATATTTCTGTTATGCGAAACATAGTTAAAAAAAAAGGGACTATTAGTCATAACCCCCTCTAGTGTTTTTTTAATAATGGGAGATCCAGTCCCTTTTTCATTATTAGTGATAGATCCAACTTTTCTATTATTCCAAATTTACCCTCTCTCCTATTCACTTTCCATTACTATAATATATATATAGAGTAAAAAGCAGTTTGCCCCCTAAACTAAGTCCCGTTTTGCGCTTTACCCCCCAAACAATTTTTTTTTTGCACGGTTTTACCTAAACTCGATTTTTTGTTGCACAGTACCCTAAAAGTAGTATTTTCAGGTAACTTTCACCGGAATGTTGTGCACGTGCCATTCATGTGAGATTAACAGGGGCAAAATTGTATTTTCCTTTTTGTTTTTCTTTTTTTCTCCTTTTTTCTCTTTTTCTTTCTCAACTCACCTGTTCGAATAAAGTGAAACAGAGTGCTGAAACACAACGCATAATACAACCTCTTCTTTCATCAATTTTTTGAGATAAACATTTCCTTGCAACAAAATCCTCGAAAAACCTCCAATAATTGTCAGACACCTGTACTCAAATTGTGTTTTACTTACATCAGCATGTGGGTACTTTAGAGAGAGAGAGGAGAGAAGGGAAAAGGAAAAAAAATCAAGAAAATTACATAGATTAATGTTGCTGCTTCAATTGGAGAGTGCTACAACAAAACTAGTTTCTCTCACATCATCATCGTCAAAAGCTGTTCTTCCCCGATTTGCGAGATCGAGAAATGGACGCGAATTCATAATACACCCACTTTTGGCTACAAATAATATTATTTTCCGGCACCGAATATGCGTCGGAATCACACCGTCTTGTTGGAGGAATAAAAAATAATCAAAAGGTCGATTCTCAACGTCGTTGCCTGTACAACAATCTTGAGAGAAATCCACAAGATTTACTCGCTTCTCTCCCTATGACAATTTGGGTAATAATATCTATAGGAAGAATAGAATTGAAACCCCCATTGTGTTATGGGTTGATTACATGGAATATATATAGAGAAATAATGCAAGGTAATAGAGTTTGACTAGGTAACTAAATCCTAACTAATCTAGGTAATCGAATCATAATAGAATCCTAATATTAGGATAATTCTATAATATAATATTCACTAACACGCCCCCGCAGTCGAAACGTGACGAACGTGAAGACTGGACAATCACTTGCTAGCACGCTCCCGCAGTCGGAACGAATAAACTTCAAAACGAGTAAACTTCAAACGTGAAGACTGGAGACTGGAAACTTCAAACGCGAAGACTGGACAGTAATCGCGAAACACATCGCTAGAGAATTCCTCTGTAGAAATATCTGTCCAATTGATAAAAAAATATAATAATAATAACGGGTGAGAGAAAAATAAGAATATTTTTTTTTTTTTTTTTTTTTTTTTTTTTTTTTAATCGAGATAGAGAGAAGAGATGAGAGAGGGGTCGCCGGCCATGGAGAAGAAGAGAGGCAGCGGCTAGGTTTTAGGCCATGGAGAAGAAGAAGAAGAAGAAAAAGATAGAGAAAATACACCACCGAGAGAGGGAGAAAATTCGGTTTGGTGGTCGCCGGCCATTGAGAAGAAGAGAAGCAGCGGCTAGGTTTTAGGCCATAAAGAAGAAGAAGAAGATAGAAAAAGATAGAGAAGCACCACCGGGGGAGGGAGAAAATTCGGGTGGTGTTCATAAAAAGATAGATAGAAAAGAAAAAGATAAATATTAGAGTACCACCACCGGGGGAGGGAGAAAATTGGGTGGTCACCGCCATGGAGAAGAAAGGCGGCTAGGTTTTCACCGCCATGGAGAAGAAAGACGGCTAGGTTAAAAAATCTAAACCTGGTGCTCTGATACCATATAGGAAGAATAGAGATTTGAGAAAGGAGAGAAATAATACGTACTAGAAAACCCCCATTGTGTTATGGGTTGATTACATGGAATATATATAGAGAAATAATGCAAGGTAATAGAGTTTGACTAGTTAACTAAATCCTAACTAATCTAGGTAATCGAATCATAATAGAATCCTAATATTAGGATAATTCTATAATATAATATTCACTAACAATATCTTGCTACGATAGGTGATGAAATGGTGGGGATAAAGAAGTTGGGGTAAGAATTTTCTTACCGCGATAACTGATGAAAGGATGGGGAAGAAGAATAATGAGGGGAAAAAGAACAGGAGAATTTCAATGAATTTTATAGAGAAAGGCACGCAAATAACAAAGGGAAAAAAGAAAAAAAGAAAAAAGAAAAAAGAAAAAAGAAACAGAAAAATAGGCAGAAAAGATGGAAAAAAAAGAGAGAAAATTAAACCTAGTCAAGAATGTAAGAGAAAGACAATATTACCCCTGTAAATCTCACGTGTGGTGCGCGTGCTCGGGTTTCCGGTGAATTTTGCCGGAAAATGGCAATTTTTAGGTATTGTGCAACAAAATAGCGAGTTTAGGTAAAAACGTGCAAATTTTTTTTGTTTGGGGGGCAAAGTGCAAAACGAGCCTTACTTTAGGGGGCAAACTGCTTTTTACTCATATATATATATTAATTATAATATTCATTTATTTATTTTAAAAAATAATTATTTTTAAAAAAACTGTTTTTTTAAATATATTATTTTTTAAAATAAATAAATGAATATTATAATTAATATATATATATATATATATATATATATATATATATATATTAATTATAATATTCATTTATTTATTTTAAAAAATAATTATTTTTAAAAAAACTGTTTTTTTAAATATATTATTTTCCATATTTTTTTAATTCTTTTTTTATAATTTTAATTTTTTTCATTGGTTTTTCAAATCGACTATTAATTCCGAAAACAACTATTTTTCTTTGAAATCAACTATAATTTTTTTGGCTCAATTTTCTTCGTAATCAACTATAAAATTACTAAAACAACTATTTTTTTGTTTCTTTATTTCCCGAAGCAACTACAAGAAACTTGTAAAACGACTACAAAAATTAGTGGTTTACAAGAAACTTGTAAAACGACTACAAAAAGTAGTGGTTTTCAATAGCAGGTGTACCAAATAAAATCAACTACAAATTAATAATCTCGATCATATATAAAAAAATCAAAATCAACTACAAAATTGTCGAAATCAACTATAAAATTATTGAAATCAACTATAAAAATCGAAAACAACTATAATTTATCTAAATCAACCACAAAATAAAAAACCCTCATTTCAGAGAGAGTTGACTACAGGCTTCGTGAAATCAAACGATGCCGTTTCGAAGAGCTTTTGTTAGTGTGCTATGGATGTCAGGGTTCCCGCGCCGCGTCTCAGCCGCTCCACATCTTCGACCTACCAATCACTCTCAAGTGGAGCAAGGACAAAAACCTTCTGGTGTCATCCGCCCATTACCAATCCACCACATCAGATCGCCGCCGAGGAAGCCTAAAACATTGTTCCATACCTCCCTCTTTGAGATGTTGTCGGGCAGTGTAATCTCCGCCGTTGTCGCGCCGCCAATCCTCGTCTAGGGAGATGGGGATATCGAGAAGATGGTGGGGAGCAATGGCAATTGAGAGGCGCTGGGCTGAGATGGGGTTCGATGGCAGGGAAGAGAAAGGAAGAGAAGCGAGATGGCAGAGGAGAGAAGCGAGAGAGGTGACGGCTAGTGGAATAAAAATGAAGAATGAATTAGAGAAATAGGGTTTGGTGTTTTTATATAGTAATTTAAGGGTAATATAGACATACCATATAAAATTTGGATTTATGCTAAATTAAAATATAAATATGGGGGGTTCTCACTAATATGCAAAATGAGGGTATATCCATCCTAATATAATCAAATGTTTTAGGGGGGTTTCACTAATTATCCCTAAAAAAAATTATACATTCAATAAAATTTTAAATGAATTTACGAAAAGAGCTATACGATACCAATTGTTGGAAAACAAACTCCAGGAGCTAGTGATATATATTCACAAAAGATTTATTTAAAATTTTGTAAGCATGCAATTTAATTCTTGATGTGTTGATGACGGGATAAAATTCATTCTAGAACTTACATACATCACTCGGATACGATGCTAACGTCGTTTTCAAAATAATTCACGAACTGAAAGAACTCGGAAAAGAATACATGCATATTTCTGACATTAATATTCCGATGAATTTGGATTCCAATTTTCACAGAATTTTGGTTTCCAAATTCGATTGATTTATCAGGGTTTGCGATGGGGCAAACTTTTAGCAGAAGAAATTGTGTTATTAATTAGCATGATTATATATATATATATAACTACGTACTCTATTATGCAGTTGTTGATCGATCTCCAATTCGCAAAATTGAAGTGGATCGGTATCCACCAATGACTGTGATAATATTCGAGTCACTGTGAGGAAATTGGAGAACCAGTAGCTATCTATCCTTTTTTTTTTTTTTTAAAAAAGAAAAACAAAAAAAAAAGGAAAAAATAATTAAATAAATGACTTTAAGCTTAACGGAAATGTGCATGCATCTGACATTGGGTCCTCTTGAAGGATTCCTGTACCACGTTTAGGCTGGTACTCATTAGGACCAATGACAGCTAAATGCGGGTCAATAACTTTCATAATACAACGAAACACGAAAATATTCATCCACGTAATTATATCTCTCCTTGCTTGATTTGAATAGCACCCAATTGCAACATGAGCGCGTGGGCCTGAAACATATATCATTCTACGCAAAAATATGTCATAATTAATTAATAGGCTCGTTTGGTTGTCAATATATATAAGCTAAGATTAACTAAATAGTAGGACTTCATTTGATGTTGGGTATCCTCAATCAATTACCGGGTCGATCCACCAAAATTATGTAATCATGACTTATCTCGCCTTCTAGTGTGTTTTTTTTTGTTGGACGTCGCAAGCTCCAGTAAAATAATTGGGTTTCATTAGACTATTTAATCTTATCTTGCCAACCAAAACGGGGCCTTGATAACTATATAATCGTGTTCTATGTTCATGTACAATCTTAATTCCTAAAACATAATCATATAACTCTATTATGACTAGGGTTGCTTAATGTTGCCCTACCACTTCTTTATTTTATAGGGTAAATTACAACCACCCTCGAGGTATGGTAAAATTACGAAAATCCACCTATTGTTTGGATAATTACAACAAACCCCTCAACTATAAATTTTATTAAACGTCCATCCTTGCGGTTTCAAATTTAGTGGAATCTTCTTGATTATATGGAATATTATCACTTTTTTACCCATTTTATCCCATTCAAGATTCACATTTTGAAGCAGATGATCATAAGATGTGTTTTTTAGTTTGTATATATCAGATTGTGGTGCATCAGAAACTGTATTTTTACACAAAACGAGTACAAACTATAGCACATTCCACAGAATCTAGATGATTATGTTGAATTTGACACCTAGAAGGTGAAGGTGTAAGAAGATTCATAGTTGATGAGTATATGTAATTATCTAAACAAAAGGGATTTTTGATAAATTGATCATACCTCAGGGAGTGATTGTAATTTACCCTATTTTATGTACTAGCAATTCTCCCCGTGCGATGTATGCGTAACATTTGCAGAAAATATTAATATATATGATAATTAAATTAAAAAATATATATATACTACACCTTAAAATAATTAGTTGTAAGATTTAAATTACCAAAATAGCATAAGAAAAGTTAAGTTTTGTTAGTTAATTTGCAAATTTGATCTACTATCAAAATAAAAAAAAAATGCTGGAAAATAAGAGATGAAAATAATAATAATTATTATTATTAAAAATATATAATTATTATTTTGAAAATTTACAAAAATACAATAAGAATTTCTTAGGTTGTCCTAACGTTTCTTAGGTTTACATATAAAATAAGGGATTATTTTAGAGACCCCCTCATTTCGAAAATATATAAAACTAACTACCATGTTGTTTACATTCTAGTGCAAACCCACCCTGAAGTATCCAGAATAATATTTTAAATAAGTTTTAAACCTTAGCCCAATTTATATCGGGTTTTATCTTCCTCTCTCAATTCCCAGATCCAAATCCCACCCCCAAGGTCTCTTACCGGCGATATTGCTTCCCGGAGTCATAGCTCTCTCTCCGGTGGTCGGAATTCGATGGTTCAACTATCTTTGGATTCCTCTCGTCGAGCTCCTTCTTTTGGTGAATTTTTCATTCAGTTTGGAGTGCTGGATCTGTTTCTGCAATTTTTTTTTAGTCGGCGTATTTCGACGACGGTGGTCTTACTAGAGGTGTAATTTGTTTTTCGCTAGTCAGAATTTGACGGACCACCCACCGTTGGATTCTTCTTGTCGGGATCTATATTTTGATGTCAATTTCATTCATTTTTATATTTCAGATTTATATCTATATTTTTTATATTTTATTTTATTTTTATATTTACAGATTTATTTATCTCGATCTCTTATTGTTTGTTGTTTTTTGAGGATGTTTCTTTATTTTTTGTTGATTTGCACTAAAATAATTTTTGTTGTTTTGATTTTGCAATTGCAGCTTAATGAATGCCATTGATCCTTTCTTTGAAGGTGTCAAATTTTTTTGTTGAAGTTACATCTGCTGTGTTCAACAGACTCTATACATTACTATAGTAACATGTAGTGACATATGCATATATTTGTCTTTGTGTATTTTCGATTTGTATTTTATTGGTTTTGAGGTGATTTATAATATAAGTATTGAAATTTGTAAATTTTTGTTGTTGGTTTTATGAATTTCTTTTGTATAAGCCAGTATTCGTTTGTGTATATAATTGATCGACTAAAAATAGAACATAACTACGCATTAATATAGTTACTACAGATACATGTAGTTATTTTTAGTATAGTAAACATATTGATTTGAAAAAAAAAAAAAAAATGTATAAATAAATCAGCGAAAATGATAAATGCAGGACCAGAAATGCTGAATGCAGTTTGGCCGAAAATTGCATATAAGGGTATTATATTATTTTCGCTTCTCCAAGGAGTATGATGTCAAACGATGATTTGATAATTTGAGCTTGAGTTTATCCCTAATTTATTTGGTGGCTAGAGGTCCGTAAAATAACTCCATAAAATAAAATTATATATGATGTGAAGGAACTCAACATATTAAACGTGAAAAACTAAAAATATGGCAAAAATTATGTTTGATGTGATTGTGAAGGAACTCAACATATATTAAACGTGAAAAACTAAAAATATGGCAGGATCACAGTACCACGTCTGGTCCATTTCGAACAAAACAGAATATCAGATGGTGGGACCACAGGATCACAGTACCACATTTATAACATATTAAACTTAGGTAATATCTGTGTGTTAAAAGTGAAGTGCCATCCCATGGCAGCTAATCGAATTCAGGTAACTATCGTTATAGATTCGACAATTAATTAAACATAGGTTAACCTAGACACGGCCCCGGGTGGGTCGGGTCCGGGTCCGAGTTTTAGAGGACCCGAAAACGATCCACGGGGAGGTGTGTCCGGGTTGGTTGGTTCCGGGTAGGGTCTGGGTTCGGACCGGATTTTTAAATTTTGTTCAACATTCGGACCGGATTTTTAAATTTTGTTCAACATGTGCATTGAATGAGGTTCGAACTCGGGTTCCCTCTCATATGTATGTATGCCAATCCAAACCAGTGTGACAAGGCAATTTTTTTTGAAATTACTTGCAAGAAATATATATAACATAAACAAATAGTGTAAAATGATTATAATAAATAATGTTAAATGGATTATTAATTATCATATTCATATTAAAGAATTTTAATTAAATTATTAACAAATATAATATAATAAAAAAATTAAAAAAAAATTGAAAGAACTTGACCTTAATCCATTTAATCTTACGATTCAATTTTAATATTTGAATAAGATGTATATGTAAAAAAATGATTAAATCATATGATCTACAATTTAATTCTTACGATTTTTACAAATTAAACCAATTATTAAAAGAGAAATTACATCATAATATTTTGATTATACTAGTCATATATAATGTTATTTTTAAAGTAAGAAATTAATTGAATTGAGATAAATCTATTTTTGTTAAAATAAACATCATTTATATTTTTAAATAATTATCTTGTGATAAAATACTCAATAATATTAATGAGGTCTTGTAAACAATTGAGGTTAATCGATTTAAATTAATTGAAATGTGTTATTATAATCTATTTTTTTTAAAATGAACATCTTATTTTATTTTTCATTTGATTTTTTCACACTATCGATATTAATAACATAAGTGAGTTTGTATTAAGTCAACGCATTTGTTTAAATATTGAACTGATTCAATCCTATATATTTTTCAATAGTGGAGATTATATTGATATAGTAATTAATAATGGATGTTTTGAAATATTGAACCGTGATTATATATATTTTTAAAGTTTGCATTTGTTTATAATTTAATTAAACTTATTTACTAATAATTAATATAAAAATTAGGGTAAATTACACACACCCCCCTGAGGTAAGCTTAAATAACTGTAAGGTCCCTGTGGTATCGATAATTACACTTAGCCCCCTGAAACGTAGTCAGAAACTCGAATGGGATAATGAATTGGATACGTTATTCCGATAGGGTTCTAACGGACTATTGGTTTCAGAATGTGGTGGAGACAACAAAGAGCTATGGGTGATTTAAGAAATGTTCGGGAATGTTCGGGGAGCCATGTCACCCCATAGCTCTTTGTTGTCTTCACCACTTTCTGAAACCAATAGTCCGTTAGAACCCTATCGGAATAACGTATCCAATTCATTATCCTATTCGAGTTTCTGACTACGTTTCAGGGGGCTAAGTGTAATTATCGATACCACAGGGACCTTACAGTTATTTAAGCTTACCTCAGGGGGGTGTGTGTAATTTACCCTAAAAATTAATAATTTTATTTAACATATTTATATGCCAATTAAATCATTTTACCGGCGTTTTATATTATATATATTTATTGCCTATATTATATCAAACATTGCGTTTGACCTAGTGAAAAGAGATGCTCATTCTTTTCAATTTGCCCGAGTTCGAAAACCATCTGACTGATTTTTGGATAAAAAAGCTGCAATGAACACTCGGGTCCCGGGTCGGGTCCTGAAACTGGGGACCCGAAACCGACCTCGTATATGGGCGGGTCCGGGTCAACGGGGCGGGGCGGTCGACGGGTCCGGGTTGGGTCAAACCCGGCCCGTGGCCGTGTGTGGAAAGGGATGCCCATTCTTTTCAATTTGTCGGAGTTCGAAACCCATCTGACCGATTTTTTGATAAAAAAGCTGCAATTCACACTCGGGTCTCGGGTCGGGGGAAACCCATCTGACCGATTTTTGGATAAAAAAGCTGCAATTCACACTCGAGTCCCGGGTCGGATCCGCCGGGTGGACCCGTCGGGTCTCGGGTCCTGAAACTGGGGACCCGAAACCAACCCATATATGGGCGGGTCCGGATCACGGGTCAATGGGGCGGTCAACAGACCGGGTCCGGGTCAAACCCGGCCCATGGCCGTGTCTAGGTTAACCGTTAAAAGTGGTGGAGTACTACGTACTAGAGAATTAGGTTAGATGGCATAAGTTTTTTTTTGATTGAAGATGTAAATAGTATAAATCAACAAAAGTCGTAGACAATTACAACGGGCATACCCGAGGGAATTAAAGCACTAGTGGATAGCTACAAGCTATCGAAGATCATAAAAAAAAATAGTCAATTCAATTAATATGTTTTTGTCAATAATATATGCCTTTAAAATACTATTAAACCAAGTATTAAAAGAAAATTACAATATAATATTTTGATTGTAATAATCAACTATAGTTTTATTTTAAAGTAGGAAAATTAATTGAAATAAGTTATAATCTATTTTTCTTAATATAAACATTATATATATATATATATATATATATATATATATATATATATATATTATTTTTTATCTATATGTTCTTGACAACAATTATCCTATAATAAAATAATCAATAATTTTAATATGTTCTTGTCAATAATTGTCCTATAATAAAATAATCAAGAATTTTATTATGTTATTGTCAATGATTGAAATGAGTTATAATCTATTTTTGTTAAAATAAATATCATCTACATTTTTGTTATAAATATATTATTCTCAATAATTTTCATATATACAATAATGAATAATTTGAAGACGTTCTTGGTAATAATTTTTCCAATTATTGTATTATTTATTTATTATTAGTTATAAGTTATTTATATTTAATATATATTTTGTATTTTTTTATTTAAATATATTTTTAGTTGTGAAAATTAGTATTAAGATAACTACTAATGTCTTGAAGTCACGGTGATGTCTAGGTCATAAGGACTAATGGTGTACAACTATACCATATATATCTCTACTCGATTATTGGGAACCACTTAGAGATTTCTAGGGTGAGGGAGTTCAGTGAACTCGTCAACTTACGAGCACCCACTTATGCATGCCGATATCACAATACCGTTTACTGATGAGATGCAGTACACATACACTAAGTGCTAGTCTCTTAATGGGAAAGTCCGATATCCTCATTGGTGGCGTAACCCTTCGACTAGGAACACGTTTAACGGTTATAATACTAAAGTAAATATCTCACGATCCTAACGATCATTTACTCGTACTTGTAATAACTGTAAGGACTATATCTATGCTAGGGACAAAGATATAGAATGCCAAGGTGTTTTATCATTAATACGAATAAATGTTCGTTTATTACAATAATAAATACGAAAGACCACAACCACATGTTGGCTTGTTGGTCACCTACTCTAACAAATATTACTGTGCTAGAGATTAATATAGCAATATTACTGTGTTAAACTATATTATAGTTTATTTTACTGTGTTTAACAGTAATATAGTTAATATTACTGTCAATCACAACAATATTGATGTTTAAGCGGGGGGCAAAAAGATGTTAAAGAAAAAAAATTGGAAAGTCAATGCCGGAAACCGATGGCGGAAAAATCAGGAAGAAAAAAAAAAGTCAACGCGGGAAACCGGCGGAAAAATCGGGGAGGAAAAAAAAAGCCAACGCCGGAGACCGGCGGTGACGGACGAAATCGTCCATAAAAATGTGTTTTGGGTCAAAATTGAATAATTTATGAAATTTGGGGTCAAATTGAGGTTAGATTAAATTAAATGATGAAATTGGAGCATATTAAAGTATGAGGGGCTATTTTAGTCTTTTACAAACCTCTGGACCATGTGTGGACTTTTATGTAAAAGAATTTATTGTCTGGACCTCTTTATGAATAAATACCCATTGATGGACATATTTGTAAAGTGTCCGATTAAAAAAAATCTTATTTGCCTCTCCAACAGCTTATTACTTTAAAAATTAATTTTTTTTTACAAAATTACCAAATACTTTGGAAGAGCTTATAAGCTTTTAAATATCTTATAAATTTAGCCAAACAACCTCTTAATGTTTGACATGTGTCCAAATGACTATGAATACACAAATATGAAGAAAATAGAGATGTCCAAGTTGAATTTTATTCAACCAAAATAGAGATGTAGTAATTGGATTTTATGGAGCCAAATGCCTTGATTGAATTGCTACAAACAAATATGAATGAAGTACCACAACAATCAAATACACACAATAAATTAAAGTTAGTTGCCTATGATTTACTGGTTGTCTATACATTCAACTTTAAATAAATATTAATGTAAACGAGTACGACTAGGGGTGGAAATCGGAACAAAATTTCCGATTTCCGCCGAATCCGATCCGAAGAATTCCGATTTTGGAACGATTTTCTCAATTCCGAATTCCGAAATTCCGAATTCCGAAAATTCCGAAAAAAATCGGATCGGAATCGGAAATACATATCAAAATTTTGGAATTTCCGAATTCCGATCCGAAAGTAGTTCCGATTTTCTCCGAAATATTTCCGATTATTTCCGATTATTTCCAATAGTTTTCCAATGTTTTCCGAATATTTATTAATTATTATATATAAATATATTAATATACACGTTGACTGTCTTGCAAGTGACTATACGCTTCATAACCTTTTCCTTCTTTTTCTTTTTCTTTTTTTCTTTTTCTTTTATTTTTTTAAGATTCAATTATTTTATTCAAGATAACCCACAACTTCATTTTCATCCGCCGCTGCTTCCCTTTCTTTACTTTCTGCATCTTTCTCCCCTTTTTTCTTCAAAATTAAATCTTTAATCTTTGCCCCTTTTTTTCTTCAAAAATAAATCTTTAATCTTTGCCCAAGATCTCTTCTTAAAATACACAGAACTTTTGCTGAAGGTATTGTTCACGGAAGAAAGATGGTGAAATATGAAGTTTTATTTGGCATGGATTTTGTTCTCGTTTCTAGGTCTTGTTTCTTCAAATTTATTTTATTCTTTTTGTCTGCTTTTTGTTATTTTTGTTACACGTTTGATTTATAACTTTTGATTCGATTTATGAAACCTTTTGATTGTGAAAATATTTCAACATTGTTTTCTACTTTTGCTTTGATTTTACTGACTATAATAAAAAACTTCTTGGAACAAAATTTCCGAAAATTTCCGATTTTCCGAAATTTCCGAAAAAATCGGAATCGGAATCAGATCCTGAATTCCGAAAAAATCGGAATCGGAATCGGAACCCATATTTCAATTCCGAAAAAAATCGGAAATTTTCCGAAAGGGTCATATCCGATCCGATCCGTCCGATTTCCACCCCTAAGTACGACTATGAATACGCTGCGAATAAAATCAAATACATAGTTGTATCGGCAATCAATAAAGTTTGACATATACCTAAAAACAATATAAAGATGCCCAAATTGAATTTTAATGCCTATATGAACACCAAATTTTTGCCTCAGAACTGTACACATGTAAGAAAGATTTTCAAGATTTTTTTAAAATTCTAATACTACAAACAGCGTAAATAGAAAAGGAGACACCCAATTCATTGAAGAAAAAAAAATATATTACATCCTATGAGAAAAAAAACCTTATGCGCAAAAAAATATTTCTTTCCTAATCTCAAACTCTAAATGTCCGTCGGCGGTTGATACCATGTTGAATGACTATCTTGACCAAAAAATTAAACTGTTATTGAAATATATCATTTAATATTAATATCTTCAATAGAGTTCAAGAGTTAAGGTTAAATGGCATAAGTACTACCGGTGGATGCATGGGTTTAGTCCACCCAATATGTACATGCATTGTTCTAAAAATCGTTCGAGGCGGCCGATTAATCGGTCTCCGAGGCGGAGGCGGTCCCAAACCTTTACGATTTTAGTGTAAATGTTTGAAAAATCAGTTTTTTGCCTGTTAGGTGGTTTTAGGTGGTCTGAGGCGGTCAAACCTTTAAGGCGGGTCAAACTCGGTGCAAAAAATCGGTCAAAATCGGTTTTTTTTTTTATTTTATTTTTTTATAATTCAAAGTAAAAGTTGGGATTTTAATAAAAAAATATGAGTTTATGTTTTATTTTATTTATGTTAACTGTTATTGTTAAAGAAGTAATGGTGTATGACAGTAATGTTCAAGAATAAATGTAAATTTTAAAAAAATGTCTTATTATTTATATTTAATAAGGATATTTATGTATTAAGATCTTATGATTATTAAAATTTTATTATGTTATTATGATATATACATGATGGAGATATTAATTAAAATTTTATTATGTTATTATGATATATACATGATGGAGATATAACTATATTTAAATATCTTTTTATATATGTTTTGAGTATTTATAAATAATATCTAGAAATATATTATTATATTAAATTTTAAAAACCGATTTATTTTCGATATATCACCGATTAATCACCGTCGCACTGATTAATCGTGAGTCGGTGTCTGACCGTCTTCGACCGGATTACCACTTCTTACAACCTTGTGTACATGTGATTTTAATGTTTCGAGATATGAATTGACACTAGTGAGTGGTCGGGTCGAGATATGATTTTAATGTTTCGAGATATTAAACTCCACCCAATATACTGGAGATATGAATTTGGCAGCATGAGTTGAGAGTGTACAAACTATATATTTTGTTGGAATAAGTGTACTTAGTGAATTCAATATTGGAAGAAACGGACATTCATATGTCCAGCCTTCAATCTGGGAAGATACGCAAAGGAAGGGCAAAACATAGTAGTAATGGATTTTACAATTTTTAATTTATGAATTGCACATGAATATTAAGTGGAATTTAATAAAAGTTGGTGGGTGTGGAAGGCTGGACCATTTCACCAATATTTTTGTGTGATTTATAGTTTCATCACATTTTCAATTTTCCACATTTGATCATAATCTTTTTAGAAGAGTAAATGGCAAATAGGCCCATAACAAGGGCACTTAATTAAAAGAGGGATATCAAGCTTTTTTGTCTTTTAAATAAATTCAGCTTATTTAAACTTATTTACAAATAAAGAAAATCCTTTTATATATATACCAAAATTATCCCCAATTCATTGAAACCCAATTCAACTTCAATTTCATAATTTACACCCCAATTTAGCCTAATTTCATCAATTAACAAATTTTAACCATAATTTCAATTTTGACCCGCCACCACCGGAGACCGCCGGTCGCTGTCGTTGACCGGCGTTGACTTTTTTTTTTTTTTTTTTATAATTTTGTTTTTTCTTAATTAATATTACTGTCTTGGCTGCTAAATTACTGTCTCCGGCATTTATTTAACTGTCGGAGAAAAAAAAGTCAACGCCGGAGACCGGCGGTCAACGGCGGCGACCAGCGGTCTCCGGTGGTGGCGGGTCAAAATTGAAATTAGGGTTAAAATTGGTTAATTGATGAAATTGGGCTAAATTGGGGTGTAAATCATGAAATTGGAATTGAAATGGGTTTCAATAAATTGGGGGTAATTTTGGTATATATAAAGGGATTTTCCTTATTTGCAAATAAGTTTGAATGGACTGGATTTATTTGAAAGATAAAAAAGTTGGATGTCCCTCTTTTAATTAAGTGTCCTTGTCATGCACCTATTTGTTATTTGCCCATTAAACAAAGGGTTAAAGAGGGATAACATCCTTGAACTTTTATTCAACCAAAATAGAGATGTAAAAATTGGACTTTATTGAGCGAAATGCCTTGATTGAATTGGTACAAACAAATATGAATGAAGTGCCACTACAATCAAAATACATAATAAATTAAAGTTAGTTGCCTATGATTTACTGGTTGTCTATACATTCAACTTTAAATAAATATTAATGTAAACAACTATGAGTACGCTGCGAATAAAATCAAATACATAGTCGTATCGGCAATCAAACAACTACAATCAATAAAGTTTGACATATACCTATAAAGATGCCCAAATTGAATTTTACTCATTCAATTGCCTAGATGAACACCAAATTTTTGCCTCAAACTGTACACATGTTAGAAAGATTTTCAAGGGAAGGGCAAAACATAGTAGTAGTGGATTTTACAAGTTTTAATTTATGAATTGCACAATATTAAGATCGTGTTTGCAAATGATTATTTGAAAGCATAAGTTAGTGATTGTGAGTTAAGTCAGTTTTAAGTGTTTATTTCTAAAAGTTGGGGGTGTTTGCAAATATTTCGAAAAATGAACTTAAATAGAAAAAACAGGATTAAATGTGCTTTAAAAAAAATAGCTTTAAACAAATTATGTTAAGAGAAACAAAAGTAAAAGTTGATCTTGCAAATACCTAAAAACAGATTATGAGCACAAAAAAACTCATAATCACTTTCAAAAAGCATTTGCAAGCACCACCTAAGTGGAATTTAATAAAAGTTGGAGGGGCCCGCATGGGTGTAGCTCAACTAGTTCCGGATGTGGTAAGTTGGTACAAGGTCCTAGGATCGAATCCTGGCAGCCGCAGTGTGGGAATTTCAACTCCAATGAGGATTGGTTCCTTGTGGGCACCAGGTCCGGGTCCGTTACCTTAACGAGCAGTTGAGTTACCATGATTTACATTCCTCCATCAAATACTTGTCCGACCAAGGGATGGGGCCCTGGGGGCGAGGAATTTTACCTTTTTTTGGTACAAATAAAAGTTGGAGGGTGTGGAAGGCCGGAACATTTCACCAAAATTATGTGTCATCATCACATTTTCAATTTTGCCCATGTGATCATAACTTTTTTAGAAATCATTTTCTTGATATTCAAATTAACAAAAAGAGTTTTCAAATATGGAAATTTTGAAAAGTCGAATTCACCCCTCACCTAGGCATATAAAGTTGATCCGTCAAACTTTTTCCGAAACGAGCAAAGCATTCCACCCTTTCCTCTGCAGCCTATATATGTACTCGTCTTGATTGAACAATGGGTCGATTCCAGTACTAAATAATGATGTTTGCATGCATCGTGAATCATGTGATTTTATTATTTATATATATTCATTAAGAAAGTCGAATTCACCCCTCACCTAGGCATATAATAGTCTCATCATCACTTGGGATCGGAACACCTAAATTGCAGCATACATCTAAAAAAAAGAGAAACCAAGAAATGGGTTATAGTAATAATAATATTATATTAATATTCCTATGTATCACAAACCTTTTAAGGTTTATTATTGGATCATCTTCAAGTGGTGATTTTATTGAATGTCTGACCGTCCAATTAGAAAGCTCGAATTCAGCAACCGATGATCTCATTTACACCCCCAGTAATAATTCATACGCATCCCTTCTAATAGCTCAAAACCTCAGACCGGGTTCAACCTCTCCATATAATAAGCCTCTCATAATTTTCACACCTTTCTACGACTACCAAATCCAATCAGCTATTTACTGCTCCAAGAAACTCCGAATCCAGATCCGTGTTCGAAGCGGCGGCCACGACTACGAAGGACTTTCTCACACTTCCCGAGATAACCCCTTTGTCGTGGTCGACATGAGAAACCTTCGTCAGATTTCGATCGACGCCGAACAAAAAACGGCATGGGTTGAAGTGGGCGCCACCCTCGGTCAGCTCTACCACACACTCGCCCAGAAGAGCGGGACCCTCGCATTCACCGCCGGCGTTTGCCCCACCGTCGGCATTGGCGGCCACCTCAGCGGTGGCGGATACGGCATGATGTCCCGCAGGCACTCCATCGCCGCCGATCACATCACCGACGCCAGGATAATGAATGTGGACGGTCAAATCTTGGACCGGCGGTCAATGGGGGAGGATCTTTTCTGGGCCATTAGAGGCGGCGGAGGTACTAGCTTTGGGATTGTTATCGCGTTTAAGGTCAACCTAATCACCGTCCCCGAAACTGTCACCGTTTTCAACGTCACCAAAACGTACGAACAAAACGCCACACAATTAGTACACAGGTGCGGCGTGCTTTTTAAAATCTTACGATTTCCATTCGATTATATTCCCACCACAAATTTACAATTAAGTTTTGACTATATTTTTTATAATAAAATTCTAATAAAAAATATATTAGTGTAATACGCTTGTGTGTTAATTTCTCCCCCTAAAACTGCTATTAAAACAAGTATTCAAAGAAAATCACCTATTTTGATTCTACTCCTCGTCGTTTATAGTTAAAATAGGGAAATTAATTCGAATAATATTCTATTTTTTTCAAAATTATTATAATTTTTATTTTAATTAGTCCTCATAAGGTATTTGTATTTTTTTTACTTGGATTTCTACATGCCACCAATTTTAATAAAATAAGTGAGCTTGCATTGGATATGTATTTTTTTTTTAATATTTAATTTCAATATATATATATATATATATATATATATATATATATATATATATATATATATATATATATATATATATATATATATATATATATATATATGTGAATCATGGAAAGTTTTAATATTAATACTATTTGTAATATGGGAATTAATATAGATGTTATAAATTTTTGATTTTATTGTGTTGAAAATTTTGTTAAAATAAAAAAGACATCTACTGGATTTCAATTTTAACGGGTCAACATTAAAACTTTTAAAGTTTGACTTGATTAATTTTAAGACACATACTTTGATTATTACACTAAATATTTTTTTTATAATATTTACATATAATTATTATCAATATTATCTTTGAAAGAATTATTACATATCATTATTATCAATATTATCTTTGAAAGAATTAAATATCTTACGATTTGCGATTCGATTTACGATTTAACAACCATGCAGGTGGCAGTACATTGCGGACAAGGTGGACGAAAATCTCTTGATGAGGGTTTTCTTGAGAAGTGTTCGATCTCTGACCACCGGAAAGAGGACAGTAATAGCTTCTTTCACTACCTTGTACTTGGGTGGAGTTGAAGATCTTATGCCGATAATGAAAGTGAAATTTCCAGAGCTGGGTTTGGTGGAGAAAGATTGTACTAAAATGAGCTGGATACAATCCGTACTCTTTTTCGCTTACATACCAAACCAGCCCCTCAACGTTCTGCTGAATAGAACCACTCCTTTTACAGTATATTTCAAGGGCAAATCAGACTATGTGACAGAACCAATTCCGGTAGACGGGCTAATCGGGATATGGAGATTCCTACATGAAGAAGATGAAAATATGGCTGAAATTCAGTTTAGTCCATATGGAGGTGCAATTAATAGTTTTTCGGAATCGGAAACTCCGTTCCCACATCGAACAGGTAACATTTTCATGATCGATTATGGGTTGAGTTGGGATTCGCCCGGAAACGAAGAAGCGGAAAAGCACTTAAATTGGATGAGGAGAATATACGGTTACATGGCCGCGTATGTGTCGAAATCTCCTAGAGGGGCTTATTTCAATTACAGGGATCTTGATTTAGGGGTCAATAACTACTCATCGGGAAATATTATTGGAAGCTACGACGAGGCTAAGGTTTGGGGGATGAAATACTTCAAGAACAATTTCGAACGATTAGTTCGTGTCAAGACTAAAGTTGACCCGTCAAACTTTTTCAGAAACGAGCAAAGCATTCCGCCCTTTCCCCTGCAGCCTATGTACTCGTCTTGATTGAACAATGGGTCGATTCCTGTACTAAATAAAGATGTTTGCGTGCATCATGAATCATGTGTGATTTTATTATTTATATATTCATTAAGAAAATGTAATTTCAGATATATTTTGTATGTTTGCCAATGTCGTTTAGTTTGAGGAATATTAAATATTTCATATGTTGGAAATTAGTTTTACGGAACATATCTGATCCGGATAAATTACAAAAGGCCTTTGACAAATGACACTTAATTAAAGAGTAAAAAGCAGTTTGCCCCCTAAACTATGACCCATTTTGCGCTTTGCCCCCCAAACAGTTTTTTTTTGCACGTTTTTACCTAAACTCGAGTTTTTGTTGCACGGTGCCCAAAAAGTGGTATATTCCGGCAAAATTCACCGGAAATCTGTGCACGCGCGCCACATGTGAAATTGATAGGGTTAAATTTGTCTATTCACTCGCATCTTGACTAAAAGTTTAATTTGTCCTTTTTCTTTTTTATCTCTTCTTTTCATTTTTCATTTTTCATTTTTTTAATCTGCCAAATCTCTCTCTCTCTCTCTCTCTCTAATTCTCAACTTCTGTAAAAAAAAATTATTCTTGTTCTCATCTTGCTTAGCCCAAATTCCTCCTCTGCGCGGCCTCCAATTCCCACTCCTTCCGCCGTCGGAATTTCCCTAATCAATTCTACCAAAGCAACCCAGGACCCAACTCCGACAACGAGACCTATCGCCCAAACCCCAGCCCACAACCTCCCACCATCCCGTTGCGAAACGACTCCATTTCGGCGCCGGCAGACGAGGCTAATGGGGATGTGAAGCCGGGGAAGGAGCCCGTCAAAACGGCGGCGGCGGAATCGAAGAAGGAATGAGTAAAATTTGGAGTCTAGATTATTTTGATTGACGAGATGTTCGAAGACACCCTCGGCGGAATCGAAGAAGGAATAAGTAAATTAGGAATGAGAATCAATTTCTGTAAAAAAATTTATTCTATGTAGAATTGATTGAAAATATTTTTATGGATGGAGATGAGGTTTAATTGCTCCGTTCGTTGCTCTCTGTTCTTTTGGCATGGAAATGGGTCTGGGAGGTTGTTGGGGAAGAAGATCACAATTTTCTTTTTCTTTTCTTTCTTTTTTTTTTTTTTGTTTTTTTTGTTTTTTAATGGTTAATTTATATTTAATATATAGAATTTTAGTGAATAGACAAATTTACCCCCGCAAATCACACGTGCATCGCACATGATATAACATTCCGGTCAAAATTGCCGGAAAATTGAGTTTAGGGGGCACCGTGCAACGAATTAACGAGTTTAGGTAAAAACGTGCAAATTTTTTTTGTTTGGGGGGTAAAGTGCAAATCGGCCCATAGTTTAGGGGGCAAACTGCTTTTTACTCTTAATTAAAAGAGGCACATCCAACTTTTTTGTCTTTCAAATAAATCCACCTCATTCAAATTTATTAGCAAATAAGGAAAATCATTTTATATATACGAACATTACCCCCAATTCATTGAAACCCAATTCAACTCCAATTTCATGATTTACACCCCAATTTAGCCCAATTTCATCAATTAATCAATTTTAACCTTAATTTCAATTTTGAACCCAATTTTGACCCGCCACCACCGGAGACCGCCGTTGAATTTTTTTTTGTTTTTTTTTTGAAAATTCTTTTTCCCTGAAATTTTTTTCCGGCCGGTTAACTGTCGTTGACCGCTGGGTCTCCGGCGTTGACTCTTTTTTTTTTTTTTTTTGTAATTTTGTTTTTGCTTAAAAAAATATTTTAATTAATATTACTGTCTTGGCTGCTAAATTACTGTCTCCGCCAGTTATTTAACTGTCAGAGACAGTAATTTAACTGTTAATTGACTTTTTTTTTTTCTTCAAAAATATTTTAATTAATATTACCCGTATTCGTTGCTAAATTACTGTCTCCAACAGTTTTTTAACTGTCGGAGACAGTAAGCTGTCGGCAATGTGTCAGTAAATAGTGACAGTCGTTCCTGTCACTAAATTTCCGTCAGTGAAGCCCTGTTTTCTTGTAGTCTACTACTCGTGCCAAAACTTAAAGGCGAAGAAATAATTCATCGAATCTTCTCCAGCCCCTTTCAAATCCATCGCATCTCGAAACTCGTTTTTATTTTCAACACTTTGTTCATAGTTGAATTCTATTTAATTTGTTCAACCTTATTAGTTGCTGCTTCTTCACCCACATGAATAGCAGAAGTAAAATATGTACGAATCTATACGCCGGTCGGGTATAGCATAGCGCAAACCTTATATCATGAACCACAAATGAAATTTATTTTGGGTAAATTACAAACACCCCCCCTAGGTATGGTCAAATTACAGAAACACCCCTCTTGTTTGGATAATTACAACCACCCCCTCATCTCTTCAAATTTAGTGGAATCTTCGAGATTATATGAAATATTATCACTTTTGTACCCGTTTTATACCATTTAAACTCTACATTATGAAGTAAGATGATCATAATATGTGATTTTTAGCTTGTGTATATCAGTTTGTAGTGCATCGGAAACTGTATTTTTACACAAAACGAATACAAACTAGAGCACATTCCACGAAATCTAGATGATTATATTGAATTTGGCACAATAAGGGTGGAGGTGTAAGAAAAAAATCATAGTTGAGGGGGTAGATGTAATTATCCAAACAAGAGAGGGATTTTTGTAATTTAACCATACCTGAGGAGGTGTTTGTAATTTACCCAAAAAGAGTTGGATTGAATACATTTCAACCAAAAAGAAAACCAACCTAAGTTACAAAACCAATCAAAACCTAACAGAATCAATTTCAACTAGTTGTTGAATGGAATTCAGAAAGGTTAGTGATCTTTGTTCGAACAGAAGATCACCAAATCATGGAAAGCATATTCAGAAAGGTTAGTAATCTTTGTGTTAATTTATTTATCACATGGACGGAGATTACACAGGAGTACTTTTTGCAGTTTACTTGTAAGAATTGACAGCAATTAACCGGATTAAAGAGAGGGCCCACCAATTAGCATAAAGATTCTTCTTCGAGTACTTCAACACACACTTGTTGCAGTTTTTAATTATGATGACAGAAGAAGACACTGTCCATTTATTTGATTGACTCATTAAAATAAACAAATATATATTAATTAATAGTAGAATAAATATTTGTGAGAACAAAACAATGGGTTGATGGAGAAACAACTGGTGGTATATGAATATCAATATTAAATATTAAATATCCATCACACACACAAGACAAGACAGATTAATTAAAAGTCCAAGTTCACAAATAAAACTTGCTAATTCTGTATCGTGTTATTTGTATGCAGGGAGGCAGAAGCTAATCAGCTACAGCTCAAAAAGGTCTTTTCAATTTGGTGGGGGGAGGGTTGGGGTTTGGGGGATTAAGGTTAGTAGGAGTGAAAGTCGGATGGATCCGATCGAAATTAGCATTTTTTGAAAATATTCAAAAAAATTAGAAGTACAAAATTTTCCTAATCTAAAAATTGATTCCAATTACAAAAGGCCCGGAAATTTCGGAATTACGGAAATTTTTCGAAAATCACATAAATTACAAAATTTTAAAACTTAGCGGAAATTTTCTGGAATTTTAATAATTTTCAAAAAATAAGAATATTCACGTCGATAAAGTTAAAGTAATAACTACTAAATTTCAGTTAAAAAAAATAAATAAATAATAAACCACATCATAATCCAAAAAAACTTATAACAACAATCAATATGTCAAAATTCTAAAACAAAACTTAAATCAAATCAATGTTTGATTAAAAAAAAAACCTAAAGTAAGTATTATATAATTTATATTATTTATAGGTGTACTTTCTGGAAAAAAAAAATCGGAATTTTTCGGAACTCATTTCCGAAATTAAATCGGATCGGAAATCGGGAATTCCAATTAATTTTTATATGATTCCAATTTCAATTCAAAAAAATTGAAAAAATTCGGAAATCGGAATTTCAAAAGTCGGAATGAAATAATAAGTTGTTCCAAAATCGAAACTTTTCGGATCGAAACCAGTGGAAATTGGAATTTATGTTCCAACTTGCACCCCAAAATTGGAATTCATGCCTGATAGTAACTAATGTTCACCTAGCCCAGCAAAAAAATTAGGCTTGCTGCTAGTTCGTCTATCTAATGTAATTGGACCGGGCTAATTATTCCCGTATTTTTTCTAGAGTCCTATCCCATCTAACTAAATCTTGGTAATTATAAGTTAAGTTAACAATAAGTGTTTATTTCTAATTTGGGTGTTAGCAAAGAGAGAGAGATGAAGATAGGACGAAGAAGTCAATTGTTTTTTATTTTAAGATCAAGTCAATTGCCTAGGTCTTTCTTTTTTAATTTAGATCAAGTCAATTGTTTTTTTATTTTATTTTTCTAAATACAAAATGCCTACAAGAAGTCTATAGCATTACCACATTTGATGCTAATGGAATCATTCTTAATGGTTGAGGAAAATATCCTGCTATTGTATTTTTCAGCTGCATATACAAATACATCTCCATTTTCTTCTCTTTACTTTGGTTTCTCCTTGTAATCTCTCTAAGAAATTCATCACTTTTCTTTCATAATGATCCGATAATGCATGGCAGTTATCTAATTCTGATTCTTTCACACTCGATATACGGTTGTTGATCTTTTTGAAGATAAGTTGACTTAATTGAATGGCATCACCTTCAAGTGATGTGGCTAAAACTATAGTATTGATCGGAAAAATAGGTAATGGGAAAAGCGCAACAGGGAATAGTGTTCTTCGAAGAAAGGCATTCAAGTCAATGTCCAGCTCTACTCGTGTTACCAACACTTGCGAGATGCATACAACAACTTTACTGGAAAATGGGCAGAATCTTGTTGTGGTTGATACCCCAGGTACATATATGTATGTTGGCGCTACTTTAGAATATTTTTGCAGATATATATGCATGTTGGCGCTACTTTAGAATATTTTTGCAGATAAGTGTAAATACGTGTGACTTGATGAACCAAATGCAATTGCCAGGATTGTTTGATTGTTCGGCTGAACCTCAATTTATTGGAAAGGAAATTGCTAAATGCATCAATTTGACAAAGGATGGTATCCATGCTATTCTTCTCGTGGCATCAATTAAAACTCGCATTTCAAAAGAAGACGAAGAAGCTGGTGTGTTGATGTTGCGGTCATTTTTTGGCCCTAAAATTACTGACTACATGATTGTAGTTTTCACTGGTGGTGATGATCTTGAAGATGATGATACTCTTGATGATTATTTTGGTCGCAATTGCCCCCAACACTATAAGGTACAAATCTCATTGTTGTTCATTTAAGTCTCTTAATATTTAATTTATTTATCGGAACATATTATCAAGTCCACGTCCGCCGCTGAGCTATTGCCCAGGTCATACCATTTTGCTATGAAGATCTTGATGTAGTTACATGTTTAAGTCTTCCATTTGTTCCATATGAACATGGATTTTATGAATTAAACCATGATTTTTGTCATTTATTTTCTCTTGATTTTCCAGGAATATTGTTCATAATTCGTAATTAGTTAGTTGTTTGTGTATTTTGACATAGGAAACTCTGAGAGTGTGTGGGAACCGGCACGTTCTCTTTAATAATAAAATAAAAGATGAACCTCAAAATTTTGAACAAGGGAAGCAACTTCTTGCCTTAGTACAAGCAGTTGTAAATAAAAATGGTGGAGAACCGTATATGAGTCCGCGATTTGTTGAGTTGAAGGTAAGTGCTTTCATTGTTCACCTTGTTTTTCTTTTCTTTTCTTTTTTTTTTTTTTTCTTTTTTTTTTTTTTCCTTTTTTAGTTCTGTAGAAATTTGTTACACTGCGTAAGTTAATCATCAACTGTAGGGAGGAGCAACAAGCGAATTTTTTTATGATGCTCCAGCCGTTAAAGTTAATTCCGAAGAGGAGAAATTTAAATTGAAGGAGGAGCTACACAAGTCATATGAAGAACAGCTTAAGAGAATAACCGAGACGGTAATGATTTGCGATATCATACATTAATTTGTGCATAATTCATCATAAACTCGCATGCATCTGTTTTTTTATGTAGGTTAATTTGAAGCTAAAAGAGAGCTCTGATAAGCTCGCACAACAAATAGCAGAGCAGGTAAATGCTCGACTCAAGGCAGAAATTATGACACTTTCCGCTCAAGTGAAATCAAATGATGAAATGTATAAGATGAGATTGGAGTTATTAGAGACTGCTCATCGAAAGGAGAACGAGAAACAGAGGCAGCAACGACATCAAATAGTAGTAAGCCCATGCGCTTTATTATCTGTTATTAATAAGAGTATATATATGCTTTAAAAACCATTTCCGGCATTTACTTTTAAACTTATGTATGTCTGTGTATTTCTTTGTCCATGTTGGGGTTCAAATTAAGTCCCCTGCACCTCCAAGTGAGGTTAAAACTATATTATTAGTTGGAAAAACAGGTAATGGGAAAATTGCAACAGGAAATAGCATCATTGGAAGAAAGTTATTCAAGTCAATGTCTGGGCTTGCTCCCAACTTTTCTACTTCTGAGCAAATTAAACTAGAAAATGGCCAAACTCTGAATGTGATTGATACTCCAGGTACACGTACATGTTATTACTAATTTCTATTTGTAGCTTTAGTACTTTCTATCTGTTGGGCAAAATACCTAACACGCAAGTGCACGTATCGCAAACAAGTAGTAAAAGTGGACTCGTGAGAGTCGGATGTCGATCCCACAGGGAATACTCAAATGATCTAATCCTAAGTACAAAATTCTAACAATTATGATTTTTATCCAGCCTACATAAAGTTGTTAAATTTAATCAACTAAATAATTAAACTAGTTATGAAAGCAAATAAACACGGGAATATATCAATAAAAACGGATCTAGGATTTTATCTTCCCCCTATGCGATAATTCATCACCAATTAATCCTCTATCATGCAAGTTACGATTTCCGATTATTAACCCAAGACACTCAATTACTCATAACCCGCTGTCGCGTGTATTATGAGTCTATTATTCATAACCGATTCACTATATGTCTATGCAAACCAATTATGAATAAAGCATTAAATAACAAGTCTCGTAAACGGCTACCTAAGGTGATATCTGTATGTCTACGACACCACATGCAATTGACACACTCATCCGGTGAAAACTACTCGAAGGCTCTTCTATCCCTGTTCTAATTATTAAAACGATATGTCAATCAATTCTAACAATAACACATAACAACATAAATTAGCTAGGTTCATGCCCTAAATAAGATCAAATAGAAGAAATAATCATGGAATTTAAACTTGCATAATATTAGAAAAATAAGTTCGAATCACCACATAGGGTTCCAACAAAATCCTAGATTAAAAGATTTAGCTATTCGTAATTCTTACGATAAACAAAATAGAATTAATAAAAGAAATAAGAAAAACTATGCTTGAGTCTTCATTGATCTTCGTTCTTCGCGTTTTGTGGTGTAAAATTTCGTGCTTATGGTGTAGAGACTTGTTGCTTTTATAGGCTTTTCTTGATAAGGAAATAGTAGAAACCTAATAGGAATCAATTTCCGCCACTTTCCCCCAACAGAATGTGTTCGTCGATTTGTGCCATGTTGGAGTCCGAATTTTGGAATGTTGTGTAAATAATAATTGTAGCCCTTGAAATTAGCTTTCCAATGCCGCCAAAATCACCTAATTCGGAGTTCGTATGAGAGAGATATGCTTGAAATGGTGGACACTGTCAAAACTGTGGCGAGATTCCTTCTTCCAATTTGATTTGTTTCCTTATTTGCAACTTTTTTCCTTTCTTTTTGATATTTTTTCCTTCATGGCCACCTAATTCTCGTTTTTCACCTATAAAACACAAAATCAATCAATTAAAGCACAAATATAATTAAATCTAAACAAAAGATCCACGTAAAGTAAATGTATTGAGTGTAATTCTACACTCAACACACCCCCAAACTTGAACTTTTGCTTGTCCTCAAGCAAAATCAAATCGTAAGCAAAAAACTCAACTACCGCATCTCATGACATAGATTAATGACCAACTTCACGTTTTCAGAACTTGTAATTATAATGAAAATTCTTAGGCATTCGCAAGCTCAAAATTCAAAAGCACTTAGTCACTTACCATAGCCAAAAACCACAAATCATGCAATTGCTTCCAGCATCCAATATTTGTAAATTAAAGATAGAAAAAATTTATGCTTACATGCATATGTTTGACTCCAAATACTCACCAAATTATTCTACTCTACTAATATCGAACATTAAGCTATTGGGATCATTGGGGCTTTTTGGCTTTCAATTGTTAGGCTCTTTGGTTCGAGGTAAGAAATATGGGTATATGTGGTTATTCTTCTTGAATTGAGGTGAATACGCCGAAATTTGAAATATAAGCGTTTGAAACAATGAAGTCACCTCTAAGGATTCTAATAAACTCGATTCTTAAGAGTTCAAAAGTCTCCACTTTTGCTCTTAAGACAATGGATCGAGCTTTCAAAACAATTCAACAACTAGTCCTTACTTCTCCCTTCTAGTCTCTTCTTCTTTTCTGTTTTTTTTTCTTTTTATATATATATATATATATATATAGGCACATATATATTTTTCTTCTTCTTTTTTTTCTCTTTTTCTTTCTCTTTCTCTTTTTTTTTTTTGTTTTTTTTGGGGGGGGGGGGGGGGGGGGGGGGGGAATAAAAAATTTCAACCGAACTCCAACGGTTAATTTTTCAAGAATCTCCATCTATTCTACCTTATACACATTGGCTAAAAGAAAGAACACCTTTTCTCCGAGGCTCAAATCAAGGTTTTAAGGAATATTTCGATAAAAAGGTCGGCTTGAAAGGCTCAAACGGATCAAAGAAGGCCCAAATCATATCCCAAATCACTCACTACTCAATACTTCGTATCATAAATTTTCTAAGGTGAGGTCTAAAACCGAACATAGCATGATCTAACACAAATTAACTCCAAATTTAATATACAAAACATTCAACCAAAACAATGCACAAAGTGTGATTCCTAGCAATAATTGGTTTCTAAGTTCCGTTGAATCGAAAGCTAAACAAACATCTAATCCTTATCATACAAAAAAAGCAACCTCATCATCAAACATTGATCATCTCTCATCATTATAACTCATCGATGCATTCGACTCAAGCAATTTGTTTTTTTTTTTTTTTATTCCGGAAAAAACGATAAAAGCAATAAAAATAAATAAAAATAAATAAAACCTAATGCATGCAAACTAAAACAAATAAGCACAAAAAAAACATGTTTTTTCACCCCCAAACTTAAAATTTTTGTTGCCCTCAACGAAATTAGCACAAAGTTTAAGGATAGAAAACACCTGATTTAGTCGGAATCGTTGTCTTTGAGGTGTGAGAATTTGTGGGAAAGAAATCTAATTTTCCTCTTGCGAAGATGCCCACTATGTCTCTCGGATGACTCTCCCGATCGCAATTCCAACCTTAAAAATAAGAAATCAAATAAATTAATTAGAATGCATGCCTACGAAAATAAAAATAAAACATAAAATTAAAGAAAAATATGAAAAACAGTACAGCTCGGGTTGCCTCCCGAGAAACGCTAAATTTTAAGTCTTCAGCCAGACTTTGCTTCTTGAAATTGTTATGTCCAATCAAAAGCCTTGTAGATTGCGCATCCATCCATGAGCTCTATCACTTCAATTGAAACCAAGGCATGGATAGCACTGCAATATGTCACGGTCCACCTTAGCTTGTAGTCTTCTTTGGTTGTAATCAATCGGTAGGAAGCCAAGATGGGATCTTCATCACCCGCTCTCTAAAATCGGTATACAAAAATCTCCAGTCTGCGTATAACCTCCACCTCAAAAATATTATTCTTCTCATCAACCACCATTGATGCCTTCAAATCCACATTTAGATCAACCACAGAGTCCACAACTAGAATATCTTCATTCATTACATCCATCTCCTTCTCTTTTTCTGAGACATTTTCGTGGTTTAGCTCGATTGCCTTCTCAGATTCATCATGCACAAGTGTCTTCGTAATTTCTATTTCTCTCACATCGACACTATTTTCCGGACATAGAAGATTTTTCTCACCGCAGGCTTCACCCGAATTTTCCTTGATATAACCATTGCCGATTTCGTCTGGAATATTTTCAAGAGATTCAGATTTTAATTTGAGAGTCATCTCTTCCAGTTGTATCTCCATGTTTCGAAATGATGCTTGAGTGGACTTCATGAATTCGGTAATAAGGGATACCAAATCAACTTGTTAATCAGTGGTCTGCTGCTGCTGCATTGGATAATAATTTTGAAAATCATGAAATTCTGGCTCTCTATGTTGAAACTCGTTCAAATCTTGGTCTTGAAAGCTTTGCTCGTATGTGTTGTTGGTGTAAGTGTTCCAATAACCTACGTTGGTAATTTCGTCGAAATTCGTCGCTGTTGGTGATCCCCAACATTGATCGGAAAAATGATTTCCACCACATGTTGAACAAAACGGAGGCATATCATAGGTGTTTTGGAGGTATTCGTCAGATGGAAGCCATTCATATCCCGTTAGAGGTGCCCGAACATTGTAACCAGACATGAAACAAAAACAACAGGAAAAAAAAAAAAAAAATAATTAAATGGCTGAAGTAAGAAAAATTGTTCAACTTTGATATTAGAATAAATAGATAATCTAGTTGTATTCCCCGGCAACGGCGCCAAAAACTTGTTGGGCTAAATACCTAACACGCAAGTGCACGTATCGCAAACAAGTAGTAAAAGTGGACTCGTGAGAGTCGGATGTCGATCCCTCAGGGAATACTCAAATTATCTAATCCTAAGTACCAAATTCTAACAATTATGGTTTTTATCCAGCCTACGCAAAGTTGTTAAATTTAATCGACTAAATAATTAAACTAATTATGAAAGCAAATAAACACGGGAATATATCAATAAAATCGGATCTAGGATTTTATCTTCCCCCTATGCGATAATTCATCACCAATTAATCCTCTATCATGCAAGTTATGATTCCCGATTATTAACCAAGACACTCTATTACTCATAACCCGCTGTCGCGTGTATTATGAGTGTATTATTCATAACCGATTCACTAAATGTCTATGCAAACCAATTATGAATAAAACATTAAATAACAAGTCTCGTAAACGGCTACCTAAGGTGATATTTGTATGTCTACGACACCACATGCAATTGACACACTCATCCGGTGAAAACTACTCGAAGGCTCTTCTATCCATGTTCTAATTATTAAAACGATATGTCAATCAATTCTAACAATAACACATAACAACATAAATTAGCTAGGTTCATGCCCTAAATAAGATCAAATAGAAGAAATAATCATGGAATTTAAACTTGCATAATATTAGAAAAATAAGTTCGAATCACCACATAGGGTTCCAACAAAATCCTAGATTAAAAGATTTAGCTATTCGTAATTCTTATGATAAACAAAATAGAATTAATAAAAGAAATAAGAAAAACTATGCTTGAGTCTTCGTTGATCTTCGTTCTTCGCGTTTTGTGGTGTAAAATTTCGTGCTTATGGTGTAGAGACTTGTTGCTTTTATAGGCTTTTCTTGATAAGGAAATAGTAGAAACCTAATAGGAATCAATTTCCGCCACTTTCCCCCATCAGAATATGTTCGTCGATTTGTGCCATGTTTGAGTCCGAATTTTGGAATGTTGTGTAACTAAGAATTGTAGCCCTTGAAATTAGCTTTCCAATGCCGCCAAAATCACTTAATTCGGAGTTCGTATGAGAGAGATATGCTTGAAATGGTGGACACTGTCAAAGTTGTGGCGAGATTCCTTCTTCCAATTTGATTTGTTTCCTTATTTGCAACTTTTTTCCTTTCTTTTTGATATTTTTTCCTTCATGGCCACCTAATTCTCGTATCAATCAATTAAATCACAAATATAATTAAATCTAAACAAAAGATCCACGTAATGTAAATGTATTGAGTGTAATATCTACACTCAACACTATCCTTATATTCCTCGTCAAAATCATTAGATCTAGCTAGGCGTATGATCAACAGAAAACTAACACAAACTCCTGGACTGCATTGGGGTGGATGTTGTCGCATATTAGGAAATAAATGATCAATGTTTATGGGTATAATGGTATAAGATCAAAATAGGAATTTTCTTGGGGGGAAATAGGCAAGAATCAAGCCAAATGACTATTTCAACCATCTAATTTAGCATATATATATATATATATATATATATATATATATATATATATATATATATATATATATATATATATATATATATATATATATATATATATATATATATATATATATATATATATTTATGTATGTATATATATGTGTGTGTGTGTGTGTGTGTATGTTAGTGTTATTTATTATTTCAAATATGTCTGACTTGCTGAGCTACATGCAATTGCCAGGATTAATTGATTCTGGTGATACTGAATTTCTTCAAATGGAAATTGCTAGATGCGTTGATTTGGCAAATGATGGTTTCCATGCTATTGTTCTCGTCCTGACAGTCCGATATCGCTTTTCAAGAGAAGATGAAGCAATTCTGGAATTCATATCTTCTTTTTTTGGTCCGAAAATTATTGACCATATGATTGTACTTTTCACCGGTGGTGATGAATTTGACGATGATGTGACTCTTGATCATTACTTGGAATATTATCACCTTGAACCCTTGAAGGTATGTAAATGTTGGTATTGAAATAGCTGCCACCTACCTGGATGTTTAAATATTTTATTTTTTTGTTGTGAAGTTGGATTCATCAATTAAGCCATATTAATGCTTGTCATTTCTTTTGTCCTCTCGATGTTTACAAGAGCTGTTCATTCATGTATAGTAAGTTGTTTCTGAATTAATTTGACATGTATTTAGGAAATTCTGAGGAAGAATGGGAACAGACGTGTGCTCTTTGATAACAAAACAAAAGACGAATTCAAGAAATCTAAACAGTTGAAGAAACTTCTTATCTTAGTAGATGCGGTTGTAGATAAAAATGGTGGAAAACCGTATACAAAGAAGTAGCTGGAAATTTCTCGATTCAGTGCACAAATTGCGGCAATATCTGCTGAGATGAAATCAAAATATGAAAGAAGTTAAGATAGTATTTAGAGTTGTCTTCTACTTGAAAACTTATAACCCCAATATTTGATTACATTTACTTGCGTATTCTTTACAGCCCTGCAGCTACAGTATAATTCATGTATAATTCATTTCTTCTGGATACTTTTTTTTAGGGGAGTGCTTATATTTGTGCTAATGAATATGCGTGGTTATAATAATGGATTAATAAACCATAGTTATTTGGACTTGTACCATTTTATCTTATTCAGTTATGCTCATATTCGTCTTACAGATGGAGAGTGAGTAGATCGCAGTACATTTTGCATTTTATCTAACTGCAAAATTAACCTCAAAGTGACCCTTTTAATGAGAGTATTTGAGAGTGTCTATAAAGAATAAAAAATAAAGTTGGAAATTAGTAATTCAAAATTATAAAACAGTACATAAATTTCGAACCACGAAAGGAATACCTAGATATTGCAATTTCAGTTGATAGTTAAACAGACAGTAGATCGCAGTAGTCACAAGACTGACTTTGAGGCTGAAAATCAAGAATATGATCCCATTTGTTATGCTGAGCCGAGCTGAGTTGCTCAATACGCATTTCGCTAGTTCAGTTCTGTAGACGTTTCGTGACGCTCATTGTGTAAGCATACTCTGAAAATCCAACGTGTCGAATAATTATTTTGCAATCACTTTGCAACAGTAGAAAAACTTGTTCGAAGGATCAATGACTTTGCAAAGCTCGATATCTTCCACCTGCACCTGAGGCTCATTAATTAAGGGATTTCAAAGCAAGATGGTTTTGCTGGAACGATGGAAGAGAAGAATCGGACCGAAGTTGTATTCGTGTAGAATAATTAAGCTTTGTAGTATGTGGAGAATCTTGTCTTGCTGCCTCAATTGCTTTCTTGAAATCAATATTCGCCATGTGGATGACCTCAAGTGGAGAAGCTTGTCCTCCAGGGTTGTGAAGATGTTATACATAGTATCTTCTTCAGAAGAACATAGCTATCATTATAAGTAAGCCCACACGCAAATCAAGCACTTGCAGAAAACACCCCTCCACCAACATGTATTCGTGTCTTTTCCGACTGTTTTCCAGACGAAGGAAGGCCCGGTGTTGTTCCGTAAGATTTCGTTAACTCTGGTAATGGCGCTAACCTGATCGGAAGGTAATTGGGAAAACGCCAAGTGTAGGTGGAGTGGTGGATCAAGAAGACTGACAATTTCAGAGCTGCAGTATAAATATAAGCAAACCTATTCATTTTTTATTTTTATTTTTTTCAATCTCTAGAAAAAATAAAAAAGTCCAAGAAACTGTTATCACCTGCTGTGATTATTTTCGTTGTTTATTATGTGGGGAAGAAGATGAAAGATCAACAAGTCTGGTATGTTGAATTTTCTAGGGTCCGATCGCTCAAAACTGGCTGAGGTCAGATACCCCCTAAATTACCATTCATTTTAAATAGATTAGATCTAAACTGAATGCAAAAGTGATTTTCGGGTTTTCTAGAAAACTGAATAAAATAATAATTTGAGCAGTTATGCATCTATCCTTCTCACTTTAAATAATTTATTACATTAGAATAAAATGGACTAATATGAAATAGTCTGATTTACTCATCAATTAATTTAATTGAAAAATTCAGCGTATTAGGAATAAGGTACTTAATTATTTTTATAAATAACCTTATTCAATGTCCGATAGTCTACACACATTCTCATTGAACCGTCATGCTTCTTCTGGAACAAACCCGGCAACCCATTAGAAGATTTGGAAGGTTGCACGAGACACGCACTCAACAAATCGTCCAGTTGCCTTCTAAGTTCAGCCAACTCTGAAGGACCCATCCGGTACGGCCTTTGTGCTGGCGGTCTGGCCCCCGATTCCCGTTTTTTAAATATTAATTATAAAATTTGATCAAGTTTTTCTAATAATTGCAACATAACATATTGTGAAAAGTTTGTCTAGAGGAGTCCATGTTGGCATGAAATTTGAAGTGACATCACTAATTTATTTGATTTTCCATAAAAACAATTATAAGACAAAACCATGTATTAAAAGAATGAACGGGCAAGAGTCTACGATAGGGTACCCATTGTCAAAAAACATTATAAATGATGAAGATTATAAGGGCATGCCCATCATATTTCAAGTTACGTGATGGTGGGCAACACAGTTGGGGTTGTCTAGAGTCCGAGAGGGGTTGTACTACTCGGACCCAAACGATTTAATCTGATGCGTACAAAATATTTAGTAAAAATTTATAGTCATTGATTAAAAATTTATAGTCATTGACTAAGGATTCTTCAACATCAATATCATACTCATGAAATGTTTTGTCTTGTGAGATGCCATGGGAAGCTTCAGCCTGGAATGCCACATTCTTCACCTTTTTCTTTTCTCAAATATTTTCTCTAAAATTCATTTCTTGGGTTTGCAGTTTACCATTGAGTTCATCTAGCTTCAGCGTATTGATATCCCTCACTTCTTCGATTGCTGCAACTCTGTAAGCAAATCTTTCTCGTTATGAACGCAGTGCCTTTCTTACCAACTTTGTTTCCGAGTATTGTTCACCTAGTGCATACGATTCATTTGAAATGTCACACAGTTTAGCGTGAAAATCAGCAATCGTCTCGTCCTCCTCCATATGAAGACTCTCAAATCTTGTGGCTAACATCTGCAACTTAGATGTTTTAACAGTTGATGTGCCTTCATACGTCACTTTTAGGATCTCCCATGCCCTTTTTGCTGATTCACACGATGCTATCAGTTTGAACTGATTGTCACCAACGCCACTGAAAATTGAGTTTATCTCCCTCGAGTTGTAATTGGCAAGTAATATCTCTTCATTAGTCCATGCTTCTTCTGGTTTTACCGTTTTGCATACCATCCGTTCCTTTAGCCATGGGCGGGGTCCAACCACTCACGATAGCACGCCAAGCTCGTTCATCAACTGACTTGATGAACATTTTCATCTTCGATTTCCAGTAAAAGTAATTTGATCCATCCAAGAGAGGTGGTCGTACTGTAGACGCTTCTTCACGATGAAGCATATCTGCACAAAATAAATTAAAAAAATTAAATCCCAAAATCTCACTAAGTGTATCTAGTGACAGGCTCTGATGCCAATTGTTAGAATTTATTTCGTGCATATTAATTTTTTTGTGTCAGATTCAATTTTAAGTTACTGTTGCGTGAAGTGTTGCAACAGTTCGTGAAGCAGTTCGTAAAAACAGAAATAAACGAGACACAAATTTAATGTGGTTCGGATACAATTGTACCCTACATCCACGGGGACCTGCAAATGAAATTTACTAATTTTTAGTTTTACGAATACAATATTAGGACTTAATCAAAATACAAAGACTCCCTCTTTGTTGACGTCGTTCTCGTATACTACGCTGAATTATAAATCTTCAATTTGCAGCACGTCCCTTGCTCCGCACGGTTGAACTCCCTTCAACGCTGAATCCCTCAGTCGGCGGATCGATCTCCTCCCGAGATCTGTTTAAGCCCCTCGAAGAACCGATCTTCTTTTTGTATAGAAGAAGTAAACTTGTGATAATCCTTGAATCTTGGTGTCTTCACCACAAAGCCTTGAAGCCGATATATTTTCTATGAAAATCAAGTATCACAATAGAGCAATAAAAACGAGAGGAAAAAAATATTTTCTCTTGAACTTCTCTTGATAAAAAAGACGCCAATAAAATAACGAGAGTAAAGAAAAATATCCTGTGTAAATTTTTCTCTCCAACAAGACGTAAGATCTGAGGCGCCGTGTTGCTGTATTTATTCTTCTAAGGTTGATAAGAATCCTACACGGAAATAGAGTCCATTAGGGTTAGGAAACTCTTAATTACGTAGGAAATAATATTTTCAATACAAGGAAACTCTGTAGAAGAATAATTCCTATTATAAATCAATTAATGACAAATTAAAAGAATTAAAAGCTACAAGGACTCTTCCCTTCTTTAGCTCACGGTATATGCAAACTTGTGGCACAAGTTTCATTAATTCTCGTATAATTAGAATCCAAGGGATTCTAACAATCTCCCCCTTTGTCGTTTATTGATTATAATCAGTTTCTCCCCCTGAGTAAAAAAATCTGAGAATAAAACAATCAGATGATAGACGGAAGCGATAAAACTAAGTATCATCCTCAGCATTAAAGGAACAACTCATCATCATTATATCTTTCAGCAACAAGAGTGGCATGAACTGCTGTAGCAGTAAGTGCCATAGTTAGAGCAACTGTTCCCACAGTAGTGGCTTCGACAGGTGGTTCACAATTGAGTCAGCTCCCCCTGCATGTGTTTCTCTCTTGTAAATGATCCTTAGGCAGCTCCCCTTGTACATGACTTCATTCTTCCCCTTTGATTACTTGGCTTGGTAGACTTGGAGGCTGACGTGGTAAATCCTCCACGTGATAAAAGATTCAGCAAATAACTTCGCCATTAGCTCCTCCATTTATATTCTTGTGAAGACCTAAACCAATTAATTACAATAAACACAATATTAAAAGAAGTGAAATTCCTTCTATTTTGGATACACACGTTCAGGTGTTACTATGGAGAGATAAAATATTTCTTCTCAAATTATCTAATGAGATAATTAAGGAAAATATGTTCCTCGTATTAATACAAATCTCCATAGAATTCCACTTCGTGTTGTGGACTTAGAATCCCACTGAGATTCTAACACTCTCCCCCTTTGGCATTGATTGGTCAGAACATTTACTCCCCAGTTGTTCTATTAAGCAAATAACAACAAAAAATATGCAGTAGCATAATCAACTTCCCTTTACAATGAATTCCTCCTTATTTTTCCTGAATTTTTGCATTATTCCAACAACTGTATGATGCATTGTCTCAACAGTTGTCTGAACTCCCTCTGCATTCCTGCACTGTTCCATCAACTGTCTGATGCACTGTCGCAACAGTTGTCGGAACTCCCCCTGTGTTCATGCCATCGTTACTATTCTTTTCTCCCCCTTTCTGGGCAATCATCATGCATAGATAACTCAACATGGACTAATGATCTTGATGTATCGAGCAATCTGTTCAGACACTTAACAAAAAGATCAAACGAAGAGAGAATCTTGAAAGTAAGTGAGAAGAATCACCATACATAACGTGCACACAAAATCACAAACTCACAAACTCAAAACCACACGATAATTGCAATGCGAAAATCAAAGAATAGTGATATAAAATCCAACATTAAATAACAAAGACTACAGACTTTGCCAAACTTCATACGAAACGTGGAAATGTGAGGAGTAAGCTCAATAGATCCGGCTGCAACAAAAAAATTAAATTTAACCGGCACATAAACAAAAATCCCGTCTCTCTCTCTCTCTCTCTCTCTCTCTCTCTCTCTCTCTCTCTCTCTCTCTCTCTCTCTCTCTCTCTCTCTCTCTCTCTCTCTCTCTCTCTCTTTATTTATTTTTATTTTTAAATAATGCCTAATGCAAGACAAAAGGTAAACATGAGAAATAAACATGAGTAAAGAGACATATGTGAATAGGATACTGCATGGACAAACAAAACATATGGGATTTATCTTCACATTCACGATAAACGCAATCCCCAAAAATCCGACTGCCAATGCAACCAATAAACTTAATAATCCCAAGTCAAACACACAGATGCTCTTATTACGTAGTGAACACACACGTCTAATGGTAGTTTTTTCCCATGAAAAATAGATCAATCAAAAGGAACGAGATTATAGTGGTCGTGCAATGTGTAGTCCCCTGGGCTTTCTAATTGAGCCTTGTAGTGAGTGTTCGGTCAAGTAGTTTACTGGCTCGACTCAACTAGGCTTCAAACTATTCACTGACCATATATATAATTTATATTGGCCGTGCAATGTGTAGTCCCCTAGATTGAGCCTTGTAGCGAGCTTTCGGCCACGAGATTTACTGACTCGACTCAAAAAAGGCTTCGAACTATTCACTGACCAAATGGCTGTATATATATATATATATATATATATATATATATATATATATATATATATTAGTAACAGTAGTTCAAAAGAGTAGCTTTCACTCATTAAAAGATGCAGTTTTTCCCTATAAAAAAAATCCAACCATGACAAGACTATTCAAAGAAATAAATAAGTTGGAGCCTTTTAAGTAATCATTTTGGGAATTGGTGAAGTTCTACCCCCACAAAGTTTAGAAGTACACGAAGTATCAAATTCACATTTGTCTCAATCATATGCAAAATGCATAATGCAGGTCCTATATGAGATGCAAAAACATATGAAGTGTCCAACCACTAAAAGTTGCAAGTCTGGACACACAGACTGTTGCAATAGTTCATGCAACTGCATCAGATTAAACAACATAAATTCCCAGCGATTTTCGCAAGGAATCAAATCTCTGTGCATCAAGGGTTTTTGCAAAAGCATCAGTTAATTCATTCTATGTTGCAGCATAATCAATTGAGACAACCCCCTTTTCGACCAACACCTTATTAAACAATGATAAATATCACTAAGCTTAGTTCTCGAATGCTGAATTGGATTCATAAACCTATTTTTCATATACAAATTATCACAATTCAGATTACCAAGTTTTTTTATTCCCCAAACTAGCCTTGTCACCATAACTGTTGGAACAGTTAGTACTATCATCACACGACTTTAAAGAAGTAATGGCAGATAAACAATTAAGATCAGATTTCTTTACCCAAATTTTTTGTTGAGATTTATTCACTAAATCAACCTTTATCTTGGGTTTTTGAGACGACACAAAAGTGTGATCAATTTTAGCGGAAAGTGGTGAGCGGGCCATTATTCTTTTTACCGTCTTCAAGTACTAAAAACACCTGGGTCGTATATGACCAGGAACATGACAAAAATGGCATGTAGGAACAAAAACTTTTCTTTGGAATGGCTGTGCTGGTGCAACTGTCGCAACAGTCTGTGAAACAGTGGATTGCTTAACAAAATTGATTTTTCTTTTAGGATTTTATTTCTGCTTCGATGCATCAGTAGATAGATGATTACCCCCTATACCTAGACGACCATAGTTCAGCTGATTTTTGTTCAAAATCTCATTCAAAGTAACTCTACCAGAATTAAACTTAGAAATAGCATCTTGAGTCTAAGTAAACTTAGCCTACAAACTACTTGTTTCTTTATCTACTTTAATAGCCATTTCCTCAAGAGTAGAAATTCTTACCTTCAACACCTTGTTTTCCTCTATGAGAACATGCTTATCCTTTTCAAGGCACTTATTTACCTCAGATACTTCGAGCCACTTCCGGTACATTTTTTCATATGTATTTTTAATCTCTTCCAGGGTTGGCTCTTCATCATCACTACTGCTCTAAGAGTCACCTGCAAAATTAAATGGTGAAGTCAGACTTTTGTTCTTATCTGAAGATAATTCATCATACCTGAGTTCTGTTGGACAGACTGTTGCAACAGTTGCAGCGACAGTCTCTTTGCACTTGCTTATATGATTAGTACCACTAAATTCCATAAAGTTTGTGGTTTCATCTTCTTTGTTGTTCTCATCGTCATCATTGTCCTCTTTATCACTCCAAACAGTGGTGAGTGACATCCTCTTTTTCTTCAAAGTGTTCGCACACTCGGCCTGAATATGTCCAAAAACCCCACACTCTCGACATTGCATTCTCCTAGACTTTGCATCATCAGAATAACCATTATTAGAAAACTTTTTAAATTTTTTAGGGTTAACAGACTTACCTGATTGAGAGGAACTTCCTCTATTTTCAAGCTTTTGACGCAGGCTTTCGAGGTTATTTGACATAATTGCTAAGGATTCTTCAACATCAATATCATACTCATGAAATGTTTTGTCTTGTGAGATGCCATGGGAAGCTTCAGCCTGGAATGCCACATTCTTCACCTTTTTCTTTTCTCAAATATTTTCTCTAAAATTCATTTCTTGGGTTTGCAGTTTACCATTGAGTTCATCTAGCTTCAGCGTATTGATATCCCTCACTTCTTCGATTGCTGCAACTCTGTAAGCAAATCTTTCTCGTTATGAACGCAGTGCCTTTCTTACCAACTTTGTTTCCGAGTATTGTTCACCTATTGCATACGATTCATTTGAAATGTCACACAGTTTAGCGTGAAAATCAGCAATCGTCTCGTCCTCCTCCATATGAAGACTCTCAAATCTTGTGGCTAACATCTGCAACTTAGATGTTTTAACAGTTGATGTGCCTTCATACGTCACTTTTAGGATCTCCCATGCCCTTTTTGCTGATTCACACGATGCTATCAGTTTGAACTGATTGTCACCAACGCCACTGAAAATTGAGTTTATCTCCCTCGAGTTGTAATTGGCAAGTAATATCTCTTCATTAGTCCATGCTTCTTCTGGTTTTACCGTTTTGCATACCATCCGTTCCTTTAGCCATGGGCGGGGTCCAACCACTCACGATAGCACGCCAAGCTCGTTCATCAACTGACTTGATGAACATTTTCATCTTCGATTTCCAGTAAAAGTAATTTGATCCATCCAAGAGAGGTGGTCGTACTGTAGACGCTTCTTCACGATGAAGCATATCTGCACAAAATAAATTAAAAAAATTAAATCCCAAAATCTCACTAAGTGTATCTAGTGACAGGCTCTGATGCCAATTGTTAGAATTTATTTCGTGCATATTAATTTTTTTGTGTCAGATTCAATTTTAAGTTACTGTTGCGTGAAGTGTTGCAACAGTTCGTGAAGCAGTTCGTAAAAACAGAAATAAACGAGACACAAATTTAATGTGGTTCGGATACAATTGTACCCTACATCCACGGGGACCTGCAAATGAAATTTACTAATTTTTAGTTTTACGAATACAATATTAGGACTTAATCAAAATACAAAGACTCCCTCTTTGTTGACGTCGTTCTCGTATACTACGCTGAATTATAAATCTTCAATTTGCAGCACGTCCCTTGCTCCGCACGGTTGAACTCCCTTCAACGCTGAATCCCTCAGTCGGCGGATCGATCTCCTCCCGAGATCTGTTTAAGCCCCTCGAAGAACCGATCTTCTTTTTGTATAGAAGAAGTAAACTTGTGATAATCCTTGAATCTTGGTGTCTTCACCACAAAGCCTTGAAGCCGATATATTTTCTATGAAAATCAAGTATCACAATAGAGCAATAAAAACGAGAGGAAAAAAATATTTTCTCTTGAACTTCTCTTGATAAAAAAGACGCCAATAAAATAACGAGAGTAAAGAAAAATATCCTGTGTAAATTTTTCTCTCCAACAAGACGTAAGATCTGAGGCGCCGTGTTGCTGTATTTATTCTTCTAAGGTTGATAAGAATCCTACACGGAAATAGAGTCCATTAGGGTTAGGAAACTCTTAATTACGTAGGAAATAATATTTTCAATACAAGGAAACTCTGTAGAAGAATAATTCCTATTATAAATCAATTAATGACAAATTAAAAGAATTAAAAGCTACAAGGACTCTTCCCTTCTTTAGCTCACGGTATATGCAAACTTGTGGCACAAGTTTCATTAATTCTCGTATAATTAGAATCCAAGGGATTCTAACAATCTCCCCCTTTGTCGTTTATTGATTATAATCAGTTTCTCCCCCTGAGTAAAAAAATCTGAGAATAAAACAATCAGATGATAGACGGAAGCGATAAAACTAAGTATCATCCTCAGCATTAAAGGAACAACTCATCATCATTATATCTTTCAGCAACAAGAGTGGCATGAACTGCTGTAGCAGTAAGTGCCATAGTTAGAGCAACTGTTCCCACAGTAGTGGCTTCGACAGGTGGTTCACAATTGAGTCAGCTCCCCCTGCATGTGTTTCTCTCTTGTAAATGATCCTTAGGCAGCTCCCCTTGTACATGACTTCATTCTTCCCCTTTGATTACTTGGCTTGGTAGACTTGGAGGCTGACGTGGTAAATCCTCCACGTGATAAAAGATTCAGCAAATAACTTCGCCATTAGCTCCTCCATTTATATTCTTGTGAAGACCTAAACCAATTAATTACAATAAACACAATATTAAAAGAAGTGAAATTCCTTCTATTTTGGATACACACGTTCATGTGTTACTATGGAGAGATAAAATATTTCTTCTCAAATTATCTAATGAGATAATTAAGGAAAATATGTTCCTCGTATTAATACAAATCTCCATAGAATTCCACTTCGTGTTGTGGACTTAGAATCCCACTGAGATTCTAACACTCTCCCCCTTTGGCATTGATTGGTCAGAACATTTACTCCCCAGTTGTTCTATTAAGCAAATAACAACAAAAAATATGCAGTAGCATAATCAACTTCCCTTTACAATGAATTCCTCCTTATTTTTCCTGAATTTTTGCATTATTCCAACAACTGTATGATGCATTGTCTCAACAGTTGTCTGAACTCCCTCTGCATTCCTGCACTGTTCCATCAACTGTCTGATGCACTGTCGCAACAGTTGTCGGAACTCCCCCTGTGTTCATGCCATCGTTACTATTCTTTTCTCCCCCTTTCTGGGCAATCATCATGCATAGATAACTCAACATGGACTAATGATCTTGATGTATCGAGCAATCTGTTCAGACACTTAACAAAAAGATCAAACGAAGAGAGAATCTTGAAAGTAAGTGAGAAGAATCACCATACATAACGTGCACACAAAATCACAAACTCACAAACACAAAACCACACGATAATTGCAATGCGAAAATCAAAGATTAGTGATATAAAATCCAACATTAAATAACAAAGACTACAGACTTTGCCAAACTTCATACGAAACGTGGAAATGTGAGGAGTAAGCTCAATAGATCAGGCTGCAACAAAAAAATTAAATTTAACCGGCACATAAACAAAAATCCCGTCTCTCTCTCTCTCTCTCTCTCTCTCTCTCTCTCTCTCTCTCTCTCTCTCTCTCTCTCTCTCTCTCTCTCTCTCTCTCTCTCTCTCTCTCTCTCTCTCTCTCTCTCTCTCTCTCTCTCTCTCTCTCTCTTTATTTATTTTTATTTTTAAATAATGCCTAATGCAAGACAAAAGGTAAACATGAGAAATAAACATGAGTAAAGAGACATATGTGAATAGGATACTGCATGGACAAACAAAACATATGGGATTTATCTTCACATTCACGATAAACGCAATCCCCAAAAATCCGACTGCCAATGCAACCAATAAACTTAATAATCCCAAGTCAAACACACAGATGCTCTTATTACGTAGTGAACACACACGTCTAATGGTAGTTTTTTCCCATGAAAAATAGATCAATCAAAAGGAACGAGATTATAGTGGTCGTGCAATGTGTAGTCCCCTGGGCTTTCTAATTGAGCCTTGTAGTGAGTGTTCGGTCAAGTGGTTTACTGGCTCGACTCAACTAGGCTTCAAACTATTCACTGATCATATATATAATTTATATTGGCCGTGCAATGTGTAGTCCCCTGGGCTTTCTAATTGAGCCTTGTAGCGAGCTTTCGGCCACGTGATTTACTGACTCGACTCAAAAAAGGCTTCGAACTATTCACTGACCAAATGGCTGTATATATATATATATATATATATATATATATATATATATATATATATATATATATATATATATATATATATATATATATATATTAGTAACAGTAGTTCAAAAGAGTAGCTTTCACTCATTAAAAGAGGCAGTTTTTCCCTATAAAAAAAATCCAACCATGACAAGACTATTCAGAGAAATAAATAAGTTGGAGCCTTTTAAGTAATCATTTTGGGAATTGGTGAAGTTCTACCCCCACAAAGTTTAGAAGTACACGAAGTATCAAATTCACATTTGTCTCAATCATATGCAAAATGCATAATGCAGGTCCTATATGAGATGCAAAAACATATAAAGTGTCCAACCACTAAAAGTTGCAAGTCTGGACACAAAGACTGTTGCAACAGTTCATGCAACTGCATCAGATTAAACAACATAAATTCCCAGCGATTTTCGCAAGGAATCAAATCTCTGTGCATCAAGGGTTTTCGCAAAAGCATCAGTTAATTCATTCTATGTTGCAGCATAATCAATTGAGACAACCCCCTTTTCGACCAACACCTTATTAAACAATGATAAATATCACTAAGCTTAGTTCTCGAATGCTGAATTGGATTCATAAACCTATTTTTCATATACAAATTATCACAATTCAGATTACCAAGTTTTTTTATTCCCCAAACTAGCCTTGTCACCATAACTGTTGGAACAGTTAGTACTATCATCACACGACTTTAAAGAAGTAATGGCAGATAAACAATTAAGATCAGATTTCTTTACCCAAATTTTTTGTTGAGATTTATTCACTAAATCAACCTTTATCTTGGGTTTTTGAGACGACACAAAAGTGTGATCAATTTTAGCGGAAAGTGGTGAGCGGGCCATTATTCTTTTTACCGTCTTCAAGTACTAAAAACACCTGGGTCGTATATGACCAGGAACATGACAAAAATGGCATGTAGGAACAAAAACTTTTCTTTGGAATGGCTGTGCTGGTGCAACTGTCGCAACAGTCTGTGAAACAGTGGATTGCTTAACAAAATTGATTTTTCTTTTAGGATTTTATTTCTGCTTCGATGCATCAGTAGATAGATGATTACCCCCTATACCTAGACGACCATAGTTCAGCTGATTTTTGTTCAAAATCTCATTCAAAGTAACTCTACCAGAATTAAACTTAGAAATAGCATCTTGAGTCTAAGTAAACTTAGCCTACAAACTACTTGTTTCTTTATCTACTTTAATAGCCATTTCCTCAAGAGTAGAAATTCTTACCTTCAACACCTTGTTTTCCTCTATGAGAACATGCTTATCCTTTTCAAGGCACTTATTTACCTCAGATACTTCGAGCCACTTCCGGTACATTTTTTCATATGTATTTTTAATCTCTTCCAGGGTTGGCTCTTCATCATCACTACTGCTCTAAGAGTCACCTGCAAAATTAAATGGTGAAGTCAGACTTTTGTTCTTATCTGAAGATAATTCATCATACCTGAGTTCTGTTGGACAGACTGTTGCAACAGTTGCAGCGACAGTCTCTTTGCACTTGCTTATATGATTAGTACCACTAAATTCCATAAAGTTTGTGGTTTGATCTTCTTTGTTGTTCTCATCGTCATCATTGTCCTCTTTATCACTCCAAACAGTGGTGAGTGACATCCTCTTTTTCTTCAAAGTGTTCGCACACTCGGCCTGAATATGTCCAAAAACCCCACACTCTCGACATTGCATTCTCCTAGACTTTGCATCATCAGAATAACCATTATTAGAAAACTTTTTAAATTTTTTAGGGTTAACAGACTTACCTGATTGAGAGGAACTTCCTCTATTTTCAAGCTTTTGACGCAGGCTTTCGAGGTTATTTGACATAATTGCTAAGGATTCTTCAACATCAATATCATACTCATGAAATGTTTTGTCTTGTGAGATGCCATGGGAAGCTTCAGCCTGGAATGCCACATTCTTCACCTTTTTCTTTTCTCAAATATTTTCTCTAAAATTCATTTCTTGGGTTTGCAGTTTACCATTGAGTTCATCTAGCTTCAGCGTATTGATATCCCTCACTTCTTCGATTGCTGCAACTCTGTAAGCAAATCTTTCTCGTTATGAACGCAGTGCCTTTCTTACCAACTTTGTTTCCGAGTATTGTTCACCTAGTGCATACGATTCATTTGAAATGTCACACAGTTTAGCGTGAAAATCAGCAATCGTCTCGTCCTCCTCCATATGAAGACTATCAAATCTTGTGGCTAACATCTGCAACTTAGATGTTTTAACAGTTGATGTGCCTTCATACGTCACTTTTAGGATCTCCCATGCCCTTTTTGCTGATTCACACGATGCTATCAGTTTGAACTGATTGTCACCAACGCCACTGAAAATTGAGTTTATCTCCCTCGAGTTGTAATTGGCAAGTAATATCTCTTCATTAGTCCATGCTTCTTCTGGTTTTACCGTTTTGCATACCATCCGTTCCTTTAGCCATGGGCGGGGTCCAACCACTCACGATAGCACGCCAAGCTCGTTCATCAACTGACTTGATGAACATTTTCATCTTCGATTTCCAGTAAAAGTAATTTGATCCATCCAAGAGAGGTGGTCGTACTGTAGACGCTTCTTCACGATGAAGCATATCTGCACAAAATAAATTAAAAAAATTAAATCCCAAAATCTCACTAAGTGTATCTAGTGACAGGCTCTGATGCCAATTGTTAGAATTTATTTCGTGCATATTAATTTTTTTGTGTCAGATTCAATTTTAAGTTACTGTTGCGTGAAGTGTTGCAACAGTTCGTGAAGCAGTTCGTAAAAACAGAAATAAACGAGACACAAATTTAATGTGGTTCGGATACAATTGTACCCTACATCCACGGGGACCTGCAAATGAAATTTACTAATTTTTAGTTTTACGAATACAATATTAGGACTTAATCAAAATACAAAGACTCCCTCTTTGTTGACGTCGTTCTCGTATACTACGCTGAATTATAAATCTTCAATTTGCAGCACGTCCCTTGCTCCGCACGGTTGAACTCCCTTCAACGCTGAATCCCTCAGTCGGCGGATCGATCTCCTCCCGAGATCTGTTTAAGCCCCTCGAAGAACCGATCTTCTTTTTGTATAGAAGAAGTAAACTTGTGATAATCCTTGAATCTTGGTGTCTTCACCACAAAGCCTTGAAGCCGATATATTTTCTATGAAAATCAAGTATCACAATAGAGCAATAAAAACGAGAGGAAAAAAATATTTTCTCTTGAACTTCTCTTGATAAAAAAGACGCCAATAAAATAACGAGAGTAAAGAAAAATATCCTGTGTAAATTTTTCTCTCCAACAAGACGTAAGATCTGAGGCGCCGTGTTGCTGTATTTATTCTTCTAAGGTTGATAAGAATCCTACACGGAAATAGAGTCCATTAGGGTTAGGAAACTCTTAATTACGTAGGAAATAATATTTTCAATACAAGGAAACTCTGTAGAAGAATAATTCCTATTATAAATCAATTAATGACAAATTAAAAGAATTAAAAGCTACAAGGACTCTTCCCTTCTTTAGCTCACGGTATATGCAAACTTGTGGCACAAGTTTCATTAATTCTCGTATAATTAGAATCCAAGGGATTCTAACAATCTCCCCCTTTGTCGTTTATTGATTATAATCAGTTTCTCCCCCTGAGTAAAAAAATCTGAGAATAAAACAATCAGATGATAGACGGAAGCGATAAAACTAAGTATCATCCTCAGCATTAAAGGAACAACTCATCATCATTATATCTTTCAGCAACAAGAGTGGCATGAACTGCTGTAGCAGTAAGTGCCATAGTTAGAGCAACTGTTCCCACAGTAGTGGCTTCGACAGGTGGTTCACAATTGAGTCAGCTCCCCCTGCATGTGTTTCTCTCTTGTAAATGATCCTTAGGCAGCTCCCCTTGTACATGACTTCATTCTTCCCCTTTGATTACTTGGCTTGGTAGACTTGGAGGCTGACGTGGTAAATCCTCCACGTGATAAAAGATTCAGCAAATAACTTCGCCATTAGCTCCTCCATTTATATTCTTGTGAAGACCTAAACCAATTAATTACAATAAACACAATATTAAAAGAAGTGAAATTCCTTCTATTTTGGATACACACGTTCATGTGTTACTATGGAGAGATAAAATATTTCTTCTCAAATTATCTAATGAGATAATTAAGGAAAATATGTTCCTCGTATTAATACAAATCTCCATAGAATTCCACTTCGTGTTGTGGACTTAGAATCCCACTGAGATTCTAACACTCTCCCCCTTTGGCATTGATTGGTCAGAACATTTACTCCCCAGTTGTTCTATTAAGCAAATAACAACAAAAAATATGCAGTAGCATAATCAACTTCCCTTTACAATGAATTCCTCCTTATTTTTCCTGAATTTTTGCATTATTCCAACAACTGTATGATGCATTGTCTCAACAGTTGTCTGAACTCCCTCTGCATTCCTGCACTGTTCCATCAACTGTCTGATGCACTGTCGCAACAGTTGTCGGAACTCCCCCTGTGTTCATGCCATCGTTACTATTCTTTTCTCCCCCTTTCTGGGCAATCATCATGCATAGATAACTCAACATGGACTAATGATCTTGATGTATCGAGCAATCTGTTCAGACACTTAACAAAAAGATCAAACGAAGAGAGAATCTTGAAAGTAAGTGAGAAGAATCACCATACATAACGTGCACACAAAATCACAAACTCACAAACTCAAAACCACACGATAATTGCAATGCGAAAATCAAAGAATAGTGATATAAAATCCAACATTAAATAACAAAGACTACAGACTTTGCCAAACTTCATACGAAACGTGGAAATGTGAGGAGTAAGCTCAATAGATCCGGCTGCAACAAAAAAATTAAATTTAACCGGCACATAAACAAAAATCCCGTCTCTCTCTCTCTCTCTCTCTCTCTCTCTCTCTCTCTCTCTCTCTCTCTCTCTCTCTCTCTCTCTCTCTCTCTCTCTCTCTCTCTTTATTTATTTTTATTTTTAAATAATGCCTAATGCAAGACAAAAGGTAAACATGAGAAATAAACATGAGTAAAGAGACATATGTGAATAGGATACTGCATGGACAAACAAAACATATGGGATTTATCTTCACATTCACGATAAACGCAATCCCCAAAAATCCGACTGCCAATGCAACCAATAAACTTAATAATCCCAAGTCAAACACACAGATGCTCTTATTACGTAGTGAACACACACGTCTAATGGTAGTTTTTTCCCATGAAAAATAGATCAATCAAAAGGAACGAGATTATAGTGGTCGTGCAATGTGTAGTCCCCTGGGCTTTCTAATTGAGCCTTGTAGTGAGTGTTCGGTCAAGTAGTTTACTGGCTCGACTCAACTAGGCTTCAAACTATTCACTGACCATATATATAATTTATATTGGCCGTGCAATGTGTAGTCCCCTAGATTGAGCCTTGTAGCGAGCTTTCGGCCACGAGATTTACTGACTCGACTCAAAAAAGGCTTCGAACTATTCACTGACCAAATGGCTGTATATATATATATATATATATATATATATATATATATATATATATATATATATATATATATATATATATTAGTAACAGTAGTTCAAAAGAGTAGCTTTCACTCATTAAAAGATGCAGTTTTTCCCTATAAAAAAAATCCAACCATGACAAGACTATTCAGAGAAATAAATAAGTTGGAGCCTTTTAAGTAATCATTTTGGGAATTGGTGAAGTTCTACCCCCACAAAGTTTAGAAGTACACGAAGTATCAAATTCACATTTGTCTCAATCATATGCAAAATGCATAATGCAGGTCCTATATGAGATGCAAAAACATATGAAGTGTCCAACCACTAAAAGTTGCAAGTCTGGACACACAGACTGTTGCAATAGTTCATGCAACTGCATCAGATTAAACAACATAAATTCCCAGCGATTTTCGCAAGGAATCAAATCTCTGTGCATCAAGGGTTTTTGCAAAAGCATCAGTTAATTCATTCTATGTTGCAGCATAATCAATTGAGACAACCCCCTTTTCGACCAACACCTTATTAAACAATGATAAATATCACTAAGCTTAGTTCTCGAATGCTGAATTGGATTCATAAACCTATTTTTCATATACAAATTATCACAATTCAGATTACCAAGTTTTTTTATTCCCCAAACTAGCCTTGTCACCATAACTGTTGGAACAGTTAGTACTATCATCACACGACTTTAAAGAAGTAATGGCAGATAAACAATTAAGATCAGATTTCTTTACCCAAATTTTTTGTTGAGATTTATTCACTAAATCAACCTTTATCTTGGGTTTTTGAGACGACACAAAAGTGTGATCAATTTTAGCGGAAAGTGGTGAGCGGGCCATTATTCTTTTTACCGTCTTCAAGTACTAAAAACACCTGGGTCGTATATGACCAGGAACATGACAAAAATGGCATGTAGGAACAAAAACTTTTCTTTGGAATGGCTGTGCTGGTGCAACTGTCGCAACAGTCTGTGAAACAGTGGATTGCTTAACAAAATTGATTTTTCTTTTAGGATTTTATTTCTGCTTCGATGCATCAGTAGATAGATGATTACCCCCTATACCTAGACGACCATAGTTCAGCTGATTTTTGTTCAAAATCTCATTCAAAGTAACTCTACCAGAATTAAACTTAGAAATAGCATCTTGAGTCTAAGTAAACTTAGCCTACAAACTACTTGTTTCTTTATCTACTTTAATAGCCATTTCCTCAAGAGTAGAAATTCTTACCTTCAACACCTTGTTTTCCTCTATGAGAACATGCTTATCCTTTTCAAGGCACTTATTTACCTCAGATACTTCGAGCCACTTCCGGTACATTTTTTCATATGTATTTTTAATCTCTTCCAGGGTTGGCTCTTCATCATCACTACTGCTCTAAGAGTCACCTGCAAAATTAAATGGTGAAGTCAGACTTTTGTTCTTATCTGAAGATAATTCATCATACCTGAGTTCTGTTGGACAGACTGTTGCAACAGTTGCAGCGACAGTCTCTTTGCACTTGCTTATATGATTAGTACCACTAAATTCCATAAAGTTTGTGGTTTCATCTTCTTTGTTGTTCTCATCGTCATCATTGTCCTCTTTATCACTCCAAACAGTGGTGAGTGACATCCTCTTTTTCTTCAAAGTGTTCGCACACTCGGCCTGAATATGTCCAAAAACCCCACACTCTCGACATTGCATTCTCCTAGACTTTGCATCATCAGAATAACCATTATTAGAAAACTTTTTAAATTTTTTAGGGTTAACAGACTTACCTGATTGAGAGGAACTTCCTCTATTTTCAAGCTTTTGACGCAGGCTTTCGAGGTTATTTGACATAATTGCTAAGGATTCTTCAACATCAATATCATACTCATGAAATGTTTTGTCTTGTGAGATGCCATGGGAAGCTTCAGCCTGGAATGCCACATTCTTCACCTTTTTCTTTTCTCAAATATTTTCTCTAAAATTCATTTCTTGGGTTTGCAGTTTACCATTGAGTTCATCTAGCTTCAGCGTATTGATATCCCTCACTTCTTCGATTGCTGCAACTCTGTAAGCAAATCTTTCTCGTTATGAACGCAGTGCCTTTCTTACCAACTTTGTTTCCGAGTATTGTTCACCTATTGCATACGATTCATTTGAAATGTCACACAGTTTAGCGTGAAAATCAGCAATCGTCTCGTCCTCCTCCATATGAAGACTCTCAAATCTTGTGGCTAACATCTGCAACTTAGATGTTTTAACAGTTGATGTGCCTTCATACGTCACTTTTAGGATCTCCCATGCCCTTTTTGCTGATTCACACGATGCTATCAGTTTGAACTGATTGTCACCAACGCCACTGAAAATTGAGTTTATCTCCCTCGAGTTGTAATTGGCAAGTAATATCTCTTCATTAGTCCATGCTTCTTCTGGTTTTACCGTTTTGCATACCATCCGTTCCTTTAGCCATGGGCGGGGTCCAACCACTCACGATAGCACGCCAAGCTCGTTCATCAACTGACTTGATGAACATTTTCATCTTCGATTTCCAGTAAAAGTAATTTGATCCATCCAAGAGAGGTGGTCGTACTGTAGACGCTTCTTCACGATGAAGCATATCTGCACAAAATAAATTAAAAAAATTAAATCCCAAAATCTCACTAAGTGTATCTAGTGACAGGCTCTGATGCCAATTGTTAGAATTTATTTCGTGCATATTAATTTTTTTGTGTCAGATTCAATTTTAAGTTACTGTTGCGTGAAGTGTTGCAACAGTTCGTGAAGCAGTTCGTAAAAACAGAAATAAACGAGACACAAATTTAATGTGGTTCGGATACAATTGTACCCTACATCCACGGGGACCTGCAAATGAAATTTACTAATTTTTAGTTTTACGAATACAATATTAGGACTTAATCAAAATACAAAGACTCCCTCTTTGTTGACGTCGTTCTCGTATACTACGCTGAATTATAAATCTTCAATTTGCAGCACGTCCCTTGCTCCGCACGGTTGAACTCCCTTCAACGCTGAATCCCTCAGTCGGCGGATCGATCTCCTCCCGAGATCTGTTTAAGCCCCTCGAAGAACCGATCTTCTTTTTGTATAGAAGAAGTAAACTTGTGATAATCCTTGAATCTTGGTGTCTTCACCACAAAGCCTTGAAGCCGATATATTTTCTATGAAAATCAAGTATCACAATAGAGCAATAAAAACGAGAGGAAAAAAATATTTTCTCTTGAACTTCTCTTGATAAAAAAGACGCCAATAAAATAACGAGAGTAAAGAAAAATATCCTGTGTAAATTTTTCTCTCCAACAAGACGTAAGATCTGAGGCGCCGTGTTGCTGTATTTATTCTTCTAAGGTTGATAAGAATCCTACACGGAAATAGAGTCCATTAGGGTTAGGAAACTCTTAATTACGTAGGAAATAATATTTTCAATACAAGGAAACTCTGTAGAAGAATAATTCCTATTATAAATCAATTAATGACAAATTAAAAGAATTAAAAGCTACAAGGACTCTTCCCTTCTTTAGCTCACGGTATATGCAAACTTGTGGCACAAGTTTCATTAATTCTCGTATAATTAGAATCCAAGGGATTCTAACAATCTCCCCCTTTGTCGTTTATTGATTATAATCAGTTTCTCCCCCTGAGTAAAAAAATCTGAGAATAAAACAATCAGATGATAGACGGAAGCGATAAAACTAAGTATCATCCTCAGCATTAAAGGAACAACTCATCATCATTATATCTTTCAGCAACAAGAGTGGCATGAACTGCTGTAGCAGTAAGTGCCATAGTTAGAGCAACTGTTCCCACAGTAGTGGCTTCGACAGGTGGTTCACAATTGAGTCAGCTCCCCCTGCATGTGTTTCTCTCTTGTAAATGATCCTTAGGCAGCTCCCCTTGTACATGACTTCATTCTTCCCCTTTGATTACTTGGCTTGGTAGACTTGGAGGCTGACGTGGTAAATCCTCCACGTGATAAAAGATTCAGCAAATAACTTCGCCATTAGCTCCTCCATTTATATTCTTGTGAAGACCTAAACCAATTAATTACAATAAACACAATATTAAAAGAAGTGAAATTCCTTCTATTTTGGATACACACGTTCATGTGTTACTATGGAGAGATAAAATATTTCTTCTCAAATTATCTAATGAGATAATTAAGGAAAATATGTTCCTCGTATTAATACAAATCTCCATAGAATTCCACTTCGTGTTGTGGACTTAGAATCCCACTGAGATTCTAACACTCTCCCCCTTTGGCATTGATTGGTCAGAACATTTACTCCCCAGTTGTTCTATTAAGCAAATAACAACAAAAAATATGCAGTAGCATAATCAACTTCCCTTTACAATGAATTCCTCCTTATTTTTCCTGAATTTTTGCATTATTCCAACAACTGTATGATGCATTGTCTCAACAGTTGTCTGAACTCCCTCTGCATTCCTGCACTGTTCCATCAACTGTCTGATGCACTGTCGCAACAGTTGTCGGAACTCCCCCTGTGTTCATGCCATCGTTACTATTCTTTTCTCCCCCTTTCTGGGCAATCATCATGCATAGATAACTCAACATGGACTAATGATCTTGATGTATCGAGCAATCTGTTCAGACACTTAACAAAAAGATCAAACGAAGAGAGAATCTTGAAAGTAAGTGAGAAGAATCACCATACATAACGTGCACACAAAATCACAAACTCACAAACACAAAACCACACGATAATTGCAATGCGAAAATCAAAGATTAGTGATATAAAATCCAACATTAAATAACAAAGACTACAGACTTTGCCAAACTTCATACGAAACGTGGAAATGTGAGGAGTAAGCTCAATAGATCAGGCTGCAACAAAAAAATTAAATTTAACCGGCACATAAACAAAAATCCCGTCTCTCTCTCTCTCTCTCTCTCTCTCTCTCTCTCTCTCTCTCTCTCTCTCTCTCTCTCTCTCTCTCTCTCTCTCTCTCTCTCTCTCTCTCTCTCTCTCTCTCTCTTTATTTATTTTTATTTTTAAATAATGCCTAATGCAAGACAAAAGGTAAACATGAGAAATAAACATGAGTAAAGAGACATATGTGAATAGGATACTGCATGGACAAACAAAACATATGGGATTTATCTTCACATTCACGATAAACGCAATCCCCAAAAATCCGACTGCCAATGCAACCAATAAACTTAATAATCCCAAGTCAAACACACAGATGCTCTTATTACGTAGTGAACACACACGTCTAATGGTAGTTTTTTCCCATGAAAAATAGATCAATCAAAAGGAACGAGATTATAGTGGTCGTGCAATGTGTAGTCCCCTGGGCTTTCTAATTGAGCCTTGTAGTGAGTGTTCGGTCAAGTGGTTTACTGGCTCGACTCAACTAGGCTTCAAACTATTCACTGATCATATATATAATTTATATTGGCCGTGCAATGTGTAGTCCCCTGGGCTTTCTAATTGAGCCTTGTAGCGAGCTTTCGGCCACGTGATTTACTGACTCGACTCAAAAAAGGCTTCGAACTATTCACTGACCAAATGGCTGTATATATATATATATATATATATATATATATATATATATATATATATATATATATATATATATATATATATATATATATATATATATATATATATATATATATATATATATTAGTAACAGTAGTTCAAAAGAGTAGCTTTCACTCATTAAAAGAGGCAGTTTTTCCCTATAAAAAAAATCCAACCATGACAAGACTATTCAGAGAAATAAATAAGTTGGAGCCTTTTAAGTAATCATTTTGGGAATTGGTGAAGTTCTACCCCCACAAAGTTTAGAAGTACACGAAGTATCAAATTCACATTTGTCTCAATCATATGCAAAATGCATAATGCAGGTCCTATATGAGATGCAAAAACATATAAAGTGTCCAACCACTAAAAGTTGCAAGTCTGGACACACAGACTGTTGCAATAGTTCATGCAACTGCATCAGATTAAACAACATAAATTCCCAGCGATTTTCGCAAGGAATCAAATCTCTGTGCATCAAGGGTTTTTGCAAAAGCATCAGTTAATTCATTCTATGTTGCAGCATAATCAATTGAGACAACCCCCTTTTCGACCAACACCTTATTAAACAATGATAAATATCACTAAGCTTAGTTCTCGAATGCTGAATTGGATTCATAAACCTATTTTTCATATACAAATTATCACAATTCAGATTACCAAGTTTTTTTATTCCCCAAACTAGCCTTGTCACCATAACTGTTGGAACAGTTAGTACTATCATCACACGACTTTAAAGAAGTAATGGCAGATAAACAATTAAGATCAGATTTCTTTACCCAAATTTTTTGTTGAGATTTATTCACTAAATCAACCTTTATCTTGGGTTTTTGAGACGACACAAAAGTGTGATCAATTTTAGCGGAAAGTGGTGAGCGGGCCATTATTCTTTTTACCGTCTTCAAGTACTAAAAACACCTGGGTCGTATATGACCAGGAACATGACAAAAATGGCATGTAGGAACAAAAACTTTTCTTTGGAATGGCTGTGCTGGTGCAACTGTCGCAACAGTCTGTGAAACAGTGGATTGCTTAACAAAATTGATTTTTCTTTTAGGATTTTATTTCTGCTTCGATGCATCAGTAGATAGATGATTACCCCCTATACCTAGACGACCATAGTTCAGCTGATTTTTGTTCAAAATCTCATTCAAAGTAACTCTACCAGAATTAAACTTAGAAATAGCATCTTGAGTCTAAGTAAACTTAGCCTACAAACTACTTGTTTCTTTATCTACTTTAATAGCCATTTCCTCAAGAGTAGAAATTCTTACCTTCAACACCTTGTTTTCCTCTATGAGAACATGCTTATCCTTTTCAAGGCACTTATTTACCTCAGATACTTCGAGCCACTTCCGGTACATTTTTTCATATGTATTTTTAATCTCTTCCAGGGTTGGCTCTTCATCATCACTACTGCTCTAAGAGTCACCTGCAAAATTAAATGGTGAAGTCAGACTTTTGTTCTTATCTGAAGATAATTCATCATACCTGAGTTCTGTTGGACAGACTGTTGCAACAGTTGCAGCGACAGTCTCTTTGCACTTGCTTATATGATTAGTACCACTAAATTCCATAAAGTTTGTGGTTTGATCTTCTTTGTTGTTCTCATCGTCATCATTGTCCTCTTTATCACTCCAAACAGTGGTGAGTGACATCCTCTTTTTCTTCAAAGTGTTCGCACACTCGGCCTGAATATGTCCAAAAACCCCACACTCTCGACATTGCATTCTCCTAGACTTTGCATCATCAGAATAACCATTATTAGAAAACTTTTTAAATTTTTTAGGGTTAACAGACTTACCTGATTGAGAGGAACTTCCTCTATTTTCAAGCTTTTGACGCAGGCTTTCGAGGTTATTTGACATAATTGCTAAGGATTCTTCAACATCAATATCATACTCATGAAATGTTTTGTCTTGTGAGATGCCATGGGAAGCTTCAGCCTGGAATGCCACATTCTTCACCTTTTTCTTTTCTCAAATATTTTCTCTAAAATTCATTTCTTGGGTTTGCAGTTTACCATTGAGTTCATCTAGCTTCAGCGTATTGATATCCCTCACTTCTTCGATTGCTGCAACTCTGTAAGCAAATCTTTCTCGTTATGAACGCAGTGCCTTTCTTACCAACTTTGTTTCCGAGTATTGTTCACCTAGTGCATACGATTCATTTGAAATGTCACACAGTTTAGCGTGAAAATCAGCAATCGTCTCGTCCTCCTCCATATGAAGACTATCAAATCTTGTGGCTAACATCTGCAACTTAGATGTTTTAACAGTTGATGTGCCTTCATACGTCACTTTTAGGATCTCCCATGCCCTTTTTGCTGATTCACACGATGCTATCAGTTTGAACTGATTGTCACCAACGCCACTGAAAATTGAGTTTATCTCCCTCGAGTTGTAATTGGCAAGTAATATCTCTTCATTAGTCCATGCTTCTTCTGGTTTTACCGTTTTGCATACCATCCGTTCCTTTAGCCATGGGCGGGGTCCAACCACTCACGATAGCACGCCAAGCTCGTTCATCAACTGACTTGATGAACATTTTCATCTTCGATTTCCAGTAAAAGTAATTTGATCCATCCAAGAGAGGTGGTCGTACTGTAGACGCTTCTTCACGATGAAGCATATCTGCACAAAATAAATTAAAAAAATTAAATCCCAAAATCTCACTAAGTGTATCTAGTGACAGGCTCTGATGCCAATTGTTAGAATTTATTTCGTGCATATTAATTTTTTTGTGTCAGATTCAATTTTAAGTTACTGTTGCGTGAAGTGTTGCAACAGTTCGTGAAGCAGTTCGTAAAAACAGAAATAAACGAGACACAAATTTAATGTGGTTCGGATACAATTGTACCCTACATCCACGGGGACCTGCAAATGAAATTTACTAATTTTTAGTTTTACGAATACAATATTAGGACTTAATCAAAATACAAAGACTCCCTCTTTGTTGACGTCGTTCTCGTATACTACGCTGAATTATAAATCTTCAATTTGCAGCACGTCCCTTGCTCCGCACGGTTAGATTCCCTTCAACGCTGAATCCCTCAGTCGGCGGATCGATCTCCTCCTGAGATCTGTTTAAGCCCCTCGAAGAACCGATCTTCTTTTTGTATAGAAGAAGCAAACTTGTGATAATCCTTGAATCTTGGTGTCTTCACCACAAAGCCTAGAAGCCGATATATTTTCTATGAAAATCAAGTATCACAATGGAGCAATAAAAAAGAGAGGAAAAAAAATATTTTCTCTTGAACTTCTCTTGATAAAAAAGACGCCAATAAAATAACGAGAGTAAAGAAAAATATCCTGTGTAAATTTTTCTCTCCAACAAGACGTGAGATCTGAGGCGCCGTGTTGCTGTATTTATACTACTAAGGTTGATAAGAATCCTACAAGGAAATAGAGTCCATTAGGGTTAGGAAACTCTTAATTACGTAGGAAATAATATTTTCAATACAAGGAAACTCTTTAGAAAAATAATTCCTATTATAAATCAATTAATGAAAAATTAAAAGAATGAAAAGCTACAAGGACTCTTCCCTTCTTTAGCTCACGGTATATGCAAACTTGTGGCACAAGTTTCATTAATTCTGGTATAATTAGAATCCAAGGTATTTTGACAATATTTATTCAAAAAATTATTAAAATGGGGGTTAATGTGATATATTTGTTTAAATCCGGGGTCAATATGTAATATTAAGGAAGTTAGAGTGTAATGGATGAAATTGATAAAAAAAAATATTATGGAGGGTATTTTAGAGTAAATACATGGGGATGGGTTTATTTGAAAGATTGTTATTTTTGTGGACCAATGTGCATTTAAGTCCTTTTTTGCCATTTGCCCTAATTATTAATCATTATTAATTGTTATTTAAGTTTTAGTTATAGGGGTTTTATGTAATTTCACTTATAAGATAGGTATCGTACTTTTTTCATGGGGTTTGTACGAATCATACGTGTCACATTTTTATCGGTTGATTTCCAATCGTTTGGGTCCGAGTAGTACAACCCCTCTCGGACCCTAGACAACCCCAACACAGTTAGCATTACGATAGATGTATGCGAATTGCCATTTTGGCAAAAATGCCCATTATCTTTTTATCTCCATGATAAGAGATACTGTATCTGATTTTCCATGGTTTGACCTGATCATAACTTCATTATACGAACTTTAAAGCAAAATTTCATTGCTAATTGCTGATGCTTTAAATTTAGAGATTTATCAGATATTTTTTACTTGTATTACTATTTCCGATAAATGTAAAATTAATATTTATTTTAGTTAGACACGTGCAACGCACGTGCATCTTCCTATTCTAGTCCTAGTCCTAGTCCTATGATACAATATTTTGTTTAATTATTAGTTTAGTTAGTACTTTATTATTAATTAATTAGATTAGTATATTTATGATATATATATGGTCGCGTGTTTAGGCTTAGGCTATATATTAAGTATTTAATTAGTATAGGTAATTATATTTCCTAGTTAGATTAGGATTTTAGGGTTTTCTTATCTTTAAATAGTCGTATTGTGCTAGGGTTTTATTATGCAGAGAAATAATAAATAAGAGTTTCCTTACGTTTAGTAAGGAATTCTTATGATACTCAAGAGATCGTATCAATTGGTATCAGAGCGAAGTTGCGATAACACCAACGCTTCGTTAGCAAGGCAGCGATTATATCAAAGCTACGCTGGAGCAAAGATGAGATTACATCGAAACTTTGCCAAAATTATGTCGTCCGAGAGAAAACGTTTAGAGCGATTGAAAAAATCCGTGGAGAAGATACGGATCGTTGTCCAAAAATTGCTCGAACAAAGTAAAGGATGCCGCCAACATAAGAGCCGAAAAGACCGCCACCACCGGCCAACACCGCCACTGCCGCCGCCATCACTACCGCCGCCGATGTCAAGCCTATCATTGGAGGAAGAGGAAGATGACTTTGATGATTTTTTCGAAGAACCCCAACTTTTTGAAGAACCCCAACTTTTTACTAATGCTCCGAAAGAAGAATTATCAGAGTCACTTAATGTAATTTGGGAAGAGGATGATAAATTAACTGAGGAGGAAAGCGATGAACTACAATGGATATTAGAAGGGTTTTATGATATTCAAAAGAAAGGAGACGAATATGATTTGGTGATTGTGAATGAGCCGAAATCTGTAAAGACGATTGAGGAAAATTCAAGTATGATATTGATTGTGAGAGAGATTAAATTTGAAAAGGCAATTAACAAGGTTGAACTATTGGGAAAGAGGTTGAGAATTTTTATTCGGGTAGATGGGCTCATCTTTGGAAAAAAGCTCAAATTTTCGTCCTATTTTTTGGATTCAATCGAGAAGCAAGTCGATGAAGTCAAGCATAAGTGGAAATACAAAGAAGATGGATCAAATTGACTCGAACCTTGAGAACAAGGTTCATTTCAAGAGGGGAGGAATGTTACGAGTATATTATTTAAGTATTATTTTAATTAGTAGTTTATTGATAATTAGATTAGGTTAGTATATTTATATTAATATATGGCGTGAGTTAGTGGTTAGGAGAAATATTAAGTATTTTATTAGTATAGATAATTATATTTTCTAGTTAGATTATGATTCTAGAGTTTTATTATCTTTAAATAGTCCTCTTGTACTAGGGTTTTTATAAGGAAGAGAAATAATAAAGAAGAGTTTTCTTACGTTTCTTAATGAAATCTTATGATACTCAAGAGATCATATCATCCTAGTAGTCCTAGTCCTATCCTGGTCCTAGTATTAATAAATGGAGGAATAGTCAGTGGTTTCTTCCATTTTTTATGCTTCCAAAAATATTCCTTTGAAAGACAAGATTTAAAGGGAAAAAAATAATATTACTTATGTATTAGTAATTACTAATTAGTCTTATCTATTTAATTTAACTGAACACAAAAGAAAAATGTCATTGATATATTAATTATTGTTTAATGATTCAGTTATGGCGATTTGTCCGTTAAAAAACTGCAGGAACCTCCCGTAAAACCTTCAGGTCATTCAGAATACCAAGAATCCAAATATATGTACTTAATTAAGGTAGGAAAACACAAGCACACATACCTTATGTCAAACAGTAGAAAGTGCATAGATTTACGTCTTTCAAATTTCTGAGCGCATGTTAATTTCTTATGCCGAATATTATTGGAGATATTAATATTAAATAATACATTTTACTAATAATTTAAGCTTTTGGTTGAGGTGTATGATTTAATATTAATATCTTCAATAAATATATCCAAATAATTGCTGAAAAACTTTACTTTCTTGACCAGTCTCGATTTTATTGTCCCTTACTTTTCATTCATGTTTTGTATCATACTACAAACTCAAGTGACTGCGTTGTTCTTGGTTTTTTTTTAATCGCACATGCACAGGCGGGTTAAGGCATTCTATTTTTTTCCCAAATATTTATTTATCTCTAGGTAGTGATCGTAAGGAATAAAATACTTTGATGATTCGAAGTTTTTCTGTATCTCATCAGGTTCTAAGTATGATGATTCGAAGTTTTTCTCTTCACTCGTGTTGACCATTAGAAGTGATGCTATTCCTCACTAATTTATTTAATTAACACATTTGCATCTTTAAATGCGAAAAAAAAAAATCTTTTACATAAATATATGTAGTTCGATATGATATTGTATATTGAATAACTAGGATACAACAAAAATGAGACAAATGCCCCCAATTTATTGTTCTCTATATTTAGTTAATTAAAGACATACTTAAACCAATGAATCGTGTTTTCTCATCCCATCAGGAAACAATATGTTCATAATCAATGGACTGCTAAAAGTGGTACCGATGAATTACAATAAAAAAAGATAGTTACCGGGAGAAAGGAAGAAAAAGTAAAGACAACAAGAATAATGAAAAATGAGATAATAGAAAGTGAAGAGAAATTCAAGAAAGAAATTCCTAATTGAAAAGGAAAAGAAAAAGAGAGAGAGAGAGAATCATATTCATTTCTTGTGCCGAACTAATAGGAAGTCTAAGTGTCTTGCCATCTCTTATGATATTCATTTTTCTCCTTCCACGTTTGTTTGTTTGTATTTTGAAAAAAATCTGCAAATAATAACAACTCAACAATTAACAAAATATATTATTAAAGCTAACTTAAGTATTTCAATAAGTTATCATTCGTACAATCAATAATACATAACTTTTAGACTATTTCATTGAGGCTTAATCTCATTTTGCACCATTGAAATGTAGCATTTTGGTACTTTGCACTCTTGAAATTTTTTAATAGCACCTTGCACCATCGAAATACAATAAATCATTCACAATGCATCCTTGAATTGAATATTTAAAACTTAATGAAGGTAATTTCAATTTCTACTAGTTTTTTTTTTCAGGGTGCAAAGTAACAAATTAAATTTTTATCTACAACCAACATGAATTTGAGCATACACAATGCAAATAAAAAAAATCATAACTAATTACAAGAAAAACTATAATTTCTTACCAAAAATAAAATTATCACTAAATTATTCAATTGATGGATATTTTATTGTAATATCTGAAAATATTTGGCAGAAAATTTTGGAACAAAATATAATATTCAAATAACTTGATAACAAAATATTAGAAGGATTTTTCTTCTTTTTTTTTTTGGTAGAATATATTTTTGTGCAAAAAAATTAAATATATTTATGATGTGCATTTTTATTTTTGCACTTGGTAGTTTCAAAAGGATTGATGAATATAAAAAAATAAAATTTCATTTGACATCTTATAAAAATACCACGAAATATATTAAATTAGCTTCATTAGCTTTAAAAATCAACTTGGGGTTCACTATGCGCGATTTATTGTGTTTCAAATGTGCAAAATGCTATTCATTTTTTTAAGGGCGCAAAGTGACACGTGACTATATTTTAAGGGAGCAAAGTGGAATTAAGCCTTTCATTTACTTCGTGACATACTTTTTTACATTCTAAGTAGGCCAAATATCATTAGTAATCCCTTAAAGAATATATTTCGTCTCACTTTAATCCTTTATTTTTTAATTGCATCAACTGCATCCCTCACCTCCCAATAGTATCTCAAAGTCATCATTCGGTAATTGTTCTGTCAGCTACTAACAGAACTTACTTTAAAAAAAATGGGAAGTTTCTTATTTTAAGGGTATTTCTGGTAAAACAAATAAGATAACTATTTACAGTTTTTCTTCTGAAATAAAGTCACGTAAAATATTTTAACCTAGGTTTTTGGACCATGAGAAAGATAACAACTTCAATGTGTTGAGAAAAAAATAAAAAAAAATTTAAACAATTGCAGAATGGAAGTTCGTAGAAAGGAGGCACACACACGGTGTAAGTCGCATTCTAAATCAAATCTTCTTAGTGAAGGAATCTTATTCTTTGTTTTCTTTCCATATTAAACAAAGATTACTACACAAATTTCAAAGAATGTAGACAATTGTTTTTTCTTTTGCACACTTTTCCAGTTTATTTATTGTATGGCCAGGTGAAAAACAAATATTGTATTGAGATACAATTTTATACTACGATGTTGATTATGTAATGTTATTATCAGTTTTGGACCATATATGAGAGTAAAATTTATGAAGGAATCCTACTTTATTACGTAACATTGATTGGTTCTGCTATTATAGAAGTTGGTATTTTATTGGCATCCTCAAAATTTTCATACAACATTATGCATTAATTTTTTTGAAAAACCATAATTTAATTATTTTGTTACTAAATAGGTGAAGGACTTCAGTATTTTTCTATAAAAATTCACCATGGTGGAGTCTTTGTGGAACAGCCGGAGAAAGTTTATACGGGGGGAAATCGACTAAATCGACTATATAGATAATTGTTGTGTCGATGACATGTCTTTGGAGACTTTAGATAGAGTCATTGAAATGTTGGGGTTGGAGTACATAGGTTTCTATGACAAAGTGCCAAGTCATGGTGATGAAGAATTAATTTTTATCCTTACTGAAAATGATGTAACTACTTTCGCAGAATATGGGAAGTACTACAGGGAAGTTGAAGTTTTTACAACCCTATCACTCTCTAATCTTCTACTAGAAGATTTTGAGGAACACAATGACGTCAATGATATTTTACAGGTTAAGGAGAGAGAAAGGAATTGAAAGAACTAATATTGACACAGTGCATTTATATGGTGAGAATGAGACATTCATTGATAGTGATTATGAGCAAGATAAAATGAAGAAATACGCATTGCAGCAGATATTGATCATGAAGTTCAATGGTCAAAATCAAATAAAGGAAAGGAAATTTATAGTGGACAGCAAGTTGTATTCGTGGATGAGGAGATCACTGTTAATGAGTCATCAGATAATTTTTCATCAGATGATTTACAGAGTTTATGCAGTGATAATGAAAATGGGATTAAAATGCCTGAGTTTCCAAGGTTTAATCCGAAGGTTGACATGGAAGATCCACAGTTTAGAGTAGGAATGCTATTTAATGATGCAAATGAGTCTAAGGAAGCAGTAAAATCTCATGCAGTGAAATGGCAGAGGAACATCAAGTTTGTAAGAAATGACAAGGTTAGAGTTAGAGCAAAATACAGAGAAAAAAACTGTAACTGGATTATTCTTGCTTTCAGGAAAAGAAAAGATGGTTGTTTTCAGATAAGAACTATGAATGAAATTCATAAGTGTACAAGGTTATTGACTAAGAACAACTTTGTGACGTCTTAGCTATTGAGCGAAATATATCTAAATGATTGGAGGATGAACACAGGATGGAAGATGAGTGACTTTCAAGAAAAAGTGCACAAGGATATGAATGTGGAGATAAATAGAAATCAGTTCTATAGAACTAAAAAAAGGGTCTGGGAGTTACTCTATGGTCAATACAAAGACCACTACACAATATAATATGACTATTGTGCTGAGATTAGAGAAACGAATCCTGGGTTAACACTTGTTTTGAAGACTTTTATTGATGATAAAAGTGGAGAAGAAATATTTGAAAGGTTTTATGTCTGCGTTGTTGCATGTAAAGAAAGGGATGAAACGAGGGTGCAGGCCAATTGTTAGTGTGGATGGGTGTCATTTGATGGGGCCACACAAAGGAGTTTTGTTAAGTGCATGTGGAATAGATCCCAACGACGGCATGTTCCCTATCTGCTATTGTGTGACAGAAGGTGAATATAAAAGGTCATGGACTTGGTTTCTAGAGTTGTTGATTGAAGATATAGGATATATGAGCATGAAAAGTGGACTATTATATCAAATCGACAGAAGGTTTGTTTTATGCATTCTCGGTTTTATTTTTCTTTACTATTATAGTATATTTATTATAAAAAAATCTTTTTTATTTCATTCTTAGGAACTTTTGTCAGCTATCTATGAGTTGTTACCACATATTGAACATAGATATTGTGTAAAATACATATATGACTGCACACGTGAATCAATTTAAGGCTGAAATGGATTCGCTAAAGAAACTTGATGAGCATGCATACAAATGGTTGGCAGAGATTAATCCAACTCACTGGACCAAGTCATATTTGAGAACCTCGCCTAAATGTGATATTTTTCTTAACAATCTTTCAGAGACTTTCAATTCAGTTATCTTGGATGCTAGGTCCAAGCCACTAATTTGAATGGTTGAGACAATCAGAATTAATCTACAGAAGAGACTGCAGGAAAAAAAAAAGTACATCGAAAAATATAATGGTTCAATTTTTCTCAATATTCAAGGTAAGATGGAAAAACATAAAGATCAATCTAGGATATGCATTGGTTCACATGCAGCAGGAGGAAAATTTGAAGTGAGGGACATGTTTGGTGGCAGATATGCTATTAACATCAAAGAAATGACATGTTCTTGCATAGGATGGGATTTAACAGGAATACCTTGTTTCCACGGGGTTTGTGCCACTGCGGGATCAGGGAGGAATCCGGAGGCCTATGTTCTTCATAAATATTATTCAAAAGAAATTTTCATAACAGCATACAAGAATATTTTAGAACCGGTGAAGAGTCCTCAATTTTGGACACGGACCGACTAACCAATTGTCAATGCACCTGGAGCAATTACACTATCAGGCAGACCGAAAAGAAAATGAAGAAAAGCACCTGGAGAAAGTGTTAAGTGCGTGAAAGAGGTAAAAAATTGTTAAGAAAAACATCTTGTAAGGGATCTGACCGAGATGGACATAACATTCGAACATGCCCTTCAAAGAAAAAACAACAGATTGAGGGTGAGACTGATCCTTCCCTTCATTCAAGAAAAGATGCTCCTACAATTACTGTTGAAAATAAAGGTGCAAGTGATATACAAGTCAATCAATTAGAAGTTGAGAATACAATCTCAGTAGGAGAAAAGGTTGTTGCTGGCATACAAGCAAATAAACCAAAAAAATAAAAGATAAGATGCAATGTTTGTTTAAAGGAAGGTCATAGGCGAAACAAGTGTGATGTACCGACGGCACAAATTTGGAGGAATATGGACTTCTACGCTCCGAACCACCAGTACATTCCACTAGAAAATGAGAAAAAATTATCACCTCAAGAACATGTAAGTCAAGAATTTAGTCTTAGTGACATCTTAGTTTAATAGCATAACGAAATGATTAGTATTTTCTAATTCAGGTGGCCCCAAGTATGCAATGTACAACTTCTGGAACATGTTCAGCTCAAAATACTGCTAGAATTGGAGAAATCTCGGTTGCAGCTGATTTTAGCAAGTAAGGAAAACAATTTGTCACTTTGAAATCATTGCAAAGTGCTGCAAGGTCAATAGCTTCTCTTGGACATGCCCAATCCCAAAGTAGCGAGATAAACGCTAAGAAAACAAAAGATTGAAGCAAAGAAGCTAGGAAAACTATGAAACAATTCGTTTATTATGCAACTACTTTAATTCGTTTATTATGCAACTACTTGAATGCTATATTTTGTCTGACTTAATTGCGATACTTTTTAGAGAAACGTCTTTTTGTTTTGAATAAGAGACAAACATGTTTCAGATAGTTAAATTTGAATATAAAGCTTTACTCACTGACATTTCAGGCAACATGTTAGTATATTTTTTTTTAAAGCTAAATTCTAATTATTAAAGTGAAAATATTTATCAAATGTCTCAGAACATGCCACCTTGGTACCAACTGTAAAAATATGCATAAGATTAAGTACAAAAAAATATTAGAAGGAAAATAACCAATATCTATAATTATCAATCTTTCGTGTATTAACAAAAACAAAAAATTCAAATAAATTATTGATGTGTTCTTGTTTATATGGAGAACGTTCATTCAATATCTCACCCACATTAACCCTTCTAATTAATAAATCCTATGGGGCAACTGTTATACCTTTACTCTTTTTTGACAAATCTAGAGATAAATAAAAAAAATAGCAAAAATTCGAAATATACCTTTATTTTAATATTTTTACAACCAAATCTGAATTTAGTCTTCTGTTTAGATCATTGTTTATTCAGAAAATACCATACGAAGTCTTCACGCTGAATCTACCATAGTTGAATCCGCCATTTTTACCACCTTAGCTTAGTATCTAACAGTAAGAGAACTTTGGTGGGGGAAGGGTGTGGTCCGTGTGGATTAATGGAGTAGCTGAATCGTCAAGTGGGTGGCGGGTGGGGTGACACGGTCACGTGTGGCTACTTCGGCAGATAAATTAATGGATATATGATTTACTTATTTTTTATTTTATTTTTTATTTTTCTGTTTTTACTATAATACTCTTTAAATATAGTATTATTGTTTTTATTTTAGTTTGTTTCCGTCAATAGGTTAACGAGAGTGTTAGAAAAAGGCAATTTGATATATTTTTAATACATAAAGGACTATTATTGTAGAAAATAGGGATGAAAGTGGAACAAATATATAGTTGAGGGATTAACAATGAGATTGGCCATTCTAAGTATAAGTATTGTTTTTATTTACTTTCTAACGCAATTCTTAAAATACTTTTAAAATAAATTTTTTTTACAATAACATTTTATTTAAGAACAAATTCTTTATAGGAATGAATATCTTAGCATTTCATCTATTAAGTATAATCATAAATCACGTGTGTAGCACGTGGTACTTACTAGTCTATCCTAATTCCTATCTATAAAAGTATAAATCATATATGGTTTCTTCCATTTTATTTTTACGCGTGGACAAAAATATCCCTCTAAATGGGTAAGAGTTGAAGGTCAGAAAAGTAATATACATTAGAGTAATTAAGTAAATTGCTAATACATATTGATTTAAAAAAAAGTTTCGGCCTATGCAACAATGTGGGGTAAAGGTGTATAGTTTGTGTCATAAAAGATGCATTAAATTATTCATTAGTATGCCATAATGCAAGTTAGAGTAGGAGATTATTTTAAGATACATAGAAAAAAAACTCGGACATTGACCTCTTGTATAACTCAAATAGTATATCTAAAACGAACCTGGGTTTCACATGAATAAACAGCCTATTTAGGTAATAGTGCAATGCTTTACTTTGTTGACTTCACTCTAAAGTTCACTTACCCTTATGTGCAATCCTTGATCGTTGACAAAGTTGCAACTAATTTGGCAGGTTTTGATTCATGGTTTCAACATGCATTATTACCTCCAGAAAGAATAAACTTGAGCAGAAGATGCCATTTCGAATCTTCACAAGAAAAGAGTAGATTAATTATATGACCCTTCAACAGTTTGATACCCACAAAAAACCGATGATCGGGCTTGCCCGACATAATTTGGATTATGAGTGCACATGAAATACTATGGTGTGCCCCTCAGTTTCTCTTTGAATAAGTTATGTCGTAAGTGAGAGATATATAATCAATCTACTCTACGTGCTTATCTTATTTTACCACTCCACTTCACTTTGTAATTAGTAAAAGTGCAAATTAATTAGTTTCTTCAATTTTTTTGGCATAGAAAAAAGTGCAAATTAATTAATTAATTAGTACATCCACATGAATGTGGATCAATAACCAGGGCGGAACAAGGATCAAAATGTGGGGGGCTAATTAAAATTTCAGGGTTCGGGGTAGCGCCCGAAAAAAATATCAAATATATAAATAATTTTGTACTCCTTACATATTCATTGTCTAACATCTAGATGATACACTTCCACATTAGTATCATATTGCCCACATGGGACAAAGCCAAGTCCATATAGTTTCGCTCTTGGGTTTCCCAAAAAAGCCTTCTACTAATGGAGATCCCAACCATCGTTTATAGTTATAAACTCATGACCCTATACTCATTCGATGTGGGACATTAGTTTGCACTCACAATTCCTCTCCTCCAACAAAGGACCACCAACCTCCCTCAATTCTTTGTAGGCGCATTGAGACTTTTTTTCCCCTCAAATATCAAAATATATAAGTTGCAGGTTTCTTCCCTTTTTTGTTCATACAAAATTACCCCTACAAAATAACTATTACGAATCGATCACATTCCAAGATCAATTAAGTAGCCTCATTACATATATTAATGTTAATAATGATGTTATTTAGACCACATTAAAAGGTAGTAACATTAATAATATATTTTCTTTCATAACGTAAGAATAAGACCATGTTAAAATAATAATAACAATCATCATAAAACAAAATTATAAGAAACTCAAAAGACTGAATTGTTTGAGAAATTAGACGTTATACTCGATCATTTTTCAGCCTCCGGCAGTGTTCAATATGTGAGAATTGCTGATCTTAGTGTATGTTTACTTGGCGACGGATAGCCATTTAGTCCACCTGGTATTATTTATAAACTCATATGTCATCATCATGGACTATTCCGTCTTAAATTGAAAACGAACACATTTTCGTGGTTGTATGCTGCTTTAAACCCATACATTGTTAGAGTCTAGAATACTTTGATATTATTGGTTTGGTCACTATTATTCACTATTGTTGTTAAGTACTTTGACTTTATTGGTTTGATTATCATTATTGTTATTTTTTGATCATCGGTGTCTATTAATTTGTTCGAATTAATTCAGATAATTCGGACATTTTAAATGTTGTGTTGAAGGTGGGAAAATTACATTTTATGTCCCTAAACTTTACAACTAAAATATTTTTTGCACCTAAACTTTTGCATTCACGAAATATGCCCTCAAATTTGTCATTTTTTAACAATTTGTGTTCCGCCGTTAACTTCGTCAGTCAAGTTGTCACGTGTGGAGCACTTGATGCTGACGTGGCCGTCGAATGTCGAGCTGACACATAAATCACTCAATCTAAACCCAATTCCAAAATTTCTCAGATCCCTGATTCTCACTTCACTCTTCACACCTAAAACCCTAGCCATCACATCTCGAAATTGCTTTCAATCCCGTAAACACATTCCCAATTTACAATCGCATCTTCAATCTTGTTCGAAATCATACATAATTCAAAATTAAGAAACCCATAACAAATCCCAAATCCCCAAAATCTAAGATCAAAGATAAGAACTTTGAAAAAACTTACTAAAATCGAAGATTATTTCAGTTCCACAAATGTTCGATTATTTGCGAAATTAGGGTTAGATGATCTTGTTTATGCCGAATTTCACCTCAATTTGAAGTCTTATGCAGGAAATTCAGGGTTGGGATTTATCGGATCGAATTTAGTGAATTGGGGTAATGAGAAATTAGGGGGAGAATGACGTGTCACTCCACGTCATGTTCTGTCAGCGAAATCAGCGTAGGGGGCAAGCCTCGTCGACATCATGTGTGCCACATGTGACATTCCGTTTAACTTGACTCGCAGGGTTAATGGCAGAGCACAAATTGTTAAAAATTGGCAAGTTTGAGGATATATTACGTGGATGCTAAAGTTTGAGGACAAAAATTATTTTAGTGGTATAGTTTAGGGATATAAAATGTAATTTTCCCTGTCGAAGGTCCATCAAAATCTAAATCACAAGACAGTTGTTCGCACTCGAATTATGCGAGTCTATCCTCAAACATGGTCTATATGGCATCTAAATCTCACAAGTTAATTTTAAGTGATTTTTCAATGGCACAAAAGGGGGGAAATATAGTTTTCATCCCTCAAGTTTGCACCGATTTCACATTTGGTCCTTTAATTTAACATTTTTGGCTATTTACGTCAATTTACCGTTAGTCCGTTAGTTAAGGCAGTGATAGGCACAAGCTTGATTCCGTTAGTTTTAACGGGAAGTTGACATAAATGACTAAAAGTGTTGGTTTTTTGAAACATAAGGGACCAAATGTGTTTTTTGTGAACACTGAGGACCAAGTGAAATTAGTGGAAACTTTAGGGAGACAAAATGTATTTTTCCCACACAAAAAGATACATTCACATAATCCATTTTTTTTTAATTCTTACTAAAAAGTAAACTATGTTATATAGATTGAGCAGACGGACTTCAGTTATAAGGTAAAATAAGGTGGAAGGTTTGAGGCATATGAGGTGATTGCTGGAATAATTGGTCAGCCCGCATGGGTGTAGCTCAACTGGTTCCGGAGGTGGTAAGTTGGTGTAAGATTCTAGGATCGAATCCTGGCAGCCGCAGTGTGGGAATTTCAACTCCAATGAGGGTTGGTTCCTTGTGGGCATCAGGTCCGGATCCGCTACCTTAACGGGCCGTTGAGTTACCATGATTTACATTCATCCATCAATCCTTTCGGGCCAAGGGATGGGAGCCCTGGGAGTATATATATATATATATATATATATATATATATATATATATATATATATATGGATATTTTTTGAGTAAACCTTCCTAAGATTTTATAGAAATTATAAGTAAAAATAATTGATAGAAAAGCTGTAGAATACATTTTATGGAAATTTTTCTTACATTACATTATATGTCAATTTTTAACATTACATGAATATAGAAGTTTAAATTAATGGCGTAAGTTTTTTTTGTTATACGTGCTAACGTACAATGAATTATCTAAAAAAAATGAATTATCTAAGAAGGAGTCATTACCTTTGGTGCATGGAATAATTGGTCAATATATATATATATATATATATATATATATATATATATATATATATATATATATATATATTCACATGGATATTTTTTGGGTAAACCTTCCTAAGATTTTATAGAAATTATAAATAAAAATAATTGATAGAAAAGGTGTAGAATACATTTTATGGACATTTTTCTTACATTACATTATATGTCAATTTTTAACATTACATGAATATAGAACTTTAAATTAATGGCGTAAGTTTTTTTTGTTATACGTGCTAACGTACAATGAATTATCTAAAAAGGAGTCATTATTAGTTATTATTATTATCAAAGTACTAGCATTTTTTCCCAATGCGATGCACGAGATAGCATTTTAAAGTGAAAATAATGATTAGTTTAAGGGGAAATATGCAATAACCCCCTCAAATGAAAAATATTTAGAACTAAACCCAATTGACTTTAAAGACTTTTTTCAAAACCCAAATGTCAATTTAAATTAGTGAGACCCCCCTTGAAAATATGGTATCCCTATTTTACCCTTTTAATACACATCCCAACCCTAGATCTCAAACCCACAATCTCTCTTTATTTCTCGTTATTCTTCTCCCAGCCTATCATCAACATCAAACCCACAATTCTCGTTTTTCTCTCTCTCTCAATTTCTGTATATATCTCCTTTCGATCTCTCTCGGCGTCGGCGACGGGAGGCTGACGATAGCGGCCGGAGAAGGTGGGATTGCTAGGCAAGTGCACGCAAATCGATGAACGGTGGAGAAACGGCGACGACGCGGGAGGCGATGGAGAAAGCGGCGGCGGCGAAATTCTGATCTGAGGGCGCAACCGCAGTTGTGGAGTTCTCCACTGCCGGCGCTGCCGCCACTGCCTCGAAGATTCGAGTCTACTTTGTGAAAAAGTGCAGACTCAGCCATGTGGTGTCATGTATTTAATTTCTTATCTTTTAGCTTTTATTTTCTGCAAATGAGTTTGATTTCAAGTTGCAAATGAAATTGAAAGGGAAAAGAGATACGTTTTATTTATTTATTTATTTATTTATTTTTCTCCAGATCTGTACATAGAGTTTCAGATTAAACATGACTATAGTCATGTTCGAATATGACTATTGTTGAATATGACTGTAGTCATATTCGAATATGTTCTATCTTCTCGTTTCAAATTATGTTTTTCTGTGTGGATGTTGATTGGATTGTTTTCGTAAACAATAGGGAATCATGGTTGTTTATATAATTTGGTAAACATGACTTACCACACTATACAAATCTAGAAAATTGATGTTTTCTCTACTTCTATGAATTTCAAATTTTCTTTCGAGTTGTAATCTCTAATAATTAGTGTTTTGTCTGAATGATTGGATAGTAACAAGGTTAAAAAAATGGTGGTTGAGCCCTGGTGGTGGAGGAAGAGGTAAATAATATGATGATTTAATTGGGGTTGGGGCGTTTCGAACAGAAACGGGATATAAAAGTACGCGAAAAATTATTGGATGACATCAAGAAATTGAAAACCAGGCTATATCAGCTAAATGGATTCTACAAATAATAAAACAAGTACTCACAGCCCTCTTGCAAAAGATAGGCATTCAGGCAAGTTTGTTTATAATTATTTTCGATGATTCGTTATTTTTTTTCTTCTTTTTTTTGAATTCTGATCGTAAAAACGGCCTTTTTCGATTGTGTTTCGTCTGTTTTTGTGGCGATAATATAGATATGGAATTGATGAAGGAGAAGTTTGCAAAGTTGCTTCTAAGAGAGGATATGTCAGGTGGAGGGAAAGGTGTTTCGTCGGCTTCGGCGTTGTCGAATGCAATTACGAATTTAGCAGGTATCTCAATTTTTTTACCTTAATCTTTACAAAAATAATTTGAGCAGCATCGAGAATGTTGAAAATTCTGAAGGAGTGATTTTTTTTTTTTTTTTTTTTTTTTGTATGTAGTAATATGTTTATGTGAATGAATGTTTAGCATCTGCATTTTTTTTTCCTTTTTTCTCATTGCCTTTTGTTTTATGACTTTGAGTTTGGTTCATATAGATTTGCTTCTTGTTGCTGCAATTTTAATGGAATTTGCTGCACAATCTTCAAGAGGAATTAACAAGGACATTCCTGAGCATTACGGAAAACTATCTCCCATCAAGAATTAACAGTAACATGACTATAGTCATATTCGAATATGACTATTGTTGAATGTGACTGTAGTCATATTCGAATATGTTATATCTTCTCATTCAAGATGATTTGTAATAATAAGATTCAAATTGTATTTTTTATGGATGTTGATTGGATTGTTTTCGTGCAATTTTCGTTTTTTTTATATAATTTGGTTAAAATGACTGTACTATACTATATAATCGAAATTATTAAGTTGAAAATGTAAAAACGACAATATAAAGAAAGAATATGACTACAGTTGATATAGTCACATATAGTTATATTAGACTATAGTCATATTCAACTATAGTCATATTCCGCATAGTAAAATTATCGGGGGGAAAATTCAATTTTTCGTTTAAAAAGAATTTATAAAAATTATTTTAATATATATATATATATATATATATATATATATATATATATATATATATATATATATATATATATATATATATATAGACACACACACACGGAACTAACTGGGATATTGAGTGAGGAAATATCCCTATTATATTGGCATTATTAAGGAAGGTGGGAGAAATTATTGGGTAGGGGGTTTTATAATTTTTGAAGGGTAGTATTGGAATTAAAACTTCTAGGGGGTTATCACAAAAGGAAGATTTAAGGGTTGGACATATCACCATTTATTATTGATCCAAGGGGTTTATTGCTAAAGGCCCCTTAGTTTAATAGATGACAATAACAGTTATAATAAAATTTATTAGTGATATCGATAACAACATTAATATTTATACAAATTTAATAATACAAACTCATTTCCAAAAAAATATGTAATTAATTGTCATAATATGATATTGAACATTAATTATATGAAGCAAGAAGAATTAGAGAAAATAGACCCTATAATAGGAGATAAGAATAATAATAATAATAATTATTATAAAATATAATGTTGTGGATCAGGACTATGCTAGTCGAGATTTGGTGTGAAGCAATTAGAAGAAAAAAAAGTGAGTGCAATATATATATATATATATATATATATATATATATATATATATATATATATATATATATATATATATATATATATATATATATATATATATATATAATTATTTTTCTACAAATATGTCATTAGGGTTTCTTAGATTGTCCTAACGTTTCTTTCTTTTACATGTCAAGGTTATTTTGTAAGGCAATTGGAACCTTAAAACTTAAATGTCCTCTTAAATTTCGACTATTTACTTAAGATATTTAAATAATTTACATTTGTAATATTGTATTAATAGAATAAATATATCAAATTCAATATGAGAAAATAGCTAACTAGACATGTGCAAAACCCCCACCCAAAACCCCCTGAATCCGCCCCCGGTCATGCTGAAGTATGACTAAAGTATTCACACGTATGGGTCGCAACCTTAACTTGTAAAAAAGTGAAGCACTAGATCATCAAATTAATTAAGAACATAGAGAGGGGAAAAAGAAATCGAAGATGAAGTGCTATATGAGTTAGGAATCTCATAAGCAAACTCGACATTGATGAGAAGTGGGCTATGTAGCACGGAAACTTTAATTTCCTAACGTTCCGTGTTTCGAACGTGTTCGTGTCCGACACTCGAGGACATATGCCGGACATCTTATGAGCCATTTTGCAATTTCTAAAAAGTTTTAGACATGTTTGAATAACAAATTTTCTAATATTGTTGTTGCTTCCTTAATGACTTACATGATATAATGATGAAATGTTAGAACAACTTCAATGGATAGATATTAAAATAGAGTATCAAACATTCAATTTATGTTTGATATAATACTTTAATACTTCCAAAAAATTCTTATGTTCCAACCCATAAGTATCAAATATATTATTATTTAAATAAATTTGAATTAAAACAATTTAATAGATATATTTATTTCCTATTATGTAGGAAGTTGTTGACATTTTAATTTTCCCCTGTTGAAATTGTCATTTCTAATTTTTCGAAATATTTGATTCTTTTCTTTTTGGGTTGCATTTTTGCAACTCCTAATAGTAGTTTTATAATTTGATACTCCATTTAATTCCTCCATTAGAGTTGCTCTTAATTGATAGTTGATAATAAAAATTGATTTTGAATATGTTTGTATGATAATATATAAAAATAGTTTATATATAAATAAAAACTTATATATGTTTATATATATTTGTAAATATATCCATATACTATGTTTTTTTTAATTCCAGCAGTGTCCCTAAGTTTTTGAAGATTTACAATTTGGTCCCTAAATATTCAGAATTTTGAAATTTGATCCATGTTTAGAATTTGTTAGATTCTCAAACGAAACTATTTTCAGCTGGATAACATGCTATATCACATGTTTGTTTGATATTTATACTATGAAATATTTTGCACACCTAATGGGAGATATTTGTATGGCATACATTGTCAATTCTCATTTTAATGAGACAATTTTCCCGCCATGTTCTTGTATAACGGTGTGAAATCATATAAAATGATCTTTGTATCATCTAGATTTGTACATGGAAATATTTAGCACAAAAGAAAAAATATTCATTTGCAACAATTTTAATGCGTAAATTGCCAAATGTATTATCGACAAAAATGGCAACTTCAAGTTATACATAAATTGCAAATGAATGCAAGAGCAATTGTCCAATAGGGGCACACTAAAGATTGTAATTGCACCGTGAATCCTCTAAATGGGAGAATTGTGATTGGTACACTTACTTCTAACCAATTATACTTTATACCTATAATTGGGTAAATGAGTGTATAAAGTCTACTAGTGCTAGCGGCATCACACTCTCATCTTATTACTTATCTCATTCGTTGAAAGGATTTGTCTTAAAGACGATGTTGGGGGATGCCTCAACACCAATATCCATTACTACGATTTGAGAATTTTTTCAGTTATCATAGAATAAATAAAATATATATTTGGATGAGAAAATCATTGATGATTATACGGTAGATACCGATATCATTTTAAATCGAACCATTATGTGTAAATTTAAGAGTTGATTGGTAAATAAATCATGTTTAGCTTGCTCTCTAAGTGAATAGAGAAACATTTAAGACCATTACATTTCAATTTTGTTGTTGTACCGATATACTATCGTAAGGAATTTAAAATTCTTATCAAATGAATTACCAAATTCAATTGTTAATACTGAGTTTGAAAATAAAATGGAAAAATAGTCATCAATACTCCCTCCAAATTGTGAAACTTAAAATAGTGCGTTTTGTCCATGAAGAACATTTTTATTGAAATAAATAATGAGCTCAAGCACATAAAGTATTATGAAAAACTTTATTGATGCAATATAGAAAATTCTCTATAAGAGAAAATACATGGTACGTGAAAAAATATGGATCTCTATGAGAGATCATACCACAAAGGCTACAATCCCCATTTATATGAATATAATTATCTAAGGCGAATCTGGTACCGGAAGGTGAAATAGTGAGCTCTTGATTGATTATAAAGAAATATGGGGAGTACTAAAGATGTTATCGAATAAATATATGTAGAATTATTTTGACGTGAAGAGCTTCAAGCTCATAAATCTTTAATAAATGTCGACATCTAATTGGTCATTCGGATACTCATTTACAAATGCAACTGATCATGAGTATTTGAAATCAATGTTGAAATGAATTATACATTGACTTGATGTCAACACATATAATGTTGTGAATCCTTTAGTACGAAAGTAGGTAAACTTATTGAATACCTTTTTGAAAATTTTATATTTTCGATGCAATCAATTTATGTTATTCAAAATTCCTTGGCAAGCATCATATGGATGCAATTAGGGGTGGGAACGAGCCGAGCTCGAGCCGAGCTCGGCTCTTTTGGCCAGCTCGAGCTCGAGCTCGAGTCCATGTTTCCGAGCTCGAGCTCGAGCTCATCGAGCCAATTTTTTTTGGCTCGAGCTCGAGCTCAGGCTTATTAATTTTTTTAATTTTTTTTTTTTTTTATTATTATTTAATTTTTTTATAAATTTTTTTTTATTAGAAATTATTCATAGGAAAATAAAAAAAAATTATAAAATAAATAATGAACTCTAGTTATATATATTTTTTTTTCTATTATTATTATTATTATTATTATAATATTTTATATAATTATGAATTATTTAAGTAATATAGATTTGTTTTTATTTAAATACTAGATATATTTATTATTATAGACTATTTACTATTTAGTTAATAATATTAATAATAATAATAATAATAATAATAATAATAATAAGAATAAGAATAATATATATATATATATATATATATATATATATATATATATATATATATATATATATATATATATATATATATATATATAAAGAAAAAAGAAAAAAAAAATAAAATAGAAGGCAGCTCGCGAGCCGGCTCGCGAGCTGTCGAACAACTACTTTTGGGCTCGAGCTCGAGCTCGTCCGAAGCTCGAGCTCGTGAGCTCGAGCTCGAGCTCGAAAATCCCGAGCTCGAGTTCGAGCTTTTTTCGAGCCGGCTCGTCGAGTTCGCGAGCCGGCTCGGCTCATTTACCACCCCTAGATGCAATTACCACATACATATATGGACCATAGAATTAATTTAAAATGCTTGAAGCCTATAATAAGATGTCTCATGAGTTAGACTTTACTAACGATCCATTTACATATTCAAGAATATGATGTAATCACATTAGTGAATAACATGTAAATAAAATATATAATCATGGTCTACATGAACGACCCAATTAATTTTGTGGAGACTCATGAAGAGCTCCCAAAGACATCAATTATTTGATAAAAGATTTTTTGAAGAAAAATATTGAAAGGATAAAATTTGTCTCGATGTAGATCAAACATTAGCCCCATGGAATATTATCCATCATTTTATTAAAATAATTTTATATGTTAAAACTCATTCATTGAGTAAACATATGATTATCTGATCTTTGGACATAAGAAATATGTTTTCGTCCTAGAGAAGAAAATGAAGAGATTGACCCTAATATATGAGGATAATGTTCTCTCATTGCACAAACGATATTGTAGCTATGTAAAAGGAGGTGGCCGAAGTGAATTATTGAGTCTTTCTAGTTCTATATATTGAGGACCATGTAATGTGTTTTACACACAAGAAGAACAAGAGAATGCTATACGTATTTGTCTTTATATTGCTATCTCAATTCCAACTTTATTCTTTCTTTATTAGTTTATGAACATAAATAACTATTTTTGTGTAATGACATTTTTCAATTATATTTGATTCTTAATATATCAAATTTTTATCTATTCTTAAACTTTTTTTTAGTAGGCTATGCATCCATCCACCAACATTTTATAATTTTTAACTTTAAGAAATTCTAATGATCATATAGGGAAAATTACAGTTTGTGTCCCTAAACTTTACCACTAAAACGATTTATATTCTCAAACTTTTTCATCCACGAAATATGTCCTCAAACTTATCATTTTTTAACAATTTATGTTATGCCGTCAACTCTGTCAGTTAACTTGGACGGAAATATCACATGTGGCACACGTGATATCGATCTGGCCGTTGAATGCTGATATGGCTGACACACTAGAATGATGTTGCCGAAAAAATGACATGGAATGAGATGTGGTTGTCTCCCTTTATTTCAATTTTAAAATTCCTAATTTATCATTAATATCCTCAATTTCTTATTCCCCCTGTTTCATTGAACCGAATGCAGAAACCCTAACCCCTAAATTCCTCGTACGAAGCACCGAATTGAGGTGAAATTCCGCAACAATAAGAGTGCCCAACCATAATTTCGCAAATTTCAAACATTTGTGGAGGTAAAACATCACAATGGAGCAACAATATTCAATTTTGGTAAGTTTTTTGGAAGTTGATATCTTTGAACTTCGTTATGGGGATTTGGGAGGTGGTAGTTTCGATTTCAATCAAATGGTATGTTGTAGTGTAGAATATGAGTAGAATCTGAGGGTAGGGGCTTATGCATTCGGTTCAATGAAATAGGGGGAATGCAAAATTGGGGATTTTAGTGAAAAATTTGGAATTTTAAAAGTGAAATAGAGGGAGAGAATCACATGTCACTCCATGTCATTTTTTCGGCCACATCATCTCAGTGTGTCAGCCATATCAGCATTTAACGGCCAGATGATATCACGTGCACCACACGTAATATTTACATCCAAGTTAACTGACGGGGTAGACGGCACAACATAAATTGTTAAAAAGTGGTAAGTTTGAGGACATATTTCGTGGATGAAAAAGTTTTAGGACATAAATCGTTTTAGTAGTAAAATTTAGGGACATAAATTATAATTTTCCCTGATCACATATAATGGAAACACTTACGCTTTTTTAATTAAATTCTACAAATATATATTTATTTTGTCAAAAGTAATTATACTTATTTTGTGCTATAACCTAAAAATATCCTCAAAAAATTAGGGGTGCTGCCCTCGAACCCCCAAAAACGCTTTCAAATTCGTAGTCTCTAACCAGTTTTGTTATTCCACCTCTGTTTTTAGTTGAAGACTTGTTAGACTGGTTTCTGAGCAACACCATGATACATGAGTGGGATTGTAGCTTGTGTAATGTTTTCGTGAATACATACATGTATATATATGAATAGAGAAAAAACAAGAAATAAAGACTTGAAATTTAAATTAATATTAGAAAATGGCCAAATTTCATTAAGTGTCGGTTAGGAGTTCGAAAAATCTGTAGTGTTAGTTTATGAAATAAATTAAGAAAAGTTGAAATGAAAAGAATAATATTTCATATGAATAAATTGGATTGACCGAGAAAGACATGTTATATGGTGAGAAGAATGAGGTATTAATTAGTCTTGGTCTTCTCATGCATGTGAGGCGGCTCACCATCAACATCATCATATTCAAAATCACGTCTCACTTCTCTCCTTTTCACACGCAATTTCCTAATACAAATATTTGCACAACTAATCCCTAATCCCTAATCCGACCATCTATTCTCTTCCATTGACAATATACTTAAATGTACATAGATAAAAAAAAAAAACAGTCTTTCAAATAAACTTATCCTAATGTCTTTGGTCTAAAATAACCTCCATAATATATTTTTATCAATTTCATTCATTATACTCTAACTTTCTTAATATTACACACTGACCCCGGATTTACCTATCGGAAAAAAAAAAAAGAAGTTTTCAATACAAATAAAAAATAAAGAAAAAAAGTCAACGCCGGAGACAGTGGCGGTCTCCGGTGATGGCGGGTCAAAATTATGCTTAAAATTGAAATTATGGTCAAGATTGGTTAATTGGGCTAAATTGTGGTGTAAATCATGAAATTGGAATTGAATTGGGTTTCAAGGAATTTTGGGTAAGTTTTGTATATATAAAATGGTTTTCATCTACAAATAAGTTTAAATGAGTTGGAAATATTTGAAAGATAAAAAAATTAGATGTCAATTTTTCAATTAAGTCCCCATGTCGTGGACCTCTTTGCCATTAAACCCCATATATATATATATATATATATATATATATATATATATATATATATATATATATATATATATATATATATATATATATATATATATATATAAATTCCACTTTCCCCCTTGTACTTTAGTTTGGTATCACTCTACCCCCTTCTACTCTCGATTGTATCTATTTGTCCCCCTGCACTTGAAAAATTATCTCAATGTGATCATTGTTGTTAGTTGTCAAACATTTGACATTAATATCGTTTGATCTAAGCTCTGAAATTAAAACAAAAACGCCACCTCTCCCTTTTTTAATAATTATTAAAAAACAAAAAATAAATAAATAAAACAAATAATAAAATAATAATATTCGAGACAACGAGAAAGCATAGTCCAAGAAGACGGCCACAATTTATTTTTTATTTATTTTATTTATTTTTTTAATAATTATTTAAACTGGGAGCGGTGATTTTTTTGAAATTTCCCGACGTAGATCAAACGATGTTAATAATAAAAGTCTGAAAACTAACAGCGAGGCCCACATTGAGACAATTTTTCATTGTAAGGGGGACAAATTAATGCAATTGAGAGTATGAGGGGATAAAGTTGAATTTACCATATATATATATATATATATATATATATATATATATATATATATATATATATATATATATATATATATATATATATATGTGTGTGTGTGTGTGTGTGTGTGTGTGTGTGTGTGTGTGTGTGTGTGTGTTTGTTGTGGGTGTGGGTGTGTGAGATATGTCTAATTTGGCCAATCCAATGGGCCCGATTGGCCTACGATTTATTTATTTAATGGGCCACGAGTCCAAATTAGAAGATCACTGCTACGAAAGCCCAATCAACTTCAAATAAGGTTTGGGTCCGACAAATTAACTTCAGTCCAATCAACAAGTATAAATAAATATTTAATTCATTCGTTAAAGGTACATTTTATTATTCAAACAATTCAACTAGTCGTATTCTCTCAACTTTCTCTACTATCTGCACCTCTGACTAGAGCGTCGGTCGGGTTTCCGCCGAATCAATCCCGACTCAGTTTACATGTATTATGTTTGCAGGAGTCTCAAGATCATTAAGCAAGTGAGTCAGTGATTCACTTAGCTCATCATACTCCAATTACTTTGAAAAAAAACCCTCAAACATTTCATTAATAGAGAGAGACCCTATCCATATTGTAGTCTTTGAGATAACTCATACTTGTATTACTTTCTCTCTAATCCCAAAATGGCCTTTCCACTAGTGCCATCCCCATTTTTTTTTTTTTTGTTTTTCTAACTAAGTTTCAATTTTTCTATTTTTTTTTTTTTTTTTTTGATAATTTGTTTATTTCTTTTTCTCCTTTCATTGTCAGATGTATTAATTAACTATGAATTTAGATATAGTTGATTAATGAACGGTTTACTAAAATCATTGTTAAAGAATCAAATTGACTACTAAATATAAGAAACACAACACAATTCAACAAAAAATATTCAAACAACCAACCGTAAAAAGTTACAAAACACAACTAAAAAAACGAAAATCAACCATTTTTAAAAAAAAAGGGGTGCTGCTAATTATATATATATTAATGGTTACTTATTCATAAAGAGGTTTAGACAATAAAATATTTTACAAAAAAGGCCACACATGGTACAGAGGTTTGTAAAAGACTAAAATAGTTCCTCATACTTTAATATGCTCTAATTTCTTCCTTTAATTTAATATAACCTCAATTTGACCCCAAATTTCACAAATTATTCAATTTTGACCTAAAACACATTTTTATGGAAAATTTTGCCCGTCACCGCCGTTGACTACCGGTCTTCGGCGTTGTTTTTTTTTTTTTTTTTTTCTTTTTTTTCCTTCCTGATTTTTCTGCCGGTTTCCGGCGTTGAATTTTTTTTTTTTCGCCACCAGTTTTCGAGATTGAATTTTTTTTTATTACCTTATTTTATTATTTAGTATAAAGGGCGTTTTGGTCCTCACATAAAAGGGAAGAAAATCAACTAACATTTTTTCCTTTTAAAAGTTGTATAGATATAGATATAGAAAAGGTAATATTAAACATAAAAAGAAGTGATATTTGTTGTAGAAGCTCTACCTGAATACAACAAGACAAATACTATTTTGTCGTTCTTTCTTTTTGATTTGTTGTTTTCAATTTGGTTTGAAATATCTCAAAATACATTCATGAACACATTATTTTCGCCCGTGAATGATCATGTATCTTGTACTCTCGGTCCTTTTTCTTCTAATTTGGAGACTTCGTTTGTATACTTAGGGCATCTCCAATTGATTATGTAAAACGGATCTTTAAATTTGATTTTAGAGATCCGGTTTTGATTATGTAAAACGGATCTTTAAATTTGATTTTAGAGATCCGGTTAGAAACTCGAGTCTCTGAAAAAAAAAAAAGTTCATTAAATTTTCAATAGTTAGTTTTTATTTGGGTCTTTCTAGGGTGAGATACCCCATGTTCTAAACTTTTATGAGATATGCATTAATCACCATTAATTTTCTAAGATTAAATCTGGACCCTAGGAAAATAACATGGCTTATGTTCTAAAAAATGAAGTACTTTACCAAATTATCCTTCGATTATTTTTTTATTAAATTAATATAAAATTGATTAACATTGAATTGTCTAATTTACCCCTACTATATTTTAATTAAATAATTAATTTAAATTCATTGTGACCGAGATTTATTTGATAAATAATCGAAAAAAATGCATTCATTAGGAATAGAACTTGTGACCTCTTAATACATTTATTACTCCTAACCATCCAAGCACATTAACTTATTATGATATATTTAACCATAATTGTATAAATACTGTTAATTCAAATATTAATTGCAACATTCATTATTATTAAATGATATTAAATAAATTATGAACAAATATAATAAAATAAAGTTTTAAAAATATAAAGGATTGCAGTTCAATACGCCAAACATCTATCATTAATTATATAATATTAGAAGTATTAATAAACTCCACCATTTAAAAATGTAAAGAATGCTCAATTAAATATAAAAAAATGCATAACTTAATTCAAACTCACTTATGTTATTTAATCGATAGTGTGACAAATCCAAATAAAAAATAAAATAATATGTTTGTTTAGAAGAAGAAAAAATTATAACTCATTCCAATTAGTAGTTTTCTTACTTTAAAATAAAATTATATACTACAAATACTATATTGTGAATTTTCTTTTAATATTTAATTTAATCAACTAGTAAGATTTGAATCGATGAAGTACAAATCCTTTCAATTAGTAAACATTATTCAAATATTTTAATCGGTTGCTTAACTATTGACATAACATGTTACATAATTGATTTAACTATTTATAAGTAATGTCTAATATCTTTTTAATTCAATTTTGTCATAAAAAATAGTAAATTTAATTACTAACACATGTAAGAACCTAATCGTAAATCATAATATTTTATCAAAGCGTAATATTTGAACCAATTAAGCTCAAGTCCTTTCAATTCGTAAAAATTATTCAAATATTTGAATCGATTCATTAGCGCGCTCAACTATTGACAAGAACGTCTTAATCAAATTAACTATTATTAATTAAAGTGTAATACATTTTTAATTCAATTTTATCATGAAAAAATAATTCCTAAATTACGCAAGAATCAAATCATAAGATTAATTAAAGCGTATGATTTGAATCAATTAAGCGCAAATCCTTTTAATTTGTAAATATTATTCAAAAATTTGAATCGATTAAGTTCAACCACTGACAAGAACGTATTAATCGAGTTAACTATTTATAATTAAAGTCTACTATCCTTTTAATTCAATTTTAACAACAAAATAATAATTTAATTCGTAAAATCGTAAAAATCATATCGTAAATCGTAAGATTTAATCTAACCATGAACCGATTAAATCTTACGATTTTTACGAATTAAATTTTATTATTTTTTATGATAAAATTCAATTAAAAAAAGTTACTAAACTTTAACTATACACAGATTGATTAATACGCTATTGTAAATTATTGAGTTTAACCGATTCAAATATTTGAATATTGTATACAAATTGAAATGAGTTGAGCTTAATCGATCAAATCTTTGAATATTGTTTTTGAATTGAAAACACATGAGTTTAATTGATTCAAATATTACGATTTAATTAAATCTTCCAATTTACGATTCAATTCAAACTTCAAATTCTTTCGAAACTCATTTTTAAATTACACGAGTTGAACAACATTTCCTTAGATTTTTAAATTATATTATATAAAGATTTGTTAGTATGGGATATTTTTAATATATAATAATAATAATTATATGAGAATTAATAATTTATTTAACATTATTTATATAAGTTTTATAACCATTATAAATTGTAGCTTTGTGATATATATCCGTATTGTTAGTTTATTGTCAATTATGTGTTGTGTCTTAATGGTAAGTATTCTTGTGTGTTTTCAGATGGTCACGAGTTCGAATTCAGGTTGATGCAATTTTGGATGGGTGGTTTAATGATTTTTACGAATAATGATATAATTGACATTATAAATTTTAATTTAGCAATAAATATATATTTAAAATTGCATTAAAAATATAGAGGGTAAAATTGACATTACATTAATAATATATAATGGCCGATTTTTTGAAAATATTAATTATACGAAGGGTATTTACGACAATACGTAAATAAGAAAAAATTGAATTTTTTTGCAGGGACACGTGGCGCAATATAAAGGGGTATCTCATAAAAGTTTAGAACATGGGATCTCACCCTAGAAAGACCCTTTTTATTTATAGTATCTTATTTTTGTAATATATATCTCACCTAGGAAAACAATTGAATTTTTTATTTTCCGATTTTCAACAACAAAAATAATATTTCAATCACAAAATTAAAAAAAAAAAAAAAAAATCTTAAACTTTTTTCATTAATTTATGGTGGGATAACTTTAAGTTAGAGTCTCAAATATAAGAAAATATTTAGAAACTCTAGGAATAAGCTCTATTTTAGAGACTCTTTAGAACTTGTTTCATTGTTGTTGAGTTTTTTTATCAAAGTCCTTAAAATATGGAGAGTCGTGAATTTTAGTCGCTCCATTCGATTAGTTGATACTTGATCGTATGAACTTATAACTAGTCTTTCCACACTTGAAAATCCACACGCTTTCTCATCTACCTTAGTTTCTCTTTTGTTTCTCTCCTATGTTCCCACCCCCACCCTACCTTAAATTTTGACCGACTTTCTGCTTTTCCCACTCCATTTTTTTCTATTACGACCACTTTTTCAAGGCTGTTTCTTGATTTCACCTTTTGGGTTTTCACCTCTCTTATCCTTTTCATCAAAATTGTTTTTCTGGGTCCTTTTTCTCTTTCATCACTTGTTGATTTGCTTGCTGTGTTGTGTTCCTAAAATGATGAAGTGTTTCCACGTATTTAAGCACAAGTGCAAGTCCAGGCGGCGCGCCGAATCGGCGCCGGAATTGAGCCAGAAAAGTAGAGCAGCAGATCAAAATTCAGGTTCGAATAACCGTGTATCTAAATCCACTGGTTCGATTTCATCGCCACGTAGCATACCGGAAATGTACAGAGAAAAAGAGCATAATCTGAGGGTGTTTTCTCTGTCAGAGCTCAGAGAAGCAACCAACAATTTCAATAAGTTGCTCAAAATTGGTGAAGGTGGTTTTGGGAGTGTTTATAAGGGCTCTATTAAGCCTCCTTTGGGTCTTAATTCTGCTATTCCCACCATTGTTGCTATTAAGAAACTCAATACTCAAGGCTTGCAGGTATTAATTATTATTATATTTATTCCCTTCAAATAATAATATATAATGCTGTTCCTTGTCACATTATCCTCTGTGCACGCGCGCGCGTGTGTGGATCATTTTTTCGCCTTTCTGGGCTTCGGAATCTGAATGTTAGCTATAAAAATTGCAAACATGGGAGCTATTTGGCAGTAATGGTAAATTTTTGCTGCTGGACTGATCATCTTTAAGACTCTTTAAGACTCCCGTTTGCCGATTAAATATGTTAATTTGGAATTGGCCTTCTTATTTCATTATCTAGTTCAAATCTCGAGGATTTATAATCCGTCGAGACGGGATTTCAGCATTTAACAAAGCAAGCTTTGAAGTGATAGTCTGTTTTATTCTCCTCTCCCCTGATAAATATACTTGAGCCATTTTTCGTTTGGGTAGAACAAGCATGTACATGCTAAGGAATCTTGATTGTTAGACTAGAATATAATGAAATGTATATTATCTATTTGAGATAAAAGAGTGCATTGACTTACAACAGTATTAAAGATGACCAATTATAACTATGTTTTTTCAAAATCTTAAGGTAGTTAGTTATGAGCTTGTAATTTGTTACGCGTTCAGTTCATACTTTTCTCATAGTTTTTAATTTATGTATAGTTGGCCGATAAATTATCATGATATATATGTGTGTAGGGACACAAGCAATGGGTTGCGGAGGTACAATTCCTAGGAGTGGTGGATCACCCGAATCTTGTAAAGCTTTTAGGATATTGTTCGGTCGATGGAGAAAGAGGAATTCAGCGGCTATTAGTTTACGAGTACATGCATAATAAAAGCTTGGAAGATCATATTTTCAACCGTGCTGTGCCTACTGTTCCTTGGATAACCAGACTCAACGTTATCCTAGGTGCCGCTCAAGGAATGGCCTATCTGCACGAGGGTTTGGAAGTCCAGGTACCACCCCCTTATTTCTTATTTTTTATGTTTTTATTTATTTATTATTATCTGATGATGATATTGGAAAAAAAAATAAAAAAAAAGGTGATATATAGAGATTTCAAATCCTCTAATGTGCTTCTGGACAAGGACTTCACTCCCAAGCTCTCCGATTTTGGGCTCGCGAGGGAGGGCCCCACAGGGGACCGCACTCATGTGTCTACTGCGGTCAGTTTATCAAAAAATATCAATTACTTTTTTAAGATTTAAGTGGTACGTTATTATTCTTGTTTTTTGTGTGTGAATATTATATGTTGTAGCCTGTGGGGACAAGGGGATATGCAGCACCGGAATACGTAGAGACGGGGCATTTGACAGTGAAGAGCGACATATGGAGCTTTGGTGTTGTGCTGTACGAGATACTCACTGGAAGGCGGACTTTGGAGCGGAACCTTCCAGCTGGCGAGCGGAAGCTTCTAGAATGGGTCAAACAGTTTCCGGCCGACAGTAAAAGGTTTAGCATGATAATGGACCCACGTCTACAAAATCAGTATTCCCCAAACGCTGCTAGGAGAATCGCTAAATTGGCCGATAGCTGCCTGGTAAAAAACCCAAAAGATCGGCCGACTATGGGTCAAGCAGTTGAGATATTGAAGCAAGCAACGGAAGAGTCGCAAGGAGGGAATTCTTCGCGCGTGCCTTAGGCAAGTGCCCCTTTTTTTTTCTGGATTTTTATTTGCACTTGTTTTTCTTTTAAATCTCGATTATCATATCTTTTTTTCTTCTGATTCTAACAGGTTTTAATGAGAAGGATAATGTACTCGGAATTGTAAATACGAGAGAAGAGAATCTGTCTACTCCTACGGATGTATTTATGTATGTATACTGGTCATGGTTATCGATTTTTGTATTCCTATTCCGTATTATTATTAATCTTCATACAGGGAAGAGATTGAGAGAAAAAGAAAAGTAGTTTAGTTGATATAGTTGTGTGTGTGTGTGTGTGAGAGAGAGAGAGAGAGAGAGAGAGAGTGACCGTGTGTTATTTTTAGTATTATATATGGTCATAAATCCATTGGATTTGTATGTATGTATGTATGTATAGGTGTGTGAAGGTGGTGTATTTCATTTTTAAGGATAATGGAGGTTGGCTTTTGTTCCCCTTTCTGAGTGTCGGAATTTGAAAATCGACTCTTACGGCTGCAGATTATTTAAATCAGGGGCAACCAGGAAGCCCTCAAACCAATTATCATTTGATATATAAGGATAAATTTTATTTTGGTTTTGATTAAACACCCAATTTTAATGTTACCCGAACTATTGCGCATTTTTATTTAAAATATATCCTTCGTTCCAGAAATGGTCGACTAAGGTCGATCAAGTATGGCAAACTAATAACGCCCGACTAAGTATGGTTGATAAATCTGAGAGCCCGTTTGGCTAAGCTTTTTTAAAATATTTTATAAGCTCCTACTTCTGATAAGATGTTTTAGGAGCTGATAAGCTGTTAGATCTTATTTTAAAAATTATTTTTTAGGGTGTTTGAATATGTAGCTTATAAGTTACTTTTAATTTTTATAAGCTTTTTAGGTGTTTGGAAATAAAAGTTCTGTTTATCGCTATATGACAAAAAGTACATGACGCCATTATAACTGTTAAACTTATTTGACTCAAATACTTTTGTTCCTAAAATATCATCAAAATGTTTACAAATTAATTTTTCAAATAAAAATAATAATAGAAAAATGAACTAAATGATTTTTTTAAATAAACTAAATGATTTTTTTTATGTAAACTAAATGATATGATATTTAACTATTTTTTTTAAATAAAATGAAGTGTAATAAAATATTGTAATGAAACAGGTTTGTGAAAGTTTTAATTTTTCATCCCATTAATATATTGATATAAAATAAAGGTTCAAAAAAGAAAATATATATTTTTTTATAGATAAAAGAAATATAATTTATTATTGAGATAATAAGAATATTCGGGTATTTTTATATACATATAAAATATAAATAGAGAACAGTTTTTTTTTACAATTATTATGATAATTATATTTTAACTAATTATTAATCTTGATTACAAGAATATGTTGTTTTGATAGTATTCATGTAATAAAATAAAGTATTTGATGGTAATTTTGTATTTTGAGTGTTTTAGTAAAGAAGTAAATAAGGTAGATCTTAAAGAAAAAATGTGGGATGTAGGTAATTTTTTAAAAACATCTTATAAGCTCTCTTATTTTTTGGCTAAAATATGATATTTTCTAATTTTTTTATCAAGCACTTTTTAACAGCTTATAACCTCTTAAAAACATCTTATAAGATTAATCATAGTAGACTGGGATTGGCCATTAATATGATTAACTTATATAGTCAATAATATTAGTTGACATATCACTCAATTAAATATGGTCACCTAGGTAGGTCGACTAATTTATTGTACTCTTTTGTACAATTTAATTTACCATATAAGCCGATCATATTAATAATAAGTCGATCATACAGTTATTAAAATAATCTCAAAAGTCAAAAAAATCAAAACCTCACAAAACTTATAAAATGAAGAATTAAGTAACAAGACACTAAAATGGTGGTCTACATAAATTTCGACATGTATGTGTCGATTTTTTTTTTTTTTAATACAATTTTCGACAAGTTGGTGTCGAAAATTGACAAAAAATTCGATATGTATGTGTCGAAAATCTATGGCGGGTTTAAAAAAAATCTTCAAAATCGACCTATAAGCTCATTTAGTTTTTTGTTCATTTTCTTCTTCCTCACTAACATTTTTCAGCGTAAGCTATTGCTTTCTACAGGTAAACAATACAATTATTTACTTCGAAAAAGAAGAAGAAGAAGAAGAAGAAGAAGAAGAAGAAGAAGAAGAAGAAGAAGAAGGAGGAGGAGGAGGAGGAGGAGGAGGAGGAGGAGGAGGAGGAGGAGGAGGAGGAGCGGAAGGAGGAAGAGGAGGAGGAGGAGGAGGTGAGGGGTTTGTGAAGATGGAGATGGGTTTGAATCAACTATAAATTTTGGTTTTTAAAATCAACTAAATTTTTTTCAAAAAAAACTATAACATTTCCAAATCAACTATAAAATTTCAGAAATCAACTATAAAATTTCCAATCAACTACAAAATTACAAAATCAACTACGATTTTTCCGAAATCAACTATAAAACCTATTGAAAATGACTATTTTCTTTGTTCGGTTTTTTCCTAAATCAACCATGAGAAAACTGTAACAAAACTGCAAAAGTTGTTTAGTTTACAGTCAACTACAAATTCACGAAATCAACTATAAAAAAATTCAAAATCCACTATAAAATTATCAAAATCAACTATAAAAATCGAAAACAACTGCAAATTTTCAAAATCAACTACAAAATAAACAACTTCAATTTTAGAGAAAACTTCTATAAATTCATTTCTTCTACTTGGCCATGACTGAGATAGGAGCTTTCTTCGAGAGGTAGGGCCAAGGTACAACTCCGATTAGATGAGTTTTCTTCCACAGATCTTTGTAAATTGCGAATGTGATATGCATAAAATAATCCCGATGTCCGCAACTATACATAAAAACAAACAAAAAACAATTCAATAAAAATTCAAATCACAACACACAAAATATGTAATAACATCAACAAATTGTTGACTTTCTATTTAAACAAACGCAAGGCTCAAATCATAAAATTAATCAACAAACAAGACATGATAGAAATCGAATACTACTTGACAATTGAATTAAGACAACAACATCATAACAATATCTAAAAACTCAATAAGTTGCAAAATAAAAACGATTAAATAATAAAGGAATTTGATGGACAAATTAAACCTAAATAACCTCGCTTGCTTGGATCCAGATCTCGTCGTCAAGGGCGTTACGCCGTCATGAAGGCTAAGAGGTCGTCGACTTCGGATAGGAGTCAAGTGATGTTGGAATTTGTCACAAAAAGACGGCGAAGAAATGGATTAGAGAAGAAGCTTCGTCATCTTCTTCACAATTGCCCTTGACCATGGGATTCACACATAAAAGGTTGTTGGGAGAGAAGAAGAGGGATGAGGAAAAATAGAGAAAATTGTGATGCGGAGGTGGGGGAGAGGTGGCAGGGAGAGGCGGCGTGGCGGAGGTGAAGAGCTGTGGCGAGGGAGATGTGGCGAGGGAGAGAAAAAGAGAGAGATGCAGCTGGTGAAGAGAAGTGAGGTTAAAAAAGGGGGCGACTAAAACTAATACCATTTTTTTCTCACTTTAGTACCACCAAGTTTAAAACCATCTTTTATAGATTTTTTTACAATTTTTTCTTAGTTTAATACCATAAATAAAAAAAATTATTTGCAAAGTACTAAAATGCCCTTCATGAAACAAAATACAATTTATACAAACAACTTTTTTTTTTCTCATTTCAATACCAATGAAAAAAAAAAAAGACAAATTCTCTCTTTTTCTCCCCAAACCCAAATCCCTTAAACCATATCTTCTTCTTCTTTATCTTCTTAAATCCTCAAAAAAATCTCCAAATTCAAAAAAATCAAAACCTCACAAAAATTATAAAATGGAGTCACAAGACAATAATATGGTAGTATATATGGAAGGAGAACCCATTAAGGTATGTATCCATGTCTTTTTTTAGCTTTGAAGTCGATTTTGAAGGTTTTTTTTGAAACCCGTCGACAATTTTCGATACATACATGTCGAAATATTTTCCAACATTTCGACACATACATGTCGAAATTTTGAGAAATTTCCACATGTATGTGTCGAAAAACCACTAAAAAAAAAAACTTCAAAATCGACTTCGAAGCTCAAAAAATACATCGATACTTACCTTAATGTGTTCTCCTTGGTCGTAAACTATAATTTTGTTTTCATTTGACTCCATTTTGGAAGTTGTGTGAGGTTTTAATTTCTTTAGTTATGAGATTTTTTAAAAGGGTTTGTTGTGAGGAAGAAGAAGGAAGAGGTTGAAAGATTTGTGAAGAAGATGGCTTTGAGCAGTTTTGTGTGTTTGGTATTGAAGAATGAAAAATGAGATTTTTAATATTTGTATAATATTTATTTTCACTAAGGGTATTTGTGTCATTATCTATTTATTGTCCAATTTTTATTTTTTTGGTATTGAAGTGAGAAAATTTTTATATTAGATTTAGTCACCCGTTAAAAATAGGGTTTAATGATAATTAAGAGTAACTAGTAATTGTACCCGTGCGATGCATGGGACAACAAATTGCATTGTTTTGATGTTGTAAGAATATAAACAAACGTTTGATGTATCCTATGATCAAAATTTTATTATACTGGAACATTATTAAGTATACTACACACAAAAAAAAGGAAATAACTTTACTGTTGAATAATTTTCCAAATGAATTGAATCAGCTAATATCAGTAGATTGAAAATTTGAACCAGGAAAAAACTCATCAACTATGTCTTTCATGTTGAGCTTAAAAGTAATTAGATTTAATAACTTAGTTAACATAATCAAAACTAAACTATCGACAACATACCATCGTAAAAGGCCATCTATACATCTTGCATCGGAACTAAGCCCTTCTCCACTGCCTCATTTTAAGGCTATTTTGCCACTGGAATTAACAATTGAAAAATTAAGAAACAAAAATAAATATAAACAATAAATTAAATATCGCATACAAACAATAAGTCTTGAAGGTCGACTTCCAATAGCTTGTGGCTCCGCCCATTTTTGGTTAATTCTCTCAAATCATCCCTTTCAATAACATGTCCAATAACATATAAAATGAAATAATTGTTATACATAAAATTTGAAAACTTTGGTATAAATTAATGAAACACATAATTTAACAAAATGAAATTACCTATAAACCATGATGGAAAAATATGTAAACTAATTCTCACACAGTCAATAGGATGAAGAAGAAGATAAGAAACAAAATCTAAAGTCGGGTTACCAAAAGAAGAAGCCTTAGGTATGGAAGAAATAAAATTCAAATACTGCAGACATTCTGTAAAACGATGTCACAAAATCCGCTAGGGATGAAAATCAAATTTATTTACTCTTTTCTGTAAAAATTGAAAATCAGATTATTATAAATAATATGTAGGAGAATTTGATGAAAATCGATAATAATATTTAAAATAATATTTAGGAGATAAAAATTTGATAAAAAAAAAACAAAAAATAATATTTAGGAGAAAAAAATCTGATAAAAATCGAAAATAAAATTTAAAATAATAGTTAGGAGATAAAAATTTGATAAAAATCGAAAATAATATTTCAAATAATGTTAATGAGATAAAAGTTGATAAAATATGAAAATAATAATTAGAATATTATTTAGGAGATAAAATGTGATTAAAATCAAAATTATTATTTAAAATAATTAATATATAGGAGATAAAAATCGAAAATAATATTTAGGAGACAATAATCTCATAAAAAACGAAAATAATATTTAGGAGATAAAAAACTAATAAAAACATGATAAAACTCGAAAAAAATATTTTAAATATTATTTTCGATTTTTATCAAATTTTTATCTCCTACATAATATTTTGAATATTATTTTCGATTTTTATCTGATTTTTATCTCCTAAATATTATTTTTAGATTGTTTATCAAATTTTTATCTTCTAAATATTATTTTAAATATTATTTCGATTTTGATCAATTTTTTATCTCCTAAATATTATTTTCAATTTTTCTCAATTTTTATCCCCGAACCAGCCCAATCACTTCTATGTTCTGCCATAAATATCTTTAATGCACAACTAATTAAATCTCCTAAATATTATTTTATCTCCTCATTTTCAGCATCTCAATACTAAATATTATTTTTTGATGATAAAATACTAATTATCATATTCCCACAGATGGATGTTTCCCAAAGACTTTCCTTAAGACTCTCAACACTTTCAACTTCTCTCTTCTTCTTCAACACGTTTGTGTTTTCTCTTCTTATTTATATCTCAACTCTCAACTTCTCCACCCAAGTTTTATTTATCCCCGTTTCTACCAAATGTTTGTGGCTTCATAAAATGTTAGCTATTTTGCAATTTGTTTTCTCTTCATAATTCATAACAAATCTGATTTTCGATTCTTACAAAAAATGGTGAATAAATCTAATTTTCATCCCTAGCGGATTTTTTGACACCGTTTTACAGAATGTCTGCAACATTTGAATTTTATTTCGTCATCCTACATAAGCCGTCTTCTTTTGGTAACTCGACTTTAGAATTTTTGTCTTATTTTCTTCTTCATCCTATTGACTGTGTGACAGTTAGTTTGCATATTTTTCCATCATAGCTTATAGGTAATTTCATTTTGTTAAATTATGTGTTTCATTAATTTGTACCAAAGATTTCAAATTTTATGTATAACAATTATTTCATTTTAGATGTTATTGAAAGGGATGATTTAAGAGAACTAAGCAAAAAGGGGCGTAGCCACAAGCTATTGGAAGTCGGCCTTCAAGACTTATTGTTTGTATGCATTATTTAATTTATTGTTTATATTTATTTTTGTTTCTTAATTTTTCAATTGTTAATTCCAGTGACAAAACAGGACCAAAACAATACAGTGGAGAAGGGTTTAGTTCCGATACAAGATATATAGATGGCCTATTACATTGGTATGCAAGAGAATATATATATATATATATATATATATATATATATATATATATATATATATATATATATATATATATATATATATATATATATATATATATATATATATATATATATATATATAAGAGTGTAAAAGTGACGCAAGTCATCGTCCCCTCCAATATTAACAGAAGGACGGGTAGAAACTTGTGAAGGTTTCAACGTACTTCCATTAACAACTTTCTTACCACCCTTTATTATTACTTGTATGTCCGTTGTTTGAGTGAACGGATCCAATATGTCCGCCACAGCATGATGATTAAACATGAAATTAATTTTTTTTTTCTCTTATATATATTAGACTAGGAAAAGGAAAGAGAAAAAAAAAATTAATTTCATGTTTAATCATCATGCTGTGGCGGACATATTGGATCCGTTCACTCAAACAACGGACATACAAGTAATAATAAAGGGTGGTAAGAAAGTTGTTAATGGGAGTACGTTGAAACCTTCACAAGTTTCTACCCGTCCTACTGTTAATATTGGAGGGGACGATGACTTGCGTCACTTTTACACTCTTGTACGTATATATTTATTATTTATATATATATATATATATATATATATATATATATATATATATATTTATATATATGTCGCTAGTTTTGGTTTTGGATGACGAAAAACCTAGAACTCAAAGAGGATGAGTTATAAACGGAAATGTACTCTCTATATATAGATATATATATATTATATATTTATATACCCACTTGTTGAGATTCTTCTTTCCATTGATACTTGTATTATTTTAGCTTTTGTAAAGTCATTTTCGATAAAGTGGAGTCCACGTGTATATATATATATATATATATATATATATATATATATATATATATATATATATATATATATATATATATATATATATATATATTACATTTTCTTTTTCGTTCTTTCCTCCCCGACAAGAATATAAAATTTTAAAGAAGCGAAGTACAGACTACAGTGTTGTTATATTGTTAATTGAATCCGAAGTTATTATGAGAGGGATGAGTTAAATAAAATTTATATTTATATTGTTTCACATATATTAAAGCTCAAAACTTAAAAAGAATCCTCAAATTAAAGCACACCGCTGCGAAATCTCCATACATGCATTTCTCTCTCTCTCTCGTGCACTGCGCGGTGTGAAACAGCAGCTCGCCTGATAAATGATAATCATGATCTAATATTTATTACATTTGCATCCCGTGGGATTTGGTCTCATCTGTTCTTGATCCCTGCAATTTGTATTGTTTTAATTTAATTAAATAAAATATAATATAATATTATGATGGGACATGACATGGCATGACAATACATGCCGCCTGTCAAAACAAGACTGATGAAACCGGGCCAGCTTTGTTGCTTAATTCAGACACCATGATCATCTTTTTGTTTTGTAATTTTGCCTTTGAGATAATTATGATAAATAAAATTTTTAATATATGAGCATGCAATATATATACTTTTGAGTGAAAATATAAAGTAACAAAGGGAGATCAAATGCACTGAGAGAGAGGGAGATGAATTGCTTATCAAAAGCTCTGTATCATCTTATTCATTCTCAATGTATATATATATATATATATATATATATATATATATATATATATATATATATATATATATATATATATATATATATATATATATAATGTCATGAGTTGTTTGGAATGAACCGGATTTATTTTTATATACTTTGATCTAAACTAGTAAGAATATCTAAAAATGTGGTTCAAGTGCATATAATTCCAACATGTTATTACTTATAATTCCAAGTGCATATATGTAGGAGGAGGACGATGTAGCTAGGGAAATTCGATGCTACACCTGGTGAATATAACCAGGCACTCATATTAATAAGATTCCCACTACAGGTTCAGTTATGGCCCAATGAATTTTAGAAATATAATTATAAAATAAATAAAAAAGGACACATGTCAAGAAAAGAGCCGCCCGGTGAAAATCAACGGGTGTAGCATCGTATTCCCCTTGTATATTGATAATAATAATAGTGGCCTCGTGGGATATGCAGTGTTTTCCATCATCACACGGAGGAATCTGGTACTGTACTTTTATAGCAACTTGTTGTAATATCCAATTGGTGCTCGTGCTTTACTATATTATTGTTTGGAATATGGTTCTTGCTACTTCAAAGTTTTTTTGTTTTTTTACTACCCGGCCAACTTGCAATTTTAATTTACTTTTCAATATAATGAACCACATTTTTAGATATTTTTACTAGTTTAGATCAAAGTATATAAATTAAATCCGGTTCATTCCAAACAACTCATGAAATTACAATTAAATATGTATGTAAGTTAGGGAGGAATGTTGTGTTGAGATCGATTTGGGAATAACTTTTGGAAAAGATGTATTTATTATATGCTGAGGGAGGAGGAATTCATTTATGAACATAAAATACAAATATTTGTTATTCAATCCACAATTAAGTTTTTATTCTTTTTCTTTTAAAAGTTGGAAAGCTTGAGAGAACATTTTATTCTGTAATTTACAGTAGCACAAACCTGGATATCAGCCGGGACCAAATTAAAAGTTGAAAAGCCTAAGAATATTTGTGTATGTACTGTGTAGCCTACAATATATTGGAGGCCTGGATAATGAAGTGGGCCCATTACTTCAAATTCCCAGCCCAAATCCGCACAAGGACCATCAGATGTAATTAGCCCATTAGCCACACCCGTAAAACGACGTCGTCGTCCGGTACCCTACCAAAATTCTAAGCTTACATGTTTTATTAATTAACTTTGAAAAGAGAAAAAAATAATCAATTTAATACATAATAAGAAAATAAAGTACAAAGTAAAATTTAATAACGTAGTATTATTCATATTATATATAACATTAGTTTTCTTGAAATATATTAAAAATAAATAATTACATATTCACCATTATGGTTTGTTAGGGTTGCCCAACCTTTCTTTCTTTTATATATACTAGTAATTGTACCCGTGCGATGCACGGCACAACAAATTGCATTGTTTTGATGTTGTAAGAATATAAACAAACGTTTGATGTATCGCATGATCAAAATTCTATTATACTGGAACATTGTTAAGTATACTACACACAAAAAAAAAGGACATAACTTTAATGTTGAATAATTTTCTAAATGAATTGAATCAGCTAATACCAGTAGATTGAAAATTTAAACCAGGAAAAAAATCATCAATTATGTCTTTCATGTTGAGCTTGAAAGTAATTAGATTTAATAACTAAGTTAACATAATCAAAACTAAACTATCGACAACATACCATCGTAAAAGACCATCTATACATCTTGCATCGGAACTAAGCCCTTCTCCACTGCCTCATTTTAAGGTTGTTTTGCCACTGGAATTAACAATTGGAAAATTAAGAATAAAAAATAAATACAAACAATAAATTAAATATCGCATACAAACAATAAGTCTTGAAGGTCGACTTCCAATAGCTTGTGGCTCCGCCCATTTTTGGTTAATTTTCTCAAATCATCCCTTTTAATAACATGTCCAATAACATATAAAATGAAATAATTGTTATACATAAAATTTGAAAACTTTGGTATAAATTAATGAAACACATAATTTAACAAAATGAAATTACCTATAAGCCATGATGGAAAAAGATGTAAACTAATTGCCACACAGTCAATAGGATGAAGAAGAAGATAAGAAACAAAATCTAAACTCGGGTTACCAAAAGAAGAAGCCTTAGGTAGGGAAGAAATAAAATTCAAATGTTGCAGACATTCTGTAAAACGATGTCACAAAATCCGCTAGGGATGAAAATCAGATTTATTTACCCTTTTCTGTATGTTTAGGTATGTTTCTACATAAATAATCTTTAGCGCATATAAGATCCTTTCCAATTAATAGTTTGATTAAGTTAGGTGTCTCAGAAAAAAGTTAAAAATTATATTAAAATTATATTTATGAGATATAAATTTGATAAAATTAAAAAAATATGATTTATAATAATATTTAGGAGATAAAAATTTGATAAAAATAAAAAAATAATATTTAGGAGACAAAAATCTGATAAAAATAAAAAATAATATTTAAAATAATATTAGGATACAAATATGATAAAATTCGAAAATAATATTTAAAATAATATTAAGGAGATAAAAATTTGATAAAAATTGAAAAAAAATTACAAATATGACATTAGGTTTAGTCTTGCAACCATCGTAAAAGGGCATCTATACATCTTGCATCGGAACTAAGCCCTTCTCCACTGCCTCATTTTAAGGCTATTTTGCCACTGGAATTAACAATTGAAAAATTAAGAAACCAAAATTAAATATAAACAATAAATTAAATATCGCAAACAAACAATAAGTCTTGAAGGTCGACTTCCAATAGCTTGTGGCTCCGCCCATTTTTGGTTAATTCTCTCAAATCATCCCTTTCAATAACATGTCCAATAACATATAAAATGAAATAATTGTTATACATAAAATTTGAAAACTTTGGTATAAATTAATGAAACACATAATTTAACAAAATGAAATTACCTATAAACCATGATGGAAAAATATGTAAACTAATTCTCACACAGTCAATAGGATGAAGAAGAAGATAAGAAACAAAATCTAAAGTCGGGTTACCAAAAGAAGAAGCCTTAGGTATGGAAGAAATAAAATTCAAATATTGCAGACATTCTGTAAAACGATGTCACAAAATCCGCTAGGGATGAAAATCAGATTTATTTACCCTTTTCTGTAAAAATTGAAAATTAGATTATTATAAATAATATCTAGGATAATTTGATGAAAATCGATAATAATATTTAAAATAATATTTAGGAGATAAAAATTTGATAAAAAAAAAACAAAAAATAATATTTAGGAGAAAAAAATCTGATAAAAATCGAAAATAAAATTTCAAATAATAGTTAGGAGATAAAAATTTGATAAAAATCGAAAATAATATTTCAAATAATGTTAATGAGATAAAAGTTGATAAAATATGAAAATAATAATTAGAATAATATTTAGGAGATAAAATATGATTAAAATCTAAGTTATTATTTAAAATAATTAATATATAGGAGATAAAAATCGAAAATAATATTTAGGAGACAATAATCTCATAAAAAACAAAAATAATATTTAGGAGATAAAAAACTAATAAAAACATGATAAAACTCGAAAAAAATATTTAAAATATTAGTTAGGAGATATAAATTTGATAAAATTCGAAAATAATATTTAGGAGATAAAAATCTGCTAAAACTTGAAAATTATATTTAAAATTATAGTTAGGAGATATAAATTGGATAAAATTAAAAAATATTATTTAAAATAATATTTAGGAGATAAAAATAAAAAATAATATTTAGGAGACAAAAATCTGATAAAAATAAAAAATAATATTTAAATAATACTTAGGGGATACAAATATGATAAAATTCGAAAATAGTATTTAAAATAGTATTAAGGAGATAAAAATTTGATAAAAATTGAAAAAAAAATTACAAATATGACATTTGGGTTTCTTAGGGTTGCCATAACGTTTCTTTCTTTTATATATAAGATATCTAGGAGATAAAAAATTTAGGAGACAATAATCTGATAAAAAACGAAAATAATATTTAGGAAATAAAAAACTAATAAAAACATGATAAAACTCGAAAAAAAATATTTAAAATATTATTTAGGAGATATAAATTTGATAAAATTCGAAAATAATATTTAGGATCTGATAAAAATCGAAAATCAAATTTTAAATAATAGTTAGGAGATAAAAATTTGATAAAAATCGAAAATAATATTTCAAATAATGTTAATGAGATAGTTGATAAAATATGAAAATAATAATTAGAATAATATTTAGGAGATAAAATATGATCAAAATCAAAATTATTATTTAAAATAATATTTAGGAGATAAAAATCGAAAATAATATTTAGGAGACAATAATCTGATAAAAAACGAAAATAATATTTAGGAGATAAAAAACTAATAAAAACATGATAAAACTCGAAAAAAATATTTAAAATATTATTTAGGAGATATAAATTTGATAAAATTCGAAAATAATATTTAGGAGATAAAAATCTGCTAAAAGTTGAAAATTATATTTAAAATTATAGTTAGGAGATATAAATTGGATAAAATTAAAAAATATTATTTATAATAATATTGAGGAGATAAAAATAAAAAATAATATTTAGTAGACAAAAATCTGATAAAAATAAAAAATAATATTTAAATAATACTTAGGGGATACAAATATGATAAAATTCGAAAATAGTATTTAAAATAATATTAAGGAGATAAAAATTTGATAGAAATTGAAAAAAAATTAGAAATATGACATTAGGGTTTCTTAGGGTTGCCATAGCGTTTCTTTCTTTTATATATAAGATATAAAAATATCCCTAAAATTCCGATTCATGGTAAATTAAAATATACAATGAAGGGATTTTCACTAATATGCTAAATGACATTATATCCATCCTAATATAACTAAATATATTGAGTGTTTTCACTAATAATCACAAAATTTAATTTAAACTCGCCCAAGTAAATTTTACTATTGTATATAGTCGCCCCCAATAATTCATTTTTTTTTTTTTTGATATTAACATACAAATGGTACTAGGAAGTGATTCTTTACGGGCTTAATAATAAAATAGAAAATGCAGAAGAGCTTCACTCTCATACAGACGGTAGCCACCGCCGGCGTCTTCTCCGCCGTCTCCTTTTGGTATTTTTTCCTCCTCCCTTCTGCTAATTTTTAGTTCTCTCTCCACCGACGATTTTCTAATCTCTAATAAATTTTGTAATCTCTCATCTTTATATGTGATATCAATATTGTAGTTGGGTTTGTGTTTGATACCAGGTACGGTTTCATGTTCGGCAGAGAATCATCGCGCAAGGAGCTCGGTGATTTGATTGATACCCTTCGCCGCCCCACTTCTGCTCCCGCCGCTTCCACCGAACCTCCTCCGCCTCCGGAAAAGCCCTAATTTTCGGTATTGATCACAACTTAATTAGTCTTCCTTATTTTCTATTTTCATTTAAATACATGTGTATGTTTATCTCTGTTTTCTGTAGAGTTTCTCGGACTAGCATTGTGTTTGCATTTATCCATAATTTCTCGAAATATATCATTTTTTGGTTGCCAAATATATTCATCAGCATTGAATTGAATTGAATTGAATTGAATTGGGATACTGCAGATTTAGGTTAAGATTTTCACAGTTAATTCTTCTAAAATCAGTTCTGTAGGGATTACTTTGTTGTAGGATTGATAACAACTAGAAGGAGCTCAAGATTTAGAAGTGGTTCTTAATAATAAACGAAGAAGGTGATAGTCAAACTAATTCTCGGATGCTGAAAATTCAAACTTGTAATTGATCAAGGTCCCGCTTTTTAATCTTGTCTTACAAGGAGAAACCGAAGAACCTAAGATGTATTAAATTTTCAGATCAGACATGAAACCTAAATTGCGGATTTCTTAGTTGTAGAAAGGGTTTCAAAGAAATACTGGCTAGTCTTGTCCAATTAGTGAGCTTTTAACTTTGATTGATCGTTCTTCACAAATTAAATTCGGAAAATAAGTTATAATATTTATATATATGAATTGGCAGATGTCCGGCGACGGGGCTATATCTAGTGAACTGGAAGAATGGGGATCCGTGATCTGTTCTTGAATGCTAGTTAGTTTCTGCTGCAAAGGTACTCAAGACTTGCTCCAAAGCTTCACCTGTAATGCGCATTTTAAGCATGCTTATCTTATGCTTCGTTTACTGTTGGCTAAGAATTGTTAAATGCATTTTGTCAAACTATGCTGAATTTTATGCTATTGTGAACAATGATATGTTTGATTGTAACTCTGCCACTAAAACTAGTTTTACGCAGGCAATTTTCCTCTTTATATGAAGATCCGTTGTCTTGTGATAAGATAATTAATTATTATTGATTTATTTCACTTTCTGATGATGATAGTTAAAATAGATTAAAAGAAAATATACATTTGACATTCTTTCTGAATGTTAAATATCCACCATTATAAACGTTTAGGTGTTGAAAGAGTATGTGTGCGCACACATTTGTTCTCGGTGTTAAAATAGGCAACCTCATTCTAAGAGAGCATGGATCTTAATGGAATTTAACGAACAAGTGAAGACGTCACTTCTTGGTACCTCATTCATCAAAGTTGATATGAACTACGTCAACATGTGACGAAACCCAATAACAATATATGGTTTTGGAACCCCAAGACCCCCCAAAGAAACAAGTTTGTCGAACCTTGACCCAATGATTAGTAAATCACGAACCAAGATTACAATGGATACGAAGACGCCACACCAAGAGTTCAAGATGGATTCAAGAATCTTGATGAGAAGTCTGATTGTTTGAACGCCACAAGATAACTTGATAAGTTCAAAAGCTCTTTCAAGATAGAAAGAAGAATATTATTGCCTCACAAAATGATTTCTGAATTGATTGCTGAAACATACAACTTAGCACCTTTTATATAGGGTTCAATATTCTCTAATCTATGGAAATAAACTAAGAACAAGGAATTACTATCTATCTAATCAAATTAGCCACAAATCAGCCAATCTAATTGATAATTATTGATTGTAAATTAAGGAAACATCTAAATCAGAATATTGATATTCTAAGGCTGAAATTGCACAAGTGAAAGACTCTCCAAAGCCTTGAAAACGTGATTACTTCAATTAGACCCTTCCATAACTGATATCTTTGTGATTGACTTCCCTTCAATCTGATTTGGGTCCATTTGAATTGTGAATGGGCTTGTACATGGATTTGAACTCATGTTGGGCCTCCAATTATTTGCCATCTCAACTTCTTCTTGAATCAGCTCATATAATGCTTCCTTGAAACGCTTGGCTCTAAGCCTTGTGATTGGTCCGCTTGGCAAGCTTAGTGGCTCTTGGTGGACTTCGTCTCTTATGGTTCCATTTGCATCATTCTCCCCTTCTTGAGAAAGATTTGTCCTCAAATCTGCATCACCTACATCAAATGGAGATAAGTCAGAAACATTAAAGCTATTACTAACACCATACTCACCAGGTAGTTCAAGTTTGTAGGCATTGTCATTGATACGTTCCACCACTTGAAATGGTCCATCACCCCTTGGAAGAAGTTTAGATCTTCTTTGTTGTAGAAACCGATCCTTTCTCATATGTAGCCACACCCAATCTCCTGGTTCGAAAACAACTTTCTTGCGTCCCTTATTAGCTTGCTTGACATATTGCTCAGTCCGTTGCTCTATATGTTGCCTTGCCTTCTCATGAAGTTGTTTTACGAAATCTGCTTTTTTTTCGCCATCTAAGTTAACACGCTCACCCAAAGGTAAAGGGGTTAAATCCAAAGGAGTCAAAGGATTAAAACCATAAACAATCTCAAATGGTGAAAACTTAGTTGCAGAATGAACACAGCGATTATAAGCAAATTCAACATGCGGTAAACAATCTTCCCAGGTTTTCAAGTTTTTTTGTATAATTGCACGCAATAAAGTAGACAAAGTCCTATTCACTACTTCCGTTTGACCATCAGTTTGTGGGTGACATGTAGTAGAGAACAACAATTTAGTTCCTAACTTACCCCACAAAGTCTTCCAAAAGTAACTTAAAAACCTTGCATCTCTATCAGAAACAATAGTCCTTGGCATGCCATGTAACCTAACAATCTCACAAAAAAATAAATTCGCTACATGTGATTCATCATCAGTTTTATGGCATGCAATAAAGTGAGCCATTTTAGAGAACCTATCAACAACCACAAAAACTGAGTCTCTCCCCCTCTTTGTCCTAGGTAAACCCAAAACAAAATCCATAGAGATATCAACCCAAGGTGCATTTGGAATAGGCAAGGGAGTGTACAAACCATGTGGTTGAAGCCTAGATTTGGCTTGCTTGCAACTAATGCATCTTGCACAAATTTTCTCTACATCATGTTTCATGCGTGGCCAAAAGAAATGCTCATGCAACACACCTAAAGTCTTAGCCACCCCAAAGTGCCCCATCAAACCACCACTATGTGATTCCCGAACAAGTAATTCACGCAAAGATGAATGTGGCACACATAACTTGTTCTCCCGAAATAAAAAACCATCATGCAAATAGAACTTCCCGTATGCCCCATTAGTGCAATTTTTAAAATAATCACCAAAATCAGAATCAGTTGCATACAAGTCCTTAATATACTCAAATCCAAGCAACTTAGTACTAAGTGTTGAAAGCAAAACATACCTTCGTGACAATGCATCAGCAACTATGTTCTCCTTACCTTGCTTGTATTTGATAACATAAGGAAAAGTTTCGATGAATTCCACCCACTTGGCATGACGCTTGCTCAATTTATATTGTCCCTTTAGATGCTTCAAGGATTCATGATCGCTATGAATCACAAACTCTTTTGCCCACAGGTAGTGCTGCCACGTCTCTAGAGTTCGAACCAATGCATACAATTCCTTGTCATATGTAGGATAGTTTAAAGCTGCCCCACTTAATTTTTCACTAAAGTATGCAATTGGTCTTCCTTCTTGCATTAGTACACCGCCAATACCTATACATGATGCATCACACTCAATTTCAAACATTTTAGTGAAGTTAGGCAAAACAAGTAATGGTGCATTCGTCAATTTATCCTTGATGAGTTGAAATGCTCTTTCTTGCTCCTCTCCCCACTTGAATGGAACGTTCTTTTTGATAACTGTTGTAAGAGGTGCTGCTATGCTGCTGAAATCTCGAACAAAGCGCCTATAAAATCCAGCTAAGCCATGAAAGCTCCTTACTTGAGTTACCGATGTAGGCGTTGGCCAATCTCGAATCGCCATCACCTTTTCCTCATCAACCTCTATACCTTTAGCACTAACAACATAACCAAGAAACACAAGTTTGTCCGTACAGAAAGTACATTTCTTAAGATTAGCAAACAACCTTTCTTTCCTTAAAACCTTTAAAACAAGTGCTAGGTGTTCAACGTGATCATCAAGGTTTTTGCTGTAAATTAGAATATCATCAAAATACACAACTACAAATTTACCAAGGAATGCACGTAAAACATGGTTCATGAGCCTCATAAAAGTACTAGGTGCATTAGTAAGCCCAAAAGGCATAACCAACCATTCGTACAAGCCATATTTTGTTTTAAATGCAGTTTTCCACTCATCACCTTCTTTCATTCTAATTTGATGATAACCACTCTTAAGATCAATTTTAGAGAACACGCAAGACCCATGCAATTCATCTAACATATCATCTAGTCTAGGAATAGGATGACGATACTTTACCGTGATATTGTTGATGGCTCGACAATCAACACACATCCTCCATGTCCCATCCTTCTTTGGTACTAGCAACACCGGAACTGCACAAGGGCTCATACTCTCCCTAATATGTCCTTTCTCCAGTAGCTCATCAACCTGCCGTTGAAGTTCCTTTGTCTCCTCGGGACTACATCGATAGGCTGGTCGGTTTGGAATTGTTGCACCTGGTACGAAGTCAATTTGGTGCTCAATTCCTCGAATCGGTGGTAAGCCTGGCGGTATCTCCTCGGGAAAGACATCTTCAAAGTCCTGCAAAAGTGAAACAACATTGCTCGGCAATGATCCGACAAGTTCGTTAGTACTCAAAAGGGCCTCCTTGTACATAAGTACTATACGGGGCTGTTGTGATAATAAAGCTCTCTTGATCTCACTTTTTTTTGCAATGAAGTTGTAGTTTTCCCCTCGCTCGCTCTCATTTTTTTTATCACTCTCTTTTGTTTTCACACTTCTCTCCTCTCTTCTCTCCTTTTCTTTTCTCTCAATCTCACCATCTCTCTGTTTTTCTTTACACTTCTCACTCTTTTTTTGTATCTTGAGTTGATCTTCAAGAACTTGCTTGGGACTTAACGGTACAAGTGTCATGGGTTGCTTTTTAATGATAAAAGAGTACCTATTGGTGTACCCGTCATGTGTTGCTCGACGGTCGTACTGCCATGGTCTCCCCAATAGGACATGGCATGCTTGCATAGGCACCACATCGCACAACACTTCATCCTCATACTTGCCAATGGAGAATGCCACTAACACTTGCTTTGTCACCTTGATTTCTCCACTATTGTTTAGCCACTGAAGTCGGTATGGTCGAGCATGCCTCAAGGTAGGCAAACCCAATTTCTCAACTAATTCAGTACTTGCAACATTAGTGCAGCTCCCACCATCAATAATAACGCTGCAAACCTTACCATTTACAAAACAACGAGTATGAAATAAGTTTTCTCGTTGATTGTTCTCTTCTTCTTTACCTTGTGCACTGAGAGCTCGCCTTGCCACTAATAACTCACCCTCTGCAGCATATTGCCCTTCGTATGTATCTCCAAAAGATGGCAGCTCATCTACCTCGTCTTCCTTTTCATCCTCCGATTCGATCTCCCCTTGGGCATTTATCACCATAACCTTTTTGTTAGGACACTCACTAGCTATGTGTCCCCTGCCATGGCACTTGAAACATTTCATATCTCGATTCTTAGAAGTGGAGGGTTCAGTGTTACCTTGTTTGAATGTTGTCGCTGGTTTGGCATCCTTAGAAGGTTCGAATTTAGGTTTGGTTGATGGCCATTCATCCCGTTTAGGTGCTGCCTTCCACGAATTTGAGGTGATTGCACCTGTTCCCTTCCTAGCCAAATTCCTCCGCTTCAGTTGTTGTTCGACTTTGATAGCTTGGTGCACCATATCCGTCAATTCCACATAGTGTTGCATCTCCACAACATCTGCTATTTCACGATTTAAGCCATGTAAGAATCTAGCCATGGTAGCTTCCCTATCTTCTTGTACACTAGCTCGGATCATAGCAACTTCCATCTCTTTGTGGTACTCATCGACGCTCCTCGATCCTTGAGTTAGGCGTTGTAACTTGTTGAACAACTCTCTATGGTAGTAGTTTGGAATGAAACGTTTCCTCATGATGGCCTTCATCTCATCCCATGTTTCAACAGGTTGCTCGTAATTTCTCCTCCTTTCCTTCAACAATTGATCCCACCAAATAATAGCATAATCAGTGAATTCAATTGCAGCAAGCTTTACCTTTTTGTTTTCGGAGTAGTTATGACATTCGAAGACCATTTCTATCTTCTTCTCCCATTCTAGATAAGCCTCCGGGTCATTTCTGCCTTGAAATGGCGGAATCGTCACCTTGATACTTCCCAAATCGTCATCTTGCCTAGGCCTTCTTCCATTGTTAGCACCTCTATACCCACGTTCAAACCTTCCTCCGTTCATTGGACGTTCATCGAGTTCCTCTAATTCTTCTTCATCTTCAGCATCTCCGCATTGTGCCCTTGGTTGCATTCGCCTAGGCGGGGGCTGCCTCTTTGTTGTCTCCTCTTCCAATTTGTCTATCCTTTCATGAATTTGCTCCATCTCCATTCTCATCACCCGCCTCATCTCGCTCACCAATGCTTGCATTTGGAACTTTGAAATGTCTGGTTGTTGCCCCTCTTCAGTTGAATTATCTCCTCCGTTTTGTGACATGTTACGAGATCTGCAAGATATTATTAAAAACCTCACAATCACTCCCTCACGAGTTTCCCTCAATATGATGTCACTCACGCTCGTGTTTAACACTCAATCGGCTTTTAGCCTCTTATATTCTCACCACTCTGCCTTTTTCCGCTCGTTGTATCTTCTTTTCACTCTTAATTGAACTCAAGAACAATCGAGAATCAAATAGCAATTCAAAGTGAGAATTAATCAAACAAATCACAAGAATCAAGAATTAAAGTCCTAAGAGATGCAAGTAATCTTTATAAATGCTAAAGAATATGGAAATCTAGGAGCACAAGAATAAAGATACCATATTGAAGATTACGCAGATATTTTCTTTCCTTTCTTCTTCTTTTTTTTTTTTCTTCTTTTTTTTTTTTTGTTCTTCTTTCTTTCTTTTTTTTTCTTTCTTTTTTTTTTCGTTTTTTTTTTCTTTTTTTTTTCTTTTTTTTTTTTTTTTTTTTTTTTTTTTTGCTTTATTTGAGCACAAAAAATACGAAATTACAAGATAAATTGAAACTTGCCTTTGAAACCAAGGCTCTGAATACCAACTGATATGAACTATGTCAACATGTGACGAAACCCAATAACAATATATGGTTTTGGAACCCCAAGACCCCCCAAAGAAACAAGTTTGTCGAACCTTGACCCAATGGTTAGTAAATCACGAACCAAGATTACAATGGATACGAAGACGCCACACCAAGAGTTCAAGATGGATTCAAGAATCTTGATGAGAAGTCTGATTGTTTGAACGCCACAAGATAACTTGATAAGTTCAAAAGCTCTTTCAAGATAGAAAGAAGAATACTATTGCCTCACAAAATGATTTCTGAATAGATTGGTGAAACATACAACTTAGCCCCCTTTATATAGGGTTCAATATTCTCTAATCTATGGAAATAAACTAAGAACAAGGAATTACTATCTATCTAATCAAATTAGCCACAAATCAGCCAATCTAATTGACAATTATTGATTGTAAATTAAGGAAACATCTAAATCAGAATATTGATATTCTAAGGCTGAAATTGCACAAGTGAAAGACTCTCCAAAGCCTTGAAAACGTGATTACTTCAATTAGACCCTTCCATAACTGATATCTTTGTGATTGACTTCCCTTCAATCTGATTTGGGTCCATTTGAATTGTGAATGGGCTTGTACATGGATTTGAACTCATGTTGGGCCTCCAATTATTTGCCATCTCAACTTCTTCTTGAATCAGCCCATATAATGCTTCCTTGAAACGCTTGGCTCTAAGCCTTGTGATTGGTTCGCTTGGCAAGCTTAGTGGCTCTTGGTGGACTTCGTCTCGTATGGTTCCATTTGCATCAAAAGTCTTCTTTTGTTTTTTCTTCTTCCTTTCCGTTTTTCCCTTTCAAACCAAGTGTTTCGGCATTTCGAAGAGGGGTGATATTTCTTTGTACCTATGACCAAATTTTGTATTGTATACGTATATGATCATTGCATAACACAGAATTCATTCTCATCACCTGTTATGAGCTTTTTGTTAAACCATGATGCAGAATATCTCATGCTGGACAAATTTGCTCCTTCTCGGATATTATGCTAGTGCCCGAATTGTATATGTGTATTTTTTCTTTTTATACCACATCGTAATGAATGTAAATTATCTAACAAACAGTACAAGGATCACCATTATATGTATAATATTAAATACATTATCAACAAAATCCTAGATATTGAGATCGTAATATCCTATGTATTTCGACAAATAAAAAGAAAAAGAAGAAAAGAAAAAGATATTAAGAGTTTTGCGAAGGAAATGAAATATGCGTTATTTCCTTGAACAAGATATGTAACTAAATATCCATAAAAATCTCCCACTGTCTTGGACACCTTAGGTAGAGTTGCCTCAAGCTGTGTAATAGATATTATTTTATGTCTTTAACTTCCCGGTGCTTCTTTCACAAACTCTCGTATCTGTATCATAACACAAGCGCAACTTCGCTTATGGTCTTTCTGACGTTACTCTGTTTGACAAATCCGACAAACAGGTCGGTTCCAATCCTGTCACTCTCCGGGAGCCTCGTCCTTTGACCACCTTCGGACATGCTCCTCACAAACTCAACCAAGTTCCTCCAATTCTCAGGTTCGAATAACCGCTTGTTCAACCTTAAATAAGTAAACGCACTCAGCCCGTTTCCTGAATCGGACCTGCTCGTTTCCAAAACCTGCGAGTAAGCTCCTCCATCGTACCTCTCTAGTGCATTCTCTCCAGCAAGATCAATTCTCGCAGTCTTAGTCGCCATCTTGACTTGCTTAACAAGTCCTTCAGGCGAACAGTTAGCTTCGTTCGGCTGCTCTCCATCTTTCATCTCCATGCACGTGAAGTTTAAGACAACCCTGTGTTTGGACAGCATTCTTGCTATTGGCAGGTAACCGTCTCTGTGCCTAGTATTATAGTAACCTGCTGTCAGTTCTGCTGCGTGCGATCTCGTCTTGTAGTGCCAGTGAATTCCGGCCACTTTGCCGGAGAGTTTAGCTCCGGTCCCTTCGAATACTCTTTCGGCTGCTGCGAGTATTTTCTCTCCGTGGTTGATTAAATTACCGGAATACCATTCCAAGAAGAAATGTCCGTATTCGCTGTTCCATGTACCGTCTTTGCGGAAGAATCCGGTGTCGTCTGGGAATTGATTGTACTGTCCGGCGTCGTGGGGCCCACCTCTTCCCCAGTCGTCCTTTCCGATTGCCTCTGCTGCTGCTGCTAATGACGCTCTCATATACTGTAAAAATAATAAAATTTCAGTGAGACGATGAGATATACATAAAAAAAAGTTTAAATTTTTTTTTTTGTGGAAAAATTTAAATTAGTGGGAATTAATTACCTTGTCATAGCATTGGAATTCACCTATTCCCGGGAATCTCCAGGTGCCGTTGCTTTCGGGATAGGATGGATATCGTAGCTCTCCACAAGGTCCCATTCCTACTTGGATTTCCTGCATTTGAAAAGTATTATTAGAAGGTGAACTTGTAAAGCTATTGCGTTGTGCGTAAAGAAACGGGAGAAAGTAAGAAGGCGGCTTACCACTACGACCTCACCCAGGTAGGCCTTGAATCTCTCTCTAAAACTCATCATGAAATCGGAATAGACCTGAATTGGTGTTCTTCCTCTAAGAACAGGTAGTGAGTCACAACCCAATGATATGTATTCCGGGTTGCGTCTACCTGATTTATCTGTGTAGACGAGGTCTGGATTTTTGCTTATCTCTTCAAGCACCCACGGAGGTAGAGGAATACTGCAAAATACAAGACCGGTTATTTGTGTTACTTACAACTGGATCGTTCCATTTAGATGACCGTAAAAAATTACTTTTCAGTTATAGTAATTGGAAGACCATAAGAAATACTGATAAGGGGAATTGATTATGAAGGTACATGATTCAAATCGAGCATTTTCTACTACTTTTCAATTTGTAACAAAATTTGAATTTAGAAAGAGAAAATACAAGGGCAACCGAAACTAGTCGAATTGACATCTGGACTTGAGTAACACACACACCCGAATCTACTCAAATCATGGTCAAGTTAGAGGTAATCTAACATATGGTAACTAATCTTGATTCCTTAAATAATACCGTTTAAATCTTTCGAGAAAGCTTATTGATAGAATTACTCCATTTTAAGATTAGAGGTAATCCAAATGACGAATATTATGCTTTGATAAAGTAGATAGAAGAGGGGAAGTGATGTACCTGCAAGAATCTCCAACGTTTCCACCACACTGATGAAAAGACATGACAACTTGAATCTTGAGGCCTAACTTTTCAACCATCTTTATAAGCTCAGCATAGCCTTCCCAATTGTATTTCATAGGCCCGTCTTTCTCAACGAGGCCCCACCACGCGTCAACCATAACGCCTTCGACACCACCACTCTTTAATGCCATCAAACTAGCAAACATAGCTCTCGATTTGTTGAGACTCCCACCTATCGATACCGTGTCGAGTGGTAGCATCACAAAAACAGGCACCCTCACATTAGTCGAACTATGGCTGTGAGGACTTGCCATCCCGTGAAGTTTCTCCCTCTGCAGCTCGTGTATAGTATGTGAGAAGCTTCTCTCTCTTTCTGTTCGTGAGATTTGAGATTCTTGTGTTGAATTCTTAGCTCGAAGCTGACATGTTGGCTTCATTTTGGCGAAGCCGACTGTAGTAGACGAATCATCGGGGTTTCTAAAACCTCTATTTTCTTTTAGATTTATAAGAGGAGTTGAAGAATGAAGTGCTAAAGCCATTTTTTTTCTTTTCTTTTCTTTTTTTTTTTTTCTTTTTTTCTTTTTGTGCTTTTGAGAAAAATAAGAGATGTAATGGAAAAGAGAGATGTAGAGGAAAAGTGGAAAAGAGAGATGTAAGAAATATGAAGGGGTGGTGGTGTTTATTTATGAAGAAAACCTATTATTTGAAGACAATTTTGGTGGGCTCTATTTTGAAAAGAAAAAAAGTGCTAAATATCAAACTAGTCGCTTTTACCTTTTCAAACTCTTTCCCATCGACGCGTTGTCACTTTTCCCATCTTCAAAATGTTAAAAAATTAAATAAAAATCCTAACTTCAAATGAATCTTTTATGAATTTAAAAAATTTCATCTTAGATTTTTATGAAGGTAAATATTTTATTCTATTTTATTTTAGGTTGTAGTGCCTGAATTTTGCACGAAAAGATGAAATTACTCCAGGGCCCCAATTCTTTGGCCCGACAAGTATTTGATGGAGGGATATAAATTCATGGTGGTTCAACAGTCCGTTAGGGTAGTGGACCCGGACCTAGTGTCCATAAGGAACCATCCTTCATGGAGTTGAAATTATCACACTGCGGCTGTCAAGATTCGATCTTAGCACCTTGCACCAACTTACCACCCGTTTATACCCGTGCGGGCGTAGTGACTATATTTTGCATTCCCATGGGGACTGGTCTTGCCCGATTTAGTGGACTTCTTCTTTAATTGATCTATTTGAGGTTACTATTTTTTTCACCGATTATTATTACCTTAGATGTGGTTAGAATTGCAATATGACAACTCCAATGGATTATCAAATAGGGTATTCATATCTTTAACTACTATTTCCACACTCACAGATATACAATTTTAACTCCAATGAAGTTATTAAATGAGGATTCTATTTTGATAATTCACCTCTTGTGATGTAAAGATACTTGTTGAAAATTGAATTATAGAAAATGTAACCAACCTAAACATCCAATCACAAGTTAACATGTGACAACTATAAACAAAACTACCCATAGATTTCCAATCAATAATTAATTTGATAACCATTGGAGTACCTGAATTTCAAATTGATGTTAAAATATCAAATGAATATCGGATAACTCAATATTTAAGTTTACTATTGGAGTTGCTCCATGCTTGACGATTTCATCTGTTTTGGTTGTGTGGTGTGACAAGTTATAATTTTGTTTATTCAGAACCAAATTTATGTTAGTTGGAGCAATTCCGATGAAGTTATTAAATGAGGTATCAAAACCTAGCAATTATATACTTAAAAATAGAAACTTTTAACTCTAATGGATTATCAAATGAGGGTGTATTTCGATGATTCACCTTTCAAAATGTAAATGCAGAAAAAAATATCAAATGCGAGTTACGAATTTAACCACCTCAATGTCCATTTTAAAAATGACATGTGACAATTCGATAGATAAACAATTTAAGTATCCTGAATTAATAACCATTTGACCACTATAGTCGGAGCAAATACATTAAGATTAATATACAAATAAAATATTAAATATAAAAAAGAATTTACTAGTTCATTTTCACTTGAAGTTGATTTTAGACAGAAATGATTATACTTGTCCTCATAGGAAGAAATGTGATACTACTATTGTTTGACATCTACTAATGACGTTTTCATACTAAGAAGAATCGTGCACATTTACACCCTCAAATAATTAATACAAACATGTCTTCAGAAAGATAACGAATATTCCCATTTGGGTTTTTTAAATTGCAAGAGTCACTCGAAGTGCATTTGCGTTTGTGCAATAATTTGAAAACTGCACGGAAAATATACACAAAACTAGACTAACTATATATGACGACAACTGTAACCATACAATGTTGACAAGGATTCCAACCTCGTTCTTTACTGCACCAACTGGGCCATCCCTACAGGGCAAAAAATAATTTCCATATTTATTTTCATAAGTTTTAACTATCGTAATACTCTCATATAAAAAAAACCCTCACAGTAAACATTTTTTTAATCAGCTTGCTAATGTAATCCATTTTCCGTAGGAGTTAAAAGAAAAAAAAAAATTAGTCCCGCAAGGGATGGTCTAGTGGTTAATTGACCCAGGTCAAGTCCTCTTGCCAACGGTCGCTAGGTCGAAGTTGTCACACATGGTTAGCCTAGTGTGGTTCACATATCTTGTATAATTTGCAAGCTATTATACGAGCGTGTAGGTTTACCAGTGCACCTATGATTGACTGCGAGTTCCTTCATTAAAAAATTTGAAGTTGAATGACAAAAGTAACCTCCAAGTATGTGGAGTGGTGGGCATATCTCAGTGTGATAATCGATGGGTGGTTTTCTTTTGTTGTGACCCACCCGACCCACATACACTTTGCCTTGCTTCTTTGTTAATCAAGATCCTAAATATGTGTGGATGTTATAAAAATGGTTTTTATTTATTTATTCATTTGAATTTTCTTTGGCTTTTATTGTGTGCTAAGATAAGAATGAAAAGATGATCTTTTTTTATTATAATTATTTGTTTAATTTATTTATTTTCAGAATAGAATAATGTTATATGTGGTTGTAGACAAAGTCTATGGATGCAATTGTTTAGAAGTTGCTTTCTTTATACACATATATGTACAAACATATGGTATTAGAGATAACTACTCCATTGAGCATCAATTTATGTGGTTAGGAATTTTTGGTTTATGCAATTAATGGTTCTAATTTGATTCATGTATTTGCAATGTTTTGAATGTGTAGATTTTACATATAAGAATAATAGATGGTAGAAAGTAAACCGTGGTTATACATTCTACATGAATAATATCAAGTGCGGATCCAGAAAATTATACGTGGGAGGTGAATTTTTTTTCGAAAATAAAACAGTCAAAGAAGGTAAAAACATAGCGAGGTTCGGGGCCTAAAATAAGTAAATATTTATAAAATTTTAATTGAAAAAGTATAAATTTTAGTAACACTATTTCATATTGTAATAAAACATAGGGAAAACATAAATTTACATAAAAAATATGAAGCAGTAAAAAATCTAGAGGACAAAAAAACACATTTTTTGTTCTTTTTTTTTTTTTTTTTTTTTTTTTTTTACTCTATCATCTTCTTTTTCTTTATTTTGGTCTCCATTTTTAGAACTCAAAAATATTAAAAATTTCAAATCCTACCCAAAAAAAACAACTGAAACGTGTGGAAATAATATTATTTTATAAGAAACTTTCAATGATAATAATAGTGTAGTCATAATTCTTGAAGAACCTTTAATATTAAAATATTTAGAGAAAGATAGAAAATATATTTTGATTTGTAAAGTTTAGAACAACATGGAGCAATAATATAACTCAGTTTTATTGTTCGAGGTCCTTTATTAAAAGAATATTTAAAGAAATAAAAAAAGGGAAATGATAAATACAGAACTATTTTTAGTAAATGCAAGACATTTTTTTAACTTTAAGTTTTATCTCTATTTTTGGACGCATTTTAGTATTTATAGACATTTTAATATAAAAACTAATTCTCGTTCTCTACTTATCATTAACCGTCTACATGACTACATTTGGTCTCTATAAATTTCAGCCTCAAACACATCTGAAGAAATACTAAATTTAATTGTCTTTCATATTGATATTGAATATAACTAAATTTTTACCTCACTTTCAACCGTATCATATTCCAAAAATGATAAATTCATGTTCTTGGTGATCAATAGTGTGATAGTCTCCCAAATGTCGATAAAGACTTACAAAAAAAGAATTTGAAAAAAGTAAGATGATATATTAGGTTTTGAAAATTTTAAATAAAGTGTCTACGTTAACTAAAATTCTTCGTGCAATATTCTCCAAAAATAATGTCGTGTAAAATTTTTAGAAAACATGATTTGATAAAATAAGATGAAATATTAGTTTTTCAATTTGGGGTCTTAAGATATAGGTGCCTGGTGACAAAACTTATTAGAATTAAATGACAAACTCAACTAAAACTTTGCTTCACATCCTTTATAAATTTCATTCAAAAAATGCCTTCCTCCACACAAAACAAATGAAATATGCACCAAGTAATATTTATATTGTATTTATCATTTTTTATTCTGCATTATATTTTACATTTTTATGTTTGCATCTAACATTTTTTTACGTAGAACGCAATCTTTTTTTCCTTTTTATTTTAGTATTATAAAAATCTATTTATTTCCTTTTTTTCTACAAAATATTGAAAATTATGATTTTCTTTTTAATTTTTTTCAGCCATAGTCACCTATAGACACTATATGAAACCCGTAGTAATCGTAGCAACCCATAGTCATTTGTACTGCCGTAATCACCTATAGACATCCGTAGAAACCCGTAGTAATCGTAGTAACCCATAGTTATTTGTACTGCACAATTCGAATTTTTTTATTTATTAGATTGAGGTTCAATAATCTAATAAAATTTTATTCATCATTTATACTACTGAAATGTTAAATGTTGTCGTTTCAATATTACTAATACTATGCTTTGATTTCAAACATGATTTTGACACCTTTCTAATCTGTTTCTTTTTTTTTTGGACAAAATTCAAAACACTGAAATAATAGTCCTCCGTAGAAATCCGTAGTAATCATAGTAACCCATAGTCATTTATACTGCACAATTCAAAAATCCTAACTCCCCTCTTTATTAAAATTCGTCTTGCATTTATCACAAAATAAAAATACTACATCTTATTAATTTGAGGCTCTAAATAACCACATTTTTTGGAGGCCCAAGTCGACGCGCATGCCTTGTTGGCTTGCTCCTAGGCCGACATTGCTCACGCCATATATTTTGCTTAGTTCATTTTTATTAGGGGAAAGTACAGTTTGCATCCCTGAACTATAGGGGTTGTCACAAACACCCCCTTGAACTACGAAACGTAACGAAATGGCCCCTGCTGTTTTCAGTCAACTGTCAAAAACTTAACACCGTTAGTATATGTGTGCATTTACCGTTTTGTCCTTAAAATATGTTTGCATTATCGGGTTGTACCTTTGAGTACAACCCTAGTAAGCACACCTTCTTCCAAATCAAATATTGAGCAGAAGAAACCCACTGCCACCACAAGTCTCACCGGCAGCCTCTCTCCCGGCCACACCGCACCCACTTCTATGTGAATCTCTTCTTTGATGGTCCCAACGTCAAGCTCTTCTTTAATCTCACCACTTTCGCCTCTGTTTCTAGAACCTCAAAGTCCCCCGTTGCGTCGTCTCCCTCAATTCAAAATCCCAAATTTATAACTAAATCAGCCGAATCGGAAAGCAATAGAAGCCTGCGCGAATCGGAGCATGGTTCGCGTCTGGGCTAAGCGGAGAGAGAGAGAGAGAGAGAGAGAGAGAGAGAGAGAGAGAAAACAAATTGTTAGGGACGGCGACAGGGATATAACCAAATGACGCCATAAAATGTTCGATTTTTTCATGGCAACGGGATCTCATTATTTTTTTTGCTGGGTTGTTTGATATATCTTTACTCTAACTTGTGTTTTTTTGTTGAAATATTCTGAGATTACTACCTAATTGGGATTGAGGGGATGCTTGAGAATCCTTGCAAGAAACTGAAATTTGGGGACTTTTTAATGGAACCTTTCATCGGGAAAATTGCATATGCAAATTGTCGGATTGAAGAATTGATGTGTTGTTCTTATTCTTTAATTTATGTAAGCATTTATTGGATTGAGGAGGGTTTTATGATGGTTCTATGGATTGAGGAGGGTTTTATGATGGTTCTCGTGAGAACAGAGTTTGGAGACCCTGTTCTTGGCATTTGCAGGTGTTTCCTTTTTTTGTTTTTTTTTTATTTTTTTTTTTTTATTTTTTTTTTTTTAATGATATTGAATAATACTTTTTTTTGATATTATGATAGTTTTAAAATTAAAATATTATTAACCAATTAGTAATATATATATATATATATATATATGCACGACATATTGAGGGGTAAAAACGACAAACAATAAAAAAATCAGTTATAATTGAGAAAGTCAACATGCCACGTCATCATCAACTAACATATTGTAAACGGAGGGGTCATTTTGTTACGTTTCGTAGTTTAAGGGGGTGTTTGTGACAAGCCCCATAGTTCAGGGGTGCATACTGTACTTTCCCCTTTTTATTATTTACATAAATATATATATGTATATTTTGTGGGAAGTATTTATGTTTAAGAAACAATGTGAACATAGGCAGATATGATTAGCCCCAATGTCGCGGGAAAGTTAAATAAAAATTGTGGTATTTAGGAAAACAACAAAATCTCTCTCTACCTGCAATGTTTGAAGTTTATTGGCTGTGAGCAGCGCCGTACTCGTGTCGGCTATTATGACATTATTCTTTGTGGTGATAAATTGAATTAATTGGGTTATCTTTTAACATTCTTTACTCGGTTTACAACTTTTATTTCAAATTTGTCCTGCATCATATGTCGGTCAAATGGGGTTAACTACAATCGTTTGTTTACATTAAATTTACAATTAAATTGATGGATGATTGATAAAAAATGTTATTTTATTTATCCTTTATACTACTGAAATGTTAAATACCGTGGTTTTAATATTAAACCAATATTATTAATACCGTGCTTTGATTTCGAATATGATTTTGACACTTTTCTACTTTTGTTTCTTTTGACAAAATTTAAAACACTGAAATAATTGTCCTCTGAGTTAGCTTTCTTATTCAACTTGAATTAGTTATATTGGATGTCGGATGATAAAGTTATACATGCACACATTATATTTTGAATTTTAGATAATTCAAAACATCAAAATTGTAAGTAGTGTTCATTGATTCATCCATATCTTTCTCATCCAACATCTAATGTTGGTAACTTAAATTGACTTTGAAAGATAACTCAAACAACTACAATTTGTGTGTTTTGAGTCTTGCTAAATTAAACCTTGAAAGTTCTCAAAATCACGTCTAAAATTGCAATTAATAAAACTGAAACGACTTTTGTCATGTCCCTTTATACTATTATTAACATAATATTCCACTCAGCGTTTTTATGATAATGAATAGTTTTTTGAACTTGACTAATTATCCGTACTAAATATTTGTTTTCAATTTAAGATTTTTAGTCATTTAAATTTATTTGATAGAAGAGAATGTAACTAAATATGCTACACGAATAATCCCGTCAAATAATTTCTTGTATAGTTTGCAAACTATTATTCGGTAATGTAAGCTTATGCAATGCACCTCTATGGTTGGCTGCAGAGTTCCTTCATTACCAAAGAAAAAACAAAGTTCTATATGATTTAATTTCTTTAAGAAAATTACCACGTAATAAATAAAATAGAAATACAAATTTCTTTTGGAGGATTGTGCGCTAAAATGATGCATCGTAAGAGATGTTTCAATGATGCATCATAAGAGATGTCCCTGACCAAGCATCTTTATTATTATAGGTTCAAGAGTTATCTATCTTTCGCCAATAAACTTATCAAATTTAAAATGTATTATAAATAAAGGAAAAACTAATGTATATGAAAAAATTAGCTATAACCTTCTAAATTGTAATCCTAATTTAATCCATTTTGACCACAAATATTCAATTTTGACTTTTTTTTTCTACAATTATTTTTTTGCCGTCGGTTTCCGGCGTTGACTTTTTCGAATATTTTTTTCTAAATATATATCCATTTTTTTACGCCCACCGCTAAACGCTGACCGTAATTGTAGTGTCATTAACGGTAATTACACCGTCGCTGATAGTACATTAACGTAAGTGTACTGTCGTTGACAGTACATTTATGTTATTGTACTGTCGTCGAAAGTATATTTATGTTATTGTACTGTCGTCGACAGTACAATTACAGTCAACAACAATATTATTAATGTTACAGTAATATTACTGTGGACTACGGTAATGTTAATGTCAACCAGATCATATTAATTCTTTTGGATTTTTTATGTTTACCTTTGTTCAATGGTCAACATATTTACTCTATTACACAATAATAATGACTTTTGTTGTGTTAATATTAATGTGATATATATTAATATAGCAATATTACTGTGCTAAACTGTAGTATAGTTAATATTACTGTGTTTAACAGTAATATAGTTAATATGACTGTCACCACAACAATATTATTGTTTAAACATGGCAAAAAGATGTTAAAGAAAAAGAAAAAAATCAACGCCGTCGAAGACCGGCGTTGACCGCCGGTCAGCGGCAGCAGAAGCAGAATTTGTTTTTGAAAAATTTAACGGCAGAGACCGGCGGTTAACACCGCAAACCGGCGGAAAATCAAGAAGGAGACGGTTGACCGACTGCGACGGGCGAAATTGTACTCAAAATTGAGTTGTGTCAAAATTGAATTTTGTGAAATTTGGGGTCAAATTGAGGTTAAATTAAATTAAAGGATGAAATTGGAGCATATTAAAATGTGATGGCCAATTTTAGTCTTTTACACACCTCTGAATAATGTATGACCTTTTTTATAAATAAAAATTATCTGAACCCCTTTATAAATAAATATCCATCGATGGACTTATTTGTATATGCTCTAATTAATAATGTGAGATTTGTTAATCGAAGCGTAGAAAATACAATAAATTCTTAATTTGACAAGGAAATACTATGTAATGAAAGGTGGCGAAGTTACACAGATGATGGTCTAGTGGTTGGAGCAAGTACGCCTGTATTAATTGACTCACATTCAAATTTTCTTGTCAACGATCGTCAGGTGGAGCTTGTCACATATGGTTACTCTAATGTGGTTTACGTCTCTCGTATAATTTGTAAGCTATTATACATGAATTTAAGTTTACGCAGTGCACCTATATGATTAGCTGCAGAGTTCCTTCATTACCAATAAAGAAATGGTCGGCCAAAATCTAACAATGAATGAAGTAACTTGGGGTCTAGATTTGCCGAAACAGGGCTTTGTATTCTTGAGCTGCTTTGTATTCTTGAGCATAACATTCTTTTATTTGGATTTGATTAACTTCTATAAAAATGTAGATTTTTATTTGAGTTAAGTTCCTCGTCCGCTCTTTTAATTTGTATTTGTCAAATTATCATTGCAAATCAGTTGAGTCAATTAATTATAATTAGTTATCACTTTCACTCCTCTCCATTTGCCCTCCTTTCAAGTCAACTAATCTATAATTTAGTTAAGTAATTTGAACTAGTTTACTAAACTGATTTTATATTAATTAATTGACTTAAATCAATTGATTCAACTGATTTTATATCAATTGAATTAAAAAAAAAAGTAGTCAATTACTCTATTTTAGTGTTAATTCTTTTGTTAATAGTAAAATTATTGTTTTTTCTTTTAGATTATATATAGTTTACGGTATATAAATGAACTCCGACATAATTTGGATTAAGTTGAAAAGCCGGAGAAAAATATCTACAATGTTTGCATTTTGAATTGTAAAATATGAATTTCGTCAAGGTCATCGACAAATATAAAAATTATACTTTCTCCTCAAATAAGTAGTGTGTAAAGAATGAAAACAAAATAATAATAAAAAAGCAGGCGGTGTCAATTGTATGATTGAACAGCTAGCTAGCTGGTGTCACGTTTATTTTGGTTTTGACAAAGGTAGAAATATATGTTGGAGATATTTTCAGACCAATCGACTTCGTTTCGGCCACAAGGTATAAATATCTGCCAGACATGATTTTTTATTATCTTTTTTTTTTTTTTGGATCCATCAGTAGATATTTTCGTGAGTTTTCCTTGATATTTTAGCGGGAACTTTAATTACTAACATTATTGCATCTGTCCTTTTCATTACCATAATCTATCTAAACAAGAAAAGAAAAATTAAACACAAAGATCTGTTCAAAAAATGCCATTGTCCACATCATCATTCTCATCAGCTTGCTTTTTCATGACTCTTGGATATTTTTAAGTGATTGAATTTTCATTTCATTAATACTTCTAGGAATATATACATACAGTTAAGTTCTACCAATAGTTACAGTAAATCTCGCTTAAATAATAATTATTTTCGGTTGTTAACTTGGTGAAAATGTACTAAATTATTGATTCGATAATTAAATATTTCGCTAAATTAATAGAATTTTATTAGTTATTAGTTCTGACTCTGTTAATTTATAAAAATTTAATTGTATTTGAGATGGTATTTTACAATAGAACAAGGCCATTGGAATATGAGGCCATTATCAACAACTACAAGCTACTATTGTAACTATATCCGGGCCGTATATAATTAATTATATATGTAACACAAGATTAAATTCTACATTTTAGAAGAAAAGCACTCGGGATAAGCTTTACGCAACGAATTCGGTTTTAAAAAGTAAATAAATAATAAATTTAGCAATGCTAAATGGAAAATTATATGCTATACTTGGTGAATATAACTAGGCACCCTGATTAATAAGATTCACTACGGGTTCAATTATGCCCCAATGGGTTTTAGAAATATAATTATAAAATAAATAAAAAAGGAAACATGTCAAGAAAAGAGCCACCCGGTGAAAATCACCGGGTGTAGCATCGTATTCCCCATGCTAAATTCATTCTATTGTACTTTATGGATCACGTCACCTACAAAAAAAATAATAAATTGAAATGCTAAATTTGGGTTATGTTTGGTAAGCTTTTGAGCTTCCATTTCTATTTTATTATGAAGAAAGATGGTTTGGGAGAAGATTTTGAAAATTAAATAAAGTTTGTTTGTGTTTTGAGAGGCGACAATTTGTACTATTGCAAGTCAAATCATGTTTGAAATGTGTTGGAAACAGTATTTTGGAAGAAAAAATTGAAACATAAATTGATTTTAGTTTGTATTTTACCGAAGACAATTGTCACCGAGCGGTCAAATCATGTTTGTTAGAGATAGAAACATTTGAATTTTTTTTAGAATTTTTTTTGAAAATATTGTACAAAGATAATTTTCATTTTAAGGAAAGTGTGAAAAATCTTACCAAACATAGTAGTTTCTTATGTTTGTTATTTATTGTACAAAAAACATACACTTTTATAAAACTGAATTTTCTTAAAATTTTCCAAAACTATAAAAAAGATTTGAAAAATTTCCGCTAGGTTTTTAAATATTAAAATTTATGTGATTTCTGAAACTTTTTGAAATTCCGCAATTTCCGAAAGTACTGAAGTTGGAATTGGAATTTAAAAAAAATATGAAAATTTTCCGATGAGGCTAGTTCTGATTCATTACATCCGACTTTCAGCACTACGTTGCGCATAGTAGAGGTCGGCCTAAGGCAAACCATGCGATGCAATGGTTGCATGAAATCAAATACATCACATAACGTATGTGAAATGAAAGTAAATAATAATAGAAAAAGAGGAGAGAATACAGAAAAACAACATGAGAGATAATTGTACATATATAATTGTGGGTATTTAGGTGAGATGAGATTTTCATTTATATCGGTGCAATCCACCGAAAGTTACAAATGAATTACATAGGAACTATAACCACTACAAAGTTTGGGGATAATGGGGTAGTGAGAAGTTGAGAATCTATAGTCTCATCTGTTAGCATAGAAATACCCACTTTTCCATATTATTTACAACAATATATATGTTTTTATTTATATATACATATATTTCGGTATTCAAAATAAATATTATTATCAATTATCAATCTGCGATTGATAATTAAGAAAACAATTTAGAATTGACCAATAAATCGTGTAAATAATCATGGAATTGGAAACTACAAAATATATTTAGAAATCTGTTATTTAAACATGTTTTTGACTTTTTCAAAAATTACAAAACGAACCGTAAGGTGTCCTACATGTGTACACTCTCAAGTGTCGGAAGCAAAACATGTCCGAAACACGAATACGTTAAGAAGTCGAAGTTTTCGTGCTACGTCGCTTTCAAATCATTCTTTGCTTTCAAATTCAACTTAAATGTAATTATATTAGTGGTTAGCTGAACTTTTTTTTTTATATACTTAAATCAAATAACAAAGACAGCTTATAAATTTCACAGTATAGTAATGCAACAGTGAAATGCTATTTATCAAAAAAAAAAAAAAAAAAAAAAAGAAAAAAAAAAGAAAATGCTTATCGTACAAATCCAATTCAGATGGTATCACAAGCCAAGAAATGTCACATTGTCTTAAACAATTCACACACTCAATTCAACCGAACCGTTTGATAACATCAGTTTACATAAGAAGATACAATGAATACATATTTAAACTTAACACGAATTTGCTATAAAAGAGGTTCTCATCAGAACTTGCATAATAATTTAATGGTTAAGAGAGAGAGATTAGATTGCATGGATTACGAGTCGGCAATCGGAAAAGCAGATCCAATTTTGTTGCCAAGACGATAGCACTTGATATTGACCGGGTACGGACCGAGTTCGACATAGTTATCTTCTCCCCCCAAATAGAAGCACAGTGTGTATATTGCTATCTCAAACTCCGGGCTCACTCCAACCAACGTGCTCGACACCGACTTTAGAACCCCATTCCATTCAAATTGTATTGTTAGCAACTGTGTTTCTGCATCAGGCTGCATTAATAATACCATACACGTAAATAAATTAATACATACATTTGATAAACAAACTATTGTATTGTACAGGTAAACCTCTATAAATTAGTTAAACCTCTATAAATTAATACAGTTGGGACTAGTAAAATCCTATTAATTTAGTGAAATATTAAATTATCGAGTTAATAATTTAATACATTTTTACCAACTCAGGGACTGGAAGAAATTATTATTTAAACGAGGTTATTAATTTATCAAGGTTCTACTATATGCTATATTGAAATGAAAAATCACTTTACCACTTGGCCACGCCTCCGAGGAAAAATATAACCTTGATAGTCCACCCTCTCCTTCGACTCTTCCAGATAGAACTGCAAAACAAAAATTCACAAATTACGATTCAAATAACATACGGGCGTACATTACGAGACAAACAACGGAGGAGGGTAAAATAGTCTTTTTCGGACAAAGCACCTGAATCCAGTTATGGAATCCGGAGACTTGTTGCTCCCCGCGCTGTTTGATTTCTCCGACAAAGACGTGTTCGAAAGCAGAAGAAGAACCGGAAGTGCCGCCTCGTCCGTAAAGGTCGAACCAGAGACTCGTCATCATTCTCTTGAAGTCTTGGAAACTACCGGATGCGACGCCCTTTGCGGAGAGATACTTGTAAAGGTACTTAATCGGCGCACTTCTGCTTATCTCTTCGATAAACGCCGCTTGCTCTTGTATCTCTTCGTTTGTCACTACTTCTTTAAGACCCTCGTGCGGGTTGTAGTTATCGAGAAGCGAACAGAAACGCGAGTATGTAGGCCTCGTAAACACCTCTTCGCTCAGCCAAGAAAATAAACCCCCTTCAGCCATGTCTTGCTTCTGGTAAACCTTCTTCCCTTCACCGCAATCGATCTCGTAATGTTTCCCGGGTACTAAACGGTTTAAATCGAGATCCCACAGTTTGTTAAGAGCCTTTGAAAGATCAGAGAGCTCTTCTTCCGAGGGCTCCACGTCAGCACCACAGTCAGATTCGCCTGAGTAACCTTGCTCGCTTGCGGGGCGCTTGTAATTGTTCCAGTTATCCTTAATCACCTGCACAGAAATCGTTACGACAAGTTTAAATTTCGATAATAACGCGGAATTATGCTCAATCAAGAAATAACAATTTCAATTACTTCCTCAAACATAACAAAGTGGATGCACGAAGAAATGTGATGTAAATGAATTTAACAGCAATAAAACTTTACAAAAGCTGCACCATTTGAAGGCATGTTATATTTCTAGAATTCTGTATAGAATGACATGCTTTTTCTCCATCAAGGGAGCGGGAGCTGTCGATAAAAGTGTAGACCTTTCAATTCTAACTTGGATAAAAAGTTCAATCAAAAAATTCTTGGCACACAAATCAATGAAATACACTGAATATATCGGTGTGTAGAAAAAATAATAACAAATACTATCCAGTTTGGATGCGAATTATGATTACGAAGGAACTTCAACAAAGAAATGAAATGGTTCGATTCAATTAAAGAAAGCGAGAACTATATATATGAAACACAAAAGAGAAAATGTAGTGAGACCTTGTGATGCTGTTTGGAAGGCTTCTTCTTCTTCTGCTGCACAGTCTCCCAACCATCAGTACTGTTTTCATCTCCCTCCTCCTGCAATTTGTAATTCACCCCCACGTACACCACACCTTTTTATATTAATATTTTGCTTTAAACTAAGAAAAATCATTTCTCTCACCCCATTTTCATTAGAAATACAACTTATAATAATCATTTTCAAACACACATTTTCGTTTCAAACACGAATCTTCCTACTACTACTGATATTTGAAATTTTGAAAGTCGAAAAGCATTTGCTTTACGTAAAAGAATACAGCTAATTTCAATTTTCGGATTTTAATTCCGAAGATAAAACTATCCAGATTGATGCTACGGTTGGACTAACATTACCACTATATAACAGATTACATTAAAAAAAAAAAAAAAAAAGAGTTGACCTTTTGGGTTCTGGATCCTCCTCCTGATTTCCTCCTGTCATCATTTCTTCCGTAACGTTCTTCCTGTAATACATTAAACACACACACACACACACACACACACACACACACACACACACACACATACATAAAGCTTGTGAACAGAAAACTCATGTAACAAACAATTGAAAGAAGAGTAAAAAAAAAAAAAAAAGACCTGTGTGTTAGTGTTAGAATTGCAGGTGTTGGAATTGGAGGCGCCATGGTTTTCATCATCCTCACCAGACACCACCTGTTCAATTTTAATTTTAGCAGATCATCATACGTTTGATTCATTCTAATTCTAATTCTATATTATCAATTATATCATAAATAAATAAATAAATAAATAAATAAATAAGAGAAAATAAGATCGGTAGCTAAGGTTAAGCAACCTGCGCCCAACTGGATCTAGGTTGTTCTTCCCTTTCATCTCGACGATCATCGTCACCACCACCACCGCCGCCACGTTGATTATTAATGTGATCCAATGCTACATTCATCAATCCCTTCATAAGTCCTTCCATTGCAGTATGGAGATCCGATCCGGGTTTCGGGTTTCGGGTTTTGCGGGGTGGGTGTATGTATGAACAATTTACAAATGGCAAGTACCGAATGGTGAGTTAGTTGTGTTTATCCTAATATTTATTTATATTTATTGGCGCGGAATGGAATCTCACCCACTTCATTTTCCTCTAATCACCTCCTTTGCCGACACCCAAACCCAAAAAATAAATGAGTCACTCAGGGTTTTATCTATCTTACACCGGTGAAGGTTACACCGGGTGATTTTTAACCGTTGATCTACACACACCAATGTTGGTGTGGGTGTGTTTGTGTGTATATGAATGGTAAAGATTTACCCGGTGTATTTCACCCGGTGTAGGATCTCAAAAGCCCTCAGTCCTCCTTTGACTTTTCATTTCTTAATTTACCTTTTTTGTCAAAATTTGTACATGATGATGATTACTCCAATTTGATTGACATCTAATAAAGCAAAAACAATAACGGACTACATCTGGTCCGTTAAAATGCCAAATTCGGATCCCCACTCAATTGCAGACATGTGACAAATTTAATGCCACACTTTTATGGGGTGGGGCCCACTTCAAAAATTAAATTGCCTAACCGGCTTTTGAGATCCTACACCGGTTGAAATACACCGAGTATATTTTTACCATTCATATACACACAAACACACACACACATTGGTATGTGTAGATCAACGGTAAAAAATCACCCGATATAATCTTCATCGGGTGTAGGATAGATAAAACCTTGCTAAACCGTAGCCAGCACTTTGTGGCCTGGTGGGTTGAGAGTCTACAGAGTACAGAATATGTAGGAATTATATCGCCATTTTTTTTTCCTTTGAATATTTTCCTTATGTATTTCTATGTTGATGGGATCAATTTCTCAACCTTGGCCCAAACTCCCAATATTGGACATATTAAATAATATAAGAATTATATATATATAGGTCGAAAAAGATTTACTGGGCCCACCAACCCAATATACGTTAAAAATAAGGGGCTTTAAGATATAGGTCCCTAGTGACAAACCTTATTTGAACTAAATGACAAGTCTAAGTAAACATTTGCTTCACATCCTTTATAAATTTCATTCCAAAAATACCCCCACATACAAAAAATAAAATATGCACCAAGTAATATTTAAACTGTATTTATCATTTTTTCATTCTGCATTTAACATTTTTATTTTCGCATCTAGCATTTTTGTTATTATTTTTTTTGGTAGAACAATTTTTTTTTTTGCATTTTCGTATTTTTTCCAATTTTTTTCTACATTATATTGAAAATTATGATTTTTTTTTTTTTTAATTTTTGTCGGCCGTAGTCTTCTATAGAAATCCGTAGGAAACCATAGTAATTTGTAGAAAACTGTAGTAATCCGTAGTCAAGTATTCTCAAAACCCTAATCTTCTTTTGAACCCTAGCCGTCACACACCATAGACACCCATAGATACTCATAGACATCTATAGACATGAAATCGAAAATTTTCAGATTCGCTCTACCAAACCGTAGATCTCCTCCACCAAACCCTAGATCTGCGACGCTAACATCACCACGTCGCTAAAGATGCCACAAACCCCACCCACGTTGCCATTACCACCACACCCCACCCCCCCACCCCCAAAGTCGAGCACCACCGACACTATCCCCAGCCCTGAGTGCCGCCATCACCAACAATTAGAACCACCACCGCCGCCACCAGTATCCGGAACCACCGCCGCCGCCCCCTGCATCTAGAACCACCGCCGACGCCACCAGCAACCAGAACCACCGCTGCCCACATCAAGATCCGAACTGAAAAACGCCTCGGTGACCAGTCAATTAACAATATAGTCTCCATAACCATCCCACCATAATTGAGAGAGAGAAAGATAAAAGAGAGAGATAAAGAGAGAGGAAGCAGCGAGAGAAAAGTAGAGAAACGAGAGAAAGAGAGAGAGAATTGAAAAAGAGACACAGATCTGGTTTGAAGAACCGTAAAATAGAGGTTATATTTAGGGTATAAGGGCAAATTAGGAATTAAAAAAAACAAAAGGATGTGGGTCATATTATATTTTAAAATAGGGGTGTATTTAAAAAAATTAGTTTGAGGTTGTAATTTAGTTCTAATTAAGTTTGGTAGGAGGGACCTAAACATATTAACCCCTAAAAATAAAGTTTTTTTAGAAGCTTGCGAGCCCATGTGAACATGTTAGAGGCAAATCAATGAGATAATAAGTTAGGGCTGTGCATGGATCGGTTTTAACCACCAACCAACCCATTTTCGACTCATAATTTGTGATAGATAATCAACCATCAACCGACCCATTTAAGTTGGGTCGATAATATCAACCAACCCATGTATAGTTGGGTCGATAATGGTTTCTAATATGCTAAAAAGTTGGTTAGTTGGGTAATATCGGCCAACCAACTTTATTTATTAATTTTAATTAAAATGTTTAATATTTGTTATTTCAAATTTATATTTTATATCACATTTATTAAATTGTCTAATGTTGACCAAAATCCTAAAAATAATAAATCTAACCTAATTATCTAATTTGAACTATTTTAATTTTAAAACATATAGCCTAAATATTTGGACGATTATTATTCGTTGAACTATTTATCTTTAATTGCCATATATATGCGCGTAATGTTTTGAATCTTTTATTTGAATATTGTTGAACTAATCACATTTAATTTATAAAAGATATAGCGATGCAACACCTAATAAACTATTTAAAAAAAGTTAAAAAATATTTAGATGGACGACAATCAACCAAACCACCAACCAACCCACCAAATTGGTTTTCAACCATCACCCAACCCATGCAAATTGGGTCGATAACGATTTTCAATATTTACCAAAGTTGGTTGTATGGGTTGGGTTGGTTTTATGGCTGGTTTTTAACCAAACCAACCAACGCACAACCCTAAGATAAGTGACGAGGTGAATGACAGCCGTTTGAAAAGAAGACCTGGAATGTGTTCCCTAAATAGATAAGGAAAGCATGTCAATTAATAAGAGTAATTGAACAATCAATGTAATTAGACAAATAAAGAGATCATTATAAAATAGGAAATGTCTCAATAGAAATCCTCTATATAAATGAATGTAAAGAACCGATTAAGGGCACGATTTAACGTCAATGAAAGAATTTTATACTCTCTTCCAAGCTATCTCTCATATCCATTCTTTCCGTTCATCATTTCACCATCGTCGGTCCAAGATCCGGTGTCCGGTGTGTACTGTCTCCGACAGTCATTAAGAAATAGGGTTTAGAGTGATGTCTTGAGGGCGTAGATCCTACACCACCATATGTGTTGGAGTATTTTAATAAAAACATATAGGGCTTATTTTACATACCCCCTCCCTAGCTACAAAAAAATTAGGGATAAACTCAAGTCAAAATCATCCTTTGACATACCCCCTGAAGAGACGAAAGTACTATACTACCCTTATATGCAATCTTCGGCCAAACTGCATTCAACATTTCCGCTCCTGCATTTAGCATTTTTGCTGATTTATTTATTATTTTTTCTTTTTTTTTTTTTTTCTTTTAATAAACCTGCAGTTGTGTTAGAGGCCCATCTGAACATGCTAGAGGCAAATCATTGGGGTAGGTGACGAGGTGAATGAGAGCTGTTGGAAAAGAAGATCTGAAAGATGTGCTCCCTAAATAGATAAGGAAATCATGCCAATTAATAAGAGTAATTACACAATCAATGCAATTACACAAATAAAGAGATCCTAAATTAGGAAATGTTTGAATATAAATCCTCTATATAAATGAATGTAAAGAACCGTTCATCATATATTTACAGGTAAACACCACATGAAATTAACAATTAACAATTGGCTGTACCTATTTGCAATATCAAAATTTCTAAATACAAGACCTTATTTCATGCAAGACCAAAAATATAGATAAATTTATTTAGAGCAAGACTAAAAATTACAATTATAACCCCAATATTAATTTTGATATTATCAATTCAAAAAAAGCCTAATTGCTATTGCAAGTCCAAAAAAAAAAATTCAAAAAAAAATATGAAAAATGACCATTCTTCTTCACCATCAAAACCCAACCTCTTCTTCTTCACAATCATTCTACACATTTTCTCCAAAAAAACTCTTTCATATTCTCCAAAAACCCTCATCAAACAAAACCCCCTAATCTTAGTAAAACATGCAAATGAGGACATTATGGACACACAAGACATCAATATGGATGATTCTAAGGTCGAAGAACAAAATGGGATAAGAAACATTGTACTTTTTTTTAGCTTTCTGATCGTTTTTCACGTTTTTCGAAAATAATTGTCCGTACACAAATATTCGACGTTTACAGGTCGATATTTAGCTATAAAAACGACATTCTAGAGTCGAATTTATCAGTTTCTGAAAAAACCGACGCCATCGTGTTGTTTTAATTGCTAAAAATCGACACATAGATGTCGAATTTTGAACAAAATATCGACACCCAAATGTCGAAAAAAATGCAAATAATCGACAATAACTTATTGTCGATATTTAGTGAAAAATTTGACACCAGTGTATCGAAATTTTACAAGGCGGTGGTCGACTTCATCGGCGACGACAACGGCGAGGCGGCGAATCTGCAAGTGGTCCTCTTCTTTCTTCCCTCCCGTTTTTCAATTGTGTTTTTTCTTTTTTTTTTTTTTTTTTTTTTTTAAATTTGGTCTTGCAAGAGTAATTGATAGAATTAAGTTTTATTTTATTTGTATTTTACAAAGGTCATTGCAGTCTTTCTACACTTAATTTGGTATAAAATTGAATTTGGTCTTGCCCTAAGTAAATTTTCCGATTGCATATAGTCGCCACCTTAACAACTAACAATTTAACATTAAAAACTTAAACAAAAAACTAATTAATTAATCAACAAACAATCAAACATTGAACAATCCAAAATCTAAAATCCAAAAAGATAACGTTTACAAATTTCAACATTCAAATACTTAATTCGAGTCTTAATTAAAAAAATAAAAAACATAATAAAATTCAATAAGCACCATCCCTCACATTCCCAGTATCCACATAATCACACCCTCCAATTCGGGTTCATCCATTGAAAGTTGAGCAATATCAAGAACTCCTACATCTTCTATATTGCCAAAATCATCTCCACCCAAATCCCACATTTTTGTCTTCTCATCATAATATTGAGTGCTATTTCTAGACAAAAGATGAAGATTGGTATGAATGAAGAACAAATCCTCCGCACGTTTAGGATTTAACTTATTCTTTCTAAATGAATGAACGCAGAAATAAGTATTCCAATTCCTCTCGGAACAAGATGCATAACTAGGTTATCCGAGCACTTTGAAAGCTAACTTTTGAAGTAAAGGAGCACCCGAACCATAACATGCCCACCATTTCCTAGGCTCAATATCATATCTACGCACAATCGAATCTTGATCTCCAAATGACCCAGTCTTGAGAGAGAAATTTGCAAATTCATCAATTGCATTCGTACGCTCCTCTATAGTTGGAAAAAATCTTCTAAAATATTTGATTCTTTCGGATGAAACTTTCCCATCCATATGAAGTGCCAATCCATATCTTGTCCCTCCAAAATCCATTTTTCACTGTAATACCTTCAAGAAAAAAAAAGTCATAAATAATAAAATAAAATAAATAGTAGAATAACACATAACGAACAAATATAATTAATTAAAAACTCACTTAGTGTTTAGAGAGTGAGCAAGACAATGAAGAGGAGTATTGTTTTCTGCCCATCCGTCAACTAGAATTTGTTGGATCACATCAAGGAAAGCAGAAAACCCATACATCGATTTTTTCTCATGGTCATAAATATCTTTCTTCACCTTTTCAATCATAGCATCCCACATCTCATAAACCAAATGAAGGCATAGCTTATCCATGTCACAAACTCTAATCATCTCACATATAGGTTCAATGAAGGCTAGAATATATGAAACTTTTTTCCACCACTCTTCATTCAACATTGTGCCCTGACAAATTTTGATTTGCTTTGATCATCTTCTCGGTATTCTATCTATTGGTTACTTGTCACATATAGTTTTAAAGCACGTTTGATAAGCTTAAATCTTTTAAGCATGACAACAATAGACGCAAAACAAGTGTCGGCAACTGAAAGCAACTTTAAAGGTACATAGCCAACCTCATCAAATGATTCACGATAAATTTTTTGACTTGCACAACATCCTATGAACAATATAATGGTGATCCAACTACACAAATCATATGTCTCTTGATTGGATTTCACATTTCTAGCTGAACAGATATTCTTCAAAGCTAGATTCAGAGTGTGAACAACACAAAGAGTCCAAACAAATGAGGATATCAACCTTCAATGAGTTCACTAGGTGCCTTACAACTGCTCGCATTATCAGTAATGATTTTGACCACTTTTTGATGCCCCACCTCATCGATAGCTTCTTTCTATAAACCCGCGATGAAGTTTTTATCTTTTACTTCACCAGAACAATCAACAACCTTGATAAACATCGGCCCACAGTCAGAAACAAGCATAACATTAATCAACGGCCTTTTTTGTGGGTCACTCCAATCATCACTCACGATGCTAACCCCTTTTTCTGACCATATGCTCTTGATCGGCTCTAACAATCTCTCGACATGCGTCTTTTCTTGTTTGAGTAATGTGGTTCTCAATTTGTTATAACTAGGAGGAAGATAACCAGAAAAATTAAAATGATGCAATACCATAAACTCAAAAACCACAAAAACTCTATCACAAGACCACAAGACCAAACCATCTTCTCCATCTTCGAAAACCATCCAAAACCTTTCTTCTTCCTCCTCCATAACACCAAAAACTTAAACATTCAAAACCCCCAAAACTCAACAAAAAACCTTACAAAAAGGGAAAGTATGGAATCAAATGACATCAAAATGGAAGATTCTATGGTAAAAGGATCCAAGAAGATATGCATTTATGAGTTTTCTAGCTATACTCGTTTTTTAAAGAAAAAAATCACGCAGACCCGTTCGACATTTACATATCGAAATTAGTAACTAAAAATCGATAGTAAAATGTTGATTTTTTGGCACCAAATTCGACATAACCAACATGTCGATTTGGTTGTCAAAACATCGACACTAAGGTGTTGATTTGCAGCATATATATTGCCACATCTTGATGTCGATTTTTTAGCCCCAAACTCAACACAACCAACATGTCGATATGGTTGCTAACAAATCGACACTAAGGTATCGATTTGCAGCATATTTTTCGACATCTTGATGTTGATTTTGTTGGCACCAAACTTGACATAACCAACATGTCGATTTGGTTGCCAAAAAATCGACACTAAGGTGTCAATTTGCAGCATATATTTTGGATATCTTGATGTCGATTATAAACAATTTCAATTTTAATTTGTTTCCACTTTTTTTTGTTAAGGTTGAAAAATAAAGTATTAGCAATGGATTAATCTTAGTTGTTAGGTGGGTTTATGTCGGTTATGGCGGCGGTCGACGACGAGCTTGCGGCATCGACGGTACTTGGACGGCGAGTTTGCGAAGGACTGGCATGGACGACGGGGAAGGGGAAGGGTTTTAGGGGGCGGTTATTATTATTACTTTTATATTCTTGCAAAATAATTAATCTATTGTTGATCTTGCATGAACAAACAAAAGGTAATTTAACTAATGGGCATATTTGTCATTTCATCCTTAATAAAATAGATTTTTTTTTTGTGACCTTTTATTTCGTCTTACACATATTGAAACTAGTATGCCAACTAGTCACAACTTTTTCTAAAGGCTGCACCTATTTACAATCTCAAAATTTCTAAGGGCAAGACCTTACTTGATGCAAGACCAAAATAGACATAAATTTACTAAGAACAATACTGAAAATTACAAATATAACCCCAATATTGATTTTGATATTATTTACTCAAATTAGACCTAATTACTATTGCAAGACCAAAAAGAAAAAAAAAGAAAGAAGAGAAATTCAAAAACGAAAGGGAATGTTCTAGCGGAAGACGAGAAGAACACAAGGCGAGAAGAATTGCCGCCGCCGAAGAATTGCCACCGCCCAACCGCGGATGCTTGAAAAGGAAGAGAAGAATAAGATGGAGGAAGGATGAATGATGAAGGAGGAGAAGGAAGAAGAGAAGAAGAAGAAAAGCATGAAGAAGAAAAATATGGGGACGGGGAAGAAGAAGAACCAGAAGAGGAGGAAGAAGAAGAAGAAGAAGAAGAAGAAGAAGAAGAAGAAGAAGAAATTTCGACCTCTATATGTTGAATTTTTGGTGAAAAATCGACATTTAGCTAGATGTCGATTTTTCGGCAAAAAACTAGATGTTGATTTTTGTCACAAAAATCGACATCTACAGTTGATGTCGATTTTTTGCTAAAAATTAACATCGAAATGTCGAATTTTGTGACAAAAATCGACATGTATATGTCGAATTTTGACTGCGCGATTTTTTTTTTGAAAACTTAAAAATCGATCACCTAACTATAAAAATACATTCATTCATAGTTTGTTTTCTACGTTTTTTTTTATAGAATTTTACATATTGATGTCTCGTGACTCCATAATGTTATCATTTGCATGTTTAGTCAGATTTGATGGTTTTGGGTGTTGAGAATTTTTGGAGAAGATGAAGATTTTTTTTTGAAGATTTTTTGTGAAATGGGTTTGTGAGGAAGATGAAATGGATTTTGCTTGTGTGGGTCTTGCACAAAGAAAGTTGTTGAATTTTGTTAGGCGTCGACTATATGCAATCGCAAAATTTATTTAGGGCAAGACCAGATTAAATTTTATACCAAATTAAGTGTAAAAAGACTATAACGACCTTAGTAAAATACAAACAAAATAAAACCTAATTATACCAATTACTCTTGCAAGACCAAATTAAAAAAAGAAAAAAAAAAGAAAAAAAAAACCAACACAATTGAAGAACGGGAGGGAGAGAAGAAGATAACCACTTGCAGATTCGCCGTTGCCGATGAAGTCGACCACCACCGTTGTCGCCGTTGCAGTCGACAGTCGCCACAAGTCCATTTAGAACATAGTGGATGATTTTAGGGTTAGATTCCACCACCATTGTTAAAGGAGTTGTGGTTTTAAAAATATCAACCTGTACTTGTTGATTTTTTTGTAAAATTTCGACACATTGGTGTCAAAATTTTCACTAAATTTCGACAATAGGTTGTTGTCTATTATTTGCATTTTTTTCCATATTTGTGTGTCGATATTTTGTTCTAAATTCGACATCACTATGTCAATTTTTAGCAATAAAAACGACATGCTGGCGTCGATTTTTTCAGAAACTAAAAAAACCGACGCTGTAAAGTCGTTTTTATTGCTAAACATCGACCTGTAAACGTCGAATTTTTGTGTACGCGAAATTATTTTCGAAAAACGAAAAAAACGATCACAAAGCTAAATAAAGTACAACATTTCTTATCCCATTGTGTTCTTCGACCTTAGAATCATCCTTATTGATGTTTTTTGTTTCCATAATGTCCGCCATTTCAAGTTTTAGTAAGATTTGGGGATTTGTTTAATGAAGGTTTTTGAAGAATATGAAAGAGTTTTTTGGAAAAAAATGTGTAGAATGATAGTGAAGAAGAAGAGGTTGGGTTTTGTTAGTGAAGAAGAATGGTTATTTTTCATTTTTTAATTTTTTTTTTGTCATGCAATAGCAATTAAGCATTTTTTGAATTAATAATATCAAAATTAATATTGAGGTTATATTTGTAATTTACAGTCTTGCTCTTAGTAAATTTATCTATATTTTGGTCTTGCATGAAGTAAGGTCTTGCCCTTTGAAATTTTGAGATTGCAAATAGGTGCAGTCATTTTGTAAATGAAATGCTATTTACTGTTAGAAAATTGCTATTTGCGGTTTATAACAAAAAAACACTTTATCTCTCTAAAATTCCAAAAAAATCCTAAAACCCCCCAAACTGCAAATATAAAAAAAAAAAAAAAAATCGAAAATTCGAAATCAAGCTTGAAGAAGGGTTGGGCTTCGATTTTTTGATGTAATTTCGACTCTTTTATGTGTAATATGTATTGGATAGGTCGATTACGAAAACAATTTCATGTTAAAAAGCCCTACAAATCGATTTGTAGGCCTTTTTTTTTCCGCAAAAACATGTTGGAACGCCTTGGGCGCTCATCTTGGGTGTTCAATTAAAAAGTTTTTTTTTTTTTTTTGCACTGGACGACCAACTCGGGCGCCCAAATGCAGCTTGCACGCCCAACTTGGGCTTTTACGCGTTTTTGAGGGTTTTTGGAATTTTTTGGGGTTTTAGAGAGAGGAAATATTTTTTGTTATAAACCGCAAATAGCAATTTTCAAACCGTAAATAGCAAGTCTCTTTTGTAATTGTGGATTTTATATTTTAGTAAGGGTATGATAGTCTTTTAATAATTCATTTGGTGAAAAATTAAATTTGATCTTACCCTAAATAATTTTTGCGATTGCATATAGTCGACGCATTTCCTAAATCCAACAAGAAATCATCTCTCGAGTTCATTACCATTTACAATCAATTAAACTGGCCAAATTATCAAAAGCATTAACAATCAAAAAACATAACAAAATCAAAGATCGATAAATCCATAACAATTCTGGAAATCAAAATCAAAATGTACAAGGTTTGATCCCAACTCAATCAGCACAAACTATTTGGGTACATCGCCGTGCATTTTTATGAAGCATCTCAATGAATAAAATCCACAATCAAAATAGATTTGAAAACACAACAAAGATCACCAATGAAGTAATTGATTGTTCGTCGCTCACATTCCAAAAAGTAGATTGAATAAGTGATAAATCTCTCCTCAAGCTTGGCAGTAAGAGCAACTTGAACCCTCAGAAATTATAAGAAGGCAAAATCATCGGGCATCGGATAATTGTTGTGGGAGGGTATCAAGAACCCTTTTAGGCTTCCAATCAGACTCTTCACGAGGATGTCTCAAAGCAACCAAGTGAAGAGCATCACTATGTGTTTGGTAAATATGACACGCCCATGGATACGACTCAGCTGCCGACCAAATCTTTTTCTCTTCGAACGTTGTCTCTTCGCAAACAGATTCAGAAATGCAGTACACAGATTCGAGTTCTGGCTCTGCAAAATCAGGTACAGCAATAAATCCAAGAGAGACAAATCCCTCTGGAGCACGTGGATGCCAAATCGATACAGGACTTTTGTAGTCATCTAAGCAGTTTCTCCAGACCTGCACAAATATCATAATAATTTCAGTATACTCTTTATCAGTGGAAACTCGAGAATGCTCAAATCTAAATCAACTTTGAGTTGTGAAGGATGTTTTACCAGGTCGTAGCCTACTGGGAAGGCAAACAAATTATCAGATTTACGATAAATAGCAGCAACATTGGGAGGATGGATGCCAGAACGAGCTATATCCCCAACTGAGACATACCTGATAAGTAAAGACACTGTATTAGTGGAGATGACACTAATAACACTACCGCAAGGTGGAAGAAAAGCTTACTGTCAAGAATCACACTAGTACTATTTAGTATTTACTGAAAAAAATTTCAGGACGAGAAATTGTTCAATGAGAAATTATGCTCAAAAGATGCAAGTAAAATTTGTTGACCAAAATTGGCAAAACATCTGCTTCTGATAATTTTCCATTCTACATTCATTGGCAATCAAGCTAATCAAAAAATCAATTGACAATGTAAATCTTGGGACTGATATCAAAGAGGGCAGCAGATGTCCGTATCGTATTTCTTATTCAAAGAAAGATTGATTCAATATTAGATTGTTGAACAAGAAGACATCAGAACTTACCCATCAGGGCAAATCGGCCGCCAGATACTACAAATTTCTTCGCTGTCCAAACTCTAGATGATGGAAAAGAAAATGTCTGAGAATCTAACTGATATTTTGGATATCAAATAATAGCTAATAATTGTGGCAAAAATTAAGGTTGATACAACTGACCTGCTTCCGACACAAGGTACATCGACCTTTTGATTCTCGCTCACTGCTCCAAATCTTAGAAAAAATGACACTATGTTCGATAAATCTCCGTTCGTTGGAAACAGAACCTGAAGATGAAATTTCTGTGGATGTGATGATGGCTCTGTGCAGTTTATGAGATTCCCTTGCATCAACTTTGTTCCGTGAAAAAGATACATGCCTTTGGCTTGAAGGAACCTATGGATATGATAAAACATTATGACATAACATAACTGTTTCACCAAATAAAAATATTAACTTGATGGTGAGTTCAAGACCTGTTTATTATCGTTCTGGTGTGCCTTCCACATCTTATACACCACTGAGCATACTCTAACTGCTTGCGGCTCAATTTCATCTAACAAATTTTCTGTATTACACTTGATCACCCGAACAAAGCTCTCACCCCTCTTAAAGGTTTTCAGGTGGATGATTAAATGAGAAGGCATGGGTAAACCAGCTTTGGCCAATTCAAGTGACATAACATCTGCCCATGGCACATCCCACATTATCTTGCAGGGCCTTCTGTCCATCCTATCAGGGACCAAACACTTCCATACAAAAACAATGGGGTTCAATATCAAAATAAGAATGATTATTGCATGCAAAACGAAAGATAAGTTAAAACTAAGAACAGAAAAAACGTATCCAGTGACTACCTGCAGCAGCATGACCCTCCTATTAGTCACTAAAACAATCCGTTGATATGGTACCACAAAATGCTCTTCATAGCAATCTGACCAGGCATATTTTGATGGCTCTTTGAAAATTTCGGTACATCCAAAACTCCGACTTGCTTCCGCAAGGTAAAGTATCATCTAGAAACAAAATATAACAGGTCAGAATGACCCGATTTTATATTAAAAGAAAAGAACAGTCAGTTTTCTCCAAATGAAATATTAATGCTTTCTACTACGCTAAGCTGAGATCTCAAAATTATCAGGCTTAGTGTCAACTATTTCTTAATGGAAATTCACTTCATAGTTCTATGTCATAAATTAGAGAAATTTCATTTTCGTTGTTTGTAGTGTATCTGTAAGATACATGCATCTTAACGCATCAGAAGTGCTTCTGGTATACATACACGCCAAAAGCAATCAAAAGTATCAAACTATGAGCATGCATTTGAATATTATGAGTTCAATGAAACTACTGATACCTGACCGAGTGCCTCCCTCTCAGAGTACTCTCTTAGTACGTTGTCAGCATGAAATGCCCGTGGATTTCGTACTCGTTGGAAATTTCTCTTGTTATTGAGAATTTCTAAGCACCTGGAGCAACTTGCACCAATTCCATCAACAGTCAAAGAGAAAAAATCTAAGGCTCCACTCATTGGCTGTACAAAAAAACCCAAGAAAGCTTGTCCCAGCCCATGAGCAAGGCCCAGTAGACCATTTTGTCTAGCACTCTCCATAGGTTTCCTCACAACCCCTGACACTCCGAAAGCAAAACCTTGAGCAAGAGCTTCGGTTCCTTGTACAATCCCATCACCAACACCGGTAATCCTTCTTGACCACACCTATGTCCATTGCTCAAAGTCAGTTAGAACTTCATGTCCTATGATTGAGGAAATACTGAGAAAATGTTACCTGCTTCGAACGTAGCTGCAGAAATTGACCATCAGTTGAGAGCTCTGCAAAACCTTTGCTAAGAGAAGCCAAGGTGGAGCTTGTCATGCCAAGTACATCAACCGAAAAAATTAAATGTAATGGATTATGAATCAGATCTCTCCATATGCGGTTCCCAATGACAGAAATCACAGAACTCTTCCGCAGAAATCTGTCTTTGTGTGTTACTTTCCGAAGATGAACCTGACATACAGACATTACTATTAACATCTCACATATTCTGATTGCAAAAGTAGTTCCTAATCATGTTCCACTAATTCATTTTTTTTTTGTTTCTTCTAACAAAGAAATGACTTGAAAAGCAAACAGGTGCCAACGGATGTCTTAGTATGAACTACAGAAATAAGTAACACTAGAACATAACCAATAAAATAGACAACTAAAAGGGAGGAAGTCAACACCTACATGAACTGAAAATTTCCAACAGCTTGTTAACATGATTCAGAATCTCGGTATAAACATAAGAAACACGCTTTCCCAAGTCATATTAAAAATCCAGATAAAAAAACTAATTTCCATGGAGGAATTCAGGATTTGTACCATTTTTATCTTGCTACAGCCTCAGAGGCACCTTTATTTTTTACATAACTTTTTAATATTGATTATTTATTACAACATTTTACATTAACATGAAGTTTGTTAATGCATGTATTACATTAGCATATGATACACCTAGAAAATTCAAAATAATTTTTTTTTTATAGAGTACTCTGTTAAAATACGTTACCAGATATATTGTGAAAAATAATATAGGTGTTTACTTTAGTGTATCACAAGGAAATAGTCTTCAGCTGAAAATTTGTAACATATTTACTCTGAAGTTAACTCTTTCCTAGAGCTGTTTTTATAGGCTTACAATCTTTGATCTGTATTAATTGAATTACCTGCATTCATTTTCTCAGATTATCCAAAAATTCCTGACATCCAAAAAAATAAATCATCTTTTTTCTGCTTAAACTTCCAATATAAGCATAAGAGACGAGACAACAAACAAGTAAATTGTGTCCAAGTCAAAGGTTATCAATGCAAAACCTAAAGCACAACAACATAATTTAGTCTATAACTGCAAATAAATATGAATTACCCGAGCATGAAGCTAGAATCGAGTAAACATATTCTTTTGCTGTTTGATAATATCAAGATCGTTTTGTTTTCCAATTGGAAGTCCAAAAGAATAAAAAACCAAGAAAACAAGGATAGTCACACTTAACGATAGGAACATTTTGACCTAGAGCTATAATAGCTACTTCATCCATAATGCAAACAGAAACATCAAACCTGAATTTTAAATGCGTTCCCAACAGCAGAAAGAACGGGACCCCATACACCCAGAAGCCCATGTGGTCTTTGATCTGGTGCAGTCTCCAAAGAAACCTTCAATCTGACCTCAGATATGTCGATCAAGCTGAAACGACAAGGATGGTATTTGATTATACATTTATTCTAAAATCATAGTCATCTGCGTAGCAAAAATCTGCTGATGACAGGCTAACATAGTGTTTAATGCTAATACAAGCATGAAGCATGGTACCCTTCACAATACTAGAGGGGTTATCTAATCTATACAGCTATCACATATGATGCCAAATATTGATAATCTTCTAAATACATTAAAAAATAGGAAAAAGAAAGTCACAAACAGAAAACAAAAGATAAAAGTACTAGAAACATTAATGTAGCGTAATCCTGCAAAATGATAGAGAGGATGGTATGAATAGAAACAATTTCATTCAAATTTAGAACGAAGATGATAATTTTTCAGAAATACTAGAGAACGCAGATAGATGCCCAAAACTTAGGATACTTAGAACATAAGTTCATCGACTTAGAGTCAGACGAACTAGCAAACAGAATCATCACATTAGTTTTTATGATGCTAGCTCAAGTCAGTATGTAGTCTGCTACATAACTTCAAAATTCGAATGCCTCAGGAAAATGCTTCCTTGTGCCCGAACCCAGTATAAACACATAATATTATAAGTAAACATCCGTCGGGCCTCAATGCTTCCTTGTGCACCAATGCAGTGTTTTAAATTAACATTGACAAAAGAAACATTGGTACTAAAGCAAACAGAAGTAAAAAACACATAAAGATTCTAGCAAGCATGAGGATCTGACGACCGAAATTCTAGATGAAGAATTGAAGAATTTGTGTTAATCAAACGATACTTACTCTACACGTAGCTCGGGATCAACTTGAGTGACACTAGAATTTTGAGGAATGCGATCTAATTGTAGATTGTTGAAGAAATCTACCAAAGCCCAGATGATTGGCTCGTGGATATTAAGCCTCCAACTTTTATCAATCACCTGTCAGGTACTTACAGAATTAGGAATAACTTGTATGAAATCATAATATACCATAGTCTAATAACTTGAGCTCAATCCTGAAACTGAATGAATGATCTTGAGAACGTTACCCGTATATAAACATATGGGTAGATCTGGAGACCATCAAGGTTTTCATTGCGTACGGTTATAGTCATCTTGAAAACTGGATGATGCACATCAGGAGTTTGTTCTGGTGCCAGAAGTACAGGCATCACTGTCAAAGGAAGTTGGTTATCTAGCTGCATGTAACCCAGTATTAGCTTGAACCTGGCAAAGGAAAAAAAAGTAATACATAACCAGTCAAGAAAGCGTGCAATTAAATTACTTCTCATATGCACAATTGGATCAGAAAAATCGGCTGCTAGCAACTGAGAAAAAAGTGTTGAAGTCTGCCTAAGGAATGGAACATGACTTCACAAGCAGATTAGCATGCTCTAGACAGAAAATAAATTACCAGAGTTCAAAACAACAATGGATATAAGCGAGGAATGATTAAATAACTTGCTGAGAACACAAACAAACAAACAAAAAAAAAAAAATTAAGAAAAAGAATATGAACTTTTAGTAGTTGCATTTGTCCCACACCGCCAAGTTGTGGGGCTTTTGAAGATGAAAAACCCATAGAACAAAAAGTAATAGTATTGATTAAGATGTAAATGTGCTATCAAGGGACGCAACAATTATTCCGGTGAAGTCCTTCAGAGGACACCACCTGTTAGGATACGATAATGTTATAGCTAACAATGTAAGGAGATATGCACAAAACCAAATATAAGGAGATATGAAACCTGCTTGTTGTTCCACCATCATAGCCAGTAGAATAGGATATGAAGAATTTCTCCATGTACAAGTAGGCCAGTTCTCTTGGTTTATGGTCCACAATTGAAATGCCAACGACGCCCAACTCTAATATAAGTTCTAATGGAGATCCTTGCTCTGGCATCTTAGACTGTATAGGAGAATTTCCCCAACAGCCCCCCAGCAGTATAGACCCACTTCCTTCTTTCGATCTTGAAAGCAGTGGATCTATGTTAACAAGCCTAACAACCTTAATATCACCAATATTTACAATATGGAGAAACAAACCGGAGCTGTCATCAATAGAAAAGAGCCCAGCTTTATTCAAGTCAAATTTGTAGACCCCAGCATTATTGTCACTATCAACTTCAATATCTATCACTGTTTGACCATATGGATCCTCCCATGAAAAGTTTGTCGTTGAAAGTGGTGGTAACTGAATCCAAGCATCATCACCAAACGCAATTTGCCGGAATCTTATTGCACTGTCTCTTGTTCTATTCTCAATCCTGTTCAACAAGATTCATGGCTAATCAGAAGTGTCTAGAAGACTAAAAGCATTTCAGTATCTCAGAATCAGCTAAATATTGCAGTATTTTTTGTAATGCCTCCTGATTTTATTTGATCCTAGTCTAATCCTCTATTGCCACCTGGATGGAAATTCCAACAATCTATTTCTTTATTAAATAGCTGAAAGTAAATAAACATGTCAAACACATAATGATATGAGGATAACTGTTAAGAGAACCCCATAAAGGGAAGACTAAGCCATATTTGCCGCAAGCCTGGAAACAGAAACATATAGATTCATTGTGCTGAACAGAGAAGGTACTCTACAGGTCCCAATGATTGTTTCAGGGGTGTTTGGGGAACTGCTAAGACAAGGAGACAAATCGAAAAAGTAACATGGGAATGAAGCTTGGCAAATTTGTCCAAATAGTTAATGTGTCTGGTTAGTGGATTAACTCAAATAATTGAGTTGTCCAAGGAAATATTTCTGTCGCCAACAGATTGATAATTAGCAACAGGGACATGTTATCTTCCATTTCACTATTAATAATCCACTGGGGGAAATAAAGGCAGCTCTTGACCTTTTCTTTTTCTTTCTACAAGTTTTTTTCACTCCTTATGACCGAAGGATCTGTGACATTTTAAACCCAAGTAGAGGCAATAAAAAAAACACCACTACAAAAATATGAAAGTTTTGCTTTTTCTTGCCCACTGAAATGCTTATTACCAGATTACAAATGCAGTGGAAGTAGTTAAGAAAGCAGAGGTAGAAGATTCATGAAAGGTACCTAATAGGACCATTAGTTGATCCTAGGCGGAATACAACTATAAACCGAGAACCCTCCTCATAACCTCGTATTTCTGTTCTTAAGAACCTCCGTGTACCATCATTTTTCTTTAAAGCAAGCGTGATGGTGTCCTCTTTCAAAATTTGAATAGGAAATGACCAATCTGTATCATACATCCGTACCTATATAACGGCCAAAAAGTGTTATTAGAGTAACATACTTCTAATGTAAAGGGTGCATGCATAACCGAAATGAAATTATGAAAGAGGTCTATTCAGAATCTTATGACCAAATCTTCCTTCCGATTATTCACCAATGCTTTATATTTAAACAACCCTATCTTTTATTCAGACTCTTACAACTAAGAGGGTGTTTGGCTCACCTGAATTTCATTAGGTCCATCTGTTTTACGATGCACAAAAGAGACTCTTGTATCAGACACCCGCAAAGTCTTAGGTTCGTCTTCAGTGCTGAACTTCAGTAATATATCTTGGCCAACTCTATTTGTAAATGTCATAAATGGTCGAATAGAAATTACCTGACAAAAGGGAAGCATAAGTAACCGCGAAGTTAACATACCTGCACTTTATCCAATGGTATAATTACCTTTGTCGGGACAGATTGATAGGGGCAAGGTTTTGAAGAAACAAAGAGTTGCATACAATTGCCATCAGCATTATAAGCAAAAAGATCCATGGATCCATCCTAAAGGCACAAAATCAAGATGAGCATAAACCCTACCATCCGATAAGATACAAAATGTAATGAAATTTACCATGTCCCCAAGTGGAGAAAGATCTTTAACAGGGCCAAACTGCTCTCCTCCAGATTCACATATAGATGCAGAGAGACCCAGAGAGTTGAAATTCAATGCAGATGCAATTGTATAACCTTCAAGTATCTCCTCGTCAGTAATCTCTTCGAGGATGACTTCTTTGATCTTTTTGGAATGAAAAGACAGTGGATTCTTCTTCAACTTTCTACCACTAACATCGACAAGCCTGAAACTAAGTGGAGGACATCTTGCAATTCCGAGCCAATATGGTGAATAAATTTTGATGATCTTTGGTTGTAGAGGCCTTCCACTGTTATGGTTTTGCTCTAGAATGATCTGAACAATCCTGCACACAAAATTGTTAAAGGTTAAAAATACAAAAAAACGAAGCCTTATTCCCAGTGAAAGAAAAGCATCTCCATTACTACATCGTCATACCTTCCAGAAACTGCACTTCTTAAGCTTATTGTCTTTGAAGGTGTATTGCTAGCATCGGCGAGAACCACAGCCTCCTAGAACAAAATATTAAAGGTACATATTAAAAAAGAGTCTTACTGAAGAAAAAAAATTGTTTGAGAAAGAAAGACATGGAAATTCTCCCACTGACATGTAGTGGCAACCATCCTCTTTGGGGAAGCAAGGATAAATACAATGGAGTTCTTATGTCAGCATTGTACACCTTGACACACTCCCCAGGACCAGATAACCCTCTATAGCAAGAATGAAAATGGCCACTGCCTTGCATCTCAAGAAGAGAAATTTCAGCCATAAAAGGAAGATCATTGGAAATTGATACAGGAGATTTGACCATAATTGTCCAATCCTGTACTGGATCAAAATGAATGTCCTTCGCAATTTCAGTTGCTTGTGTGCTCACACAAAACCACATACCGCGTGAAGTACTTGATGAGCTTCCACTAATTTCAGAGCAATATAAGAGTTTCTCAAATTCCGTGAGAGCTGAAACACAAATTTCAGAATTTTCTTTTGACCTCTCCCCATCCTGTGACTGAGCAGGCAAATCCATTACAGAACTCCATGAATACTGATTATCAACTTCTATATTTGAAGGTTTTATATGCAAGAAATATAAGGCAGACTGAGCTACGCAGCGCACAGGAAGAGATATAGTTTCACCAGGTTTTAAGGGACCAATAACTATCTGCGATTCGGAATTCTCAGCCAACCGTTTCCTGTTCCTTATCCACCTCCTTTGCTTGGCATAGTTAACATATTCTAATGCATTATAAGATTCTGGCCACTTTAAACTTTCAAAATCTGGGGCATAAACCCATCCATCAACTGTATTGACAGATGAATTGTCAACATGCCACTCATCAACCCATTCCCAGCCCGTCGACAATCTGAATCCAAATAATTCCTGTACACAACAGATTTTGTAAACCATCAATCAATTATTGATATCAATAAATATAGGAAAGTAAATGACATAATAGAGAACCACACGGATATGCTTTATATACGCTGGAAGAAAGTAATTTCCAGCAAGCGAACACAAACCATCACATTAGCAAATATTGTCAACAAAAATAACAATGTACAAACTGAACAATACCCTCAGTTCACAATTTTGAATGCCATACACCTCTCTGATCTCACGCAGGAAAATATTAATAGGGATCAGCTCTTCAAAACCCAATTATTATCTCCAGCACAACTACCATCAATATAATAGAGCATGATATTTACAGGAAGGCAAAATTTCTTTCATATGGTTCATCGACTAAAGAAACAAGTGGATTTGAAAAGGAGATACAAATTATGTTTCTCTTATGTTTTCAGTTTTCACAGTATGAATACAAGTTTTTTGCTAATTACCTCCTCAACTTTAGTACACGGTAACCAACCAACAGTGGCGTTGTATTTCTGAGATTCAAATAGCTCATCTGTTGCAAATTCACTTCCGTCATACCGGGACTCGTTTTTCTCACCAGCTATTGACATAGGATCTCCATCTGCAGTTCTGAGCTTGAGGCATATATCTAGAGCAAAGTCAACGTTGTTACGAACTGATACCAGAGATCTGATGTTGACATATTTGTTTCCGTCGTGTATGCTCACTTCACTTGCGACTATATCATAGCCCAATCGCCAACATGCAACAGGTGAACCATAGTTCAATCTCAATGGTGTCCATGGTCCCTCTCTGGTCGGGCTAATCTGAATCAAACCAGATTTTCTGTATTCATCGAAAGATTTTTCAAAGTTTTCAGTTGGAGATCTAGGCGGCAAAATCACTGCACATCTGATTCTACCAAATTTTCTGCTGACACCCAACTGCATAAAAAAAGTAATAAAGTCGAGAAGTTAAAACGAAATATGGTCCATTTAAGTTTTTTAGAGTTGAAACATTGTTTCTGCTCTTAAAGACTAAAATAGACAGAAGTGGAAGGGAATTTTTCTGGGTAAGTGTGCAAGAGAGAGAGAGTCACCGCAGGTTCTCCAGTGGATAAGTCTAGCCAAATAAACTCGTTAAGGGAAGCAGAGGTGCCTTCAGACCTAGTCAGCTGTTTCAAAGAAGAAGAATAGTAGCTAACTGGCTCACCTGCAAAGGTAAAAGAAAGTCACTGCGCATGAAGCATGTGAGACGAACATAAATAGGCTTGTGAAAAATGTTATATTGGGACTTCCGTTCTAACTTGTACTGAAATCTCAACCAGAAAAGAAAGGGAAAAAAAAGTAGAAAACCCAGACATGCATCATTCGTCAGGTTAATAGGTTATTCCGGATGTGCTGTGAAGTTTTAACACTTCTTAATGCTCCCCCATTCCGGTTTGAGGTTTCTCTTGTTTAGGTAAAGGAAAAACGTATAATCGTGAAGCACTTCCCAAATTCTTGATTTGGAGAAGAGTTGACAAATTTGTCCAAGAAAGATGGCTAATAGAGCGTCAGCTGTGGTGGGTTACTATGGTTTTTTGCCATCAAGTCCAACACATCCTTCAACTCCTCCAAAATTAAACCAATTAAATATTTGTTTGGGAAGGATCAATTGGTCCTTCCTCTCCCCTGTCAGGTCCTACTGAGTAAGGTAATATCCTCCAACCCTCAAACCATTCTTCAGTGCCAAACCACCCTTACATTTTTGCTGGATAATGTTTTCGCTTAGAATTTCATATTTAAAATCATAATTAAGCAGCCTCTGCACCATGCTGAAAGACACTCAAGTTTGGGAGAACGTCATTCTCAATCAAGTTCTACTCATTATTCACATTTAAAAAACAGAATTCTATAAATAAATTAAACTGCAAATTCAAAAAAGTCAGAATAATCTGCGCACAAGAAATTAATAACAATTCTAGTTTAAAAATGATGGCTGATGCAAGAGAGAGCACATAAAGACATGTTAATAGTTCCAAAAAAGACTTAACGGTTAAAATGCCAGGCACACAGAGAGTATAATCTTACCTCTCCCAGTCTCACGTACAGTAAATTCCACCATGCAGCGATCCTGTAAAAGAAAAAACGGACGGAAGTAAGCTGGGTGTTGATTGTGACATAAGTTGATGGATACTCGGATAGACTGCGAAATAATAACCTTACAAAATATTAAGAAAAGGAAAACTATGCACAACAATCTAGGCCAGATGCTATGCATCTAAAGAACGATACAAGCAGCAGGAAAATTAGTCTTCATGTTGTCATTTACTTGATAATTCATCTATAGTGCAACTAGTTATATCCTATTCCTTTAATTTTCTCCAAAGAATTTGATCTCTATATCTAGGTTTCTGGCATATGGATCCACTATATTTGGATTATTACTAACATGACAGAAAGTATTTGTTAGTCTTCAAGATATATGTAGTGCAAAGATTCATACTAGAGAACTGCTGATCTCCACCAAACAGATTTAATGAGATTGTACTAAAAGGTAAATATGCAAAAGAATAAGACCTGCACTTAATAAAGGGCAAATGTAGCTGAACACGACACTGACAAAAAGATAATGTCAAATTCAGTGATCAGGCAAAAACCAATCAAATATAATGTTATGGAAGCTATCTACGCCATTTAAAAGGGAAAAGAAGAGTAAACCGCAATTCTAGAATTTTTTTCATATATATAAGCACATAGATGGATGTGAATATACATTACATATATCGCAGTAGATCCAGAACAACTAAGAAAGTATATCCTATATATATATATATATATATATATATATATATATATATATATATATATATATATATGTATGCATAATGTAACAATTTAAGAAGATTATGTAGGTACAAACCACTGAATCAACTCTGAAGAAAAATACTTCATTCCATTTCACATATTCAACTTCTGAAGATTCACAGCCATCTGATCCAGTTCCGAAAGTTCGTGCATTTTGTTGGTTTAGATGTGCTTGACCAGGTTGACTCTCATCTTCATAAACACGGACTGCAACACTGTACTCATGGGAGGATAACCCCTCAAGCTTCAGAAGCTGCATATTCAAGCAGAGGACATAGATGCAGGATGAGAATCAACCAAGATGATAATGGAAAATAGTTTCACGAAAAGCTTTGAAAAGAACTCATGATGCTAATGGTTCTGATATTATTGATAATAGTTTCACATTGGATATATAGTGCGGCTGTACCAGGGGTTTTCACGAACTTCTAATTTTGTACTTTCATTAATAGATAATTATTCTGGATAACAAAATAATAGTGGTGCCAAACGGAAAGGCTCCAAACACGGGGGCCGAGTAGTAGCATCTAAAAAACTCTCACCTTTCCCCGGTTTTCTTCATTCTTCATTTAATTTTCTATCAGCGACCTTCTATTTATTTTAATCTCAAGTCAGGTTCTGGACATCATTAATTTGTACTGTTCCATTCATTCGGGAGTTGTCCAATAACAAAAAAACCAATTTATTTGCTATGGACAATCCTAGTTTATGATGCATGGAACTGACCACAATACAAGAGCGACAGATGGCAAACTTCTACACTATTCATCTATGACTTGCAAGTTCTTCAAACTTCCTGCTTCTTCAATGATCATCGTAAACAATTGTTAGCACATTTATTTTGTATTATGGAAATGCCTTTTTTGGCCAGTGTGTTACAAGTGGACAGACAATCTACTTGTTTCCTACTTATTTTCTGGAAGTTGCATTAGATAGACTTGCAAAAGAAGAAATACCTAACAGGCCATCATATTGAAGCAACCCAAGAAAAGCACTGCAGCTAATTTTGGCAAAAAACTACAATGTTTTATAGAGAAATGACTGAAGGATGGGATCAGATGTTAATTAAGAGAAATGAAAAAAAGGATCCTGGTTATACAAAAATAGACTCGCACCATAATTCAGTACAAGCTGCAATGTTGAATGACCACCTCATCCGAATTAGGAAGATGAACATAGGGGGGTGTATATACTTGTTCATATATTCTTGTTGGTAAAAAATTTCAAGCCAAACACCTTCCTTGGTATCTACAACAAATATTTCTATCAATAGGTGGCCGAGATCTAATATCATATTAAGTAACCTCTTTATTTATATTATGAGGTAATTAGAAATGCTTTACTTCAATAAGTCATATAACCAACATGTCAATTCTACTGCTGCAAGACGAGCAAAGAAACTCATAAATTGAGTTTTATCCATCTTGCAAGACGACCCAAAGTTGACGCCAATTGAAAATTAGGTTTCAGAACCAGAATAGTTAGAGGGGGTAAATATATTGGAAGAGTCGCGACAATAACAAGAGAAGTTGCTTGAAGAAATAGAAAAGGGCCTTTGAAAGAACACACCTCTGCTTCGGCCACAATAATGGTTACCATCAGGCGCTGTTTCTTAAGAAGACTCCTTCTCAAATGAGAATCCAGCATATTCTTCGGAAGCAGAACTTTCAGTGCCTTTTGGTCTCCTGCTGGCATTTTGATTATGTCAGGAAGTCCTCTGACTTCAGAAGCTTTGATGAAAATGTCTTTCCCGAGTTTATTCTGGGGAACAATGTATTCATTTCTTTTTTGATGAACAGCAACCGTAGAGCTGCCATCACTAGTCTGAGAATTTAATTCCTGTCGACAAAATTAAAACTCTAGTTTACGGGGGAACATTTTCATGATAAATATATCTCTGTCACATGCAGAATGGCCGTTACTCTAACAATTAATGCAAGTCCTATCAGCAAAAATAACAACCATGCAAACATCATAAGTTTGTCTAAAACAAGAGATAAGAGCAACCCCGTATGATTCCTGGATGTGGCTGAGAGTGTTCCAGCTTGCATAGGCTTGTAAAATCATATTGGCATTGGAAACGGACACATTGAAATTCAGATCTCGTGTAGAAATAATTCGCAGCTCAGAAGCTACACCAGGAGTATTAGGATTATTTTGGTACCTATACACAAAAGATACACAATAAACATTTATTAAAATGATCAAAACAAAAGTACGTATGCAACTAATCATAGTGAACACAGCAAATAAGCTAGGGAATGCATATTTGTGTGTGGTGGTGCCATGAGACCAACCACAACCTATTTTGCTGCATCAAAGAGTAACAAACTTTTTATTTTGTGCTTTTACTCATCGCCAGTCCTTTATCATGGAAAATGTTTTCGGTGAGAAATAGGAGGGTCGATGCAACAACACAAAGCACAAAAGAATGCCGCTTATTGAGTGTAAGATAAGAATTCTTCTATAAGAATAAACTTTGCTCACAGGAGCTTGTTCAGTGTGACAGTAATTTTGTTTCAGAATTGATTGTGGGCTTTGAACAAAGATCTAGATATTAATAAAGAATGACGGATATGTGATAACACAAATACCTGATCTACCTCTATTTGTGACTACTCAACTCGCACCCCCAAGTTGTCTTATATACATCGCCCCAATAGGATCTAATAGCCTTAAGTTCCTAAATATTGATGATAGGGTTCCATTTAACTCCATATTGTGTTCAGTCCACTAGATCAGTCTCTACAACAACTACTTGTAGTGTCTCAGAAAGAAAAGAAAAAAAGAAAAGAAGCATTCATAAGTGGGTTCAAGAGGAAATTCTAGAAACTTGGTTATAAAAACATTATGACAAAAGATAAATAAATGTTAAGTGGTTGTCAGAGAAGTCCATTGTATCAAAGTCTCTGCCTTGATTTATATCATATGGGGGAACCATGTATACGTGTGGAGCCCCAATTAAATGTATGCAAGAGTGACTGTGGAACGAACAACCAGAAAGTACAGATCACCAGCATGAGGAAGGTGTCTCCACCATCTAGAGAAATAGGTCCATAACCACAGATAATAATAACTTGGCATAAGAAGAAAAGCAAAACATCTGATATCCACTATATAATACAGAAGCCGTGGATGAACTTTTATTCTTTGGTATGATGACTATAATTCCATTCTTAATTCAGTCACCTAGTAAGAAAGGAATTAGAAGGATTTAACTGCAAAACACATTACCTCAATGATCCTTCAACTGGTTCAATTAGAGGCTCCCATGAATCATACTTATCATTGTACGACCTTGCAGATATGGAAAAGGTCACATTGGAATTCAAGAAATCAGGTCTTCCACGTAAGCTGAACCCTATGCCACTCAAAGATACATTACACAGTGGGACTATCTGCAGAGAGGAAAATGGTAGTTAGATAAATATGCCCTGTAAAAGAAATATACTCTTACACAAGCAGTTAAGAGAGCACGTAAGAACGTACACAAGGATGACAAACACTATAGGAAGAAACAAAAAATAAATACATCAGCTACATAATGTTCACTTTTCCACTCCAGATTGAATCCGGGAGAAAGAATCATTGAACAGTACACAGCCGAAGGCAGCTGGATTCAATATTTGGCGCAACAAGCATATTCAGAAAATTAAGAGTATTGATTCTTATATATACGTGTGTGTGTGTGTGTGTGTGTGTGTGTGTGTGTGTGTGTGTGTGTGTGTGTGTGTGTGTGTGTGTGTGTGTGTGTTGTCTTACGGGAAATTCCGAACCACATTTCTCCACACTGGATTACCTCGAAACTTGGGATAAATATCATGAACTCTCAATAAACCATTCAACACATCTAGTAACATGGAGGTAAGCTATATGCAAAAGATTAACATGTGAAATGATGCAGAGATCAGCCATGCATCCTAATAAAATTGAATTCATCTAGTTCAAATTGTTTCATCTCCTTGAAATAAATATTTATAGAGTTCATCTCCTCCTTGCCAGATAATTGCATTGTAATTGCATTGCCAGCTCTCGTTTACATTCTGAGCACACACAAAAATCAGTACAAATATGTAACAATGAACCACACATCCTACAAATTATGTGAAAGCAGCATGCTTAGATTGACTTATAGTAATTGAAAAAAAAAATGGGAAAACAAAACAAAAGGACTTCTCATAATAATTCAGTTACTAAAGAAGACAAAAGAATTACCAAGCCACCATAGTCATCAAAAAGAGCAGCAGAGAAGGCACTTATTTCTGCGTCAATTACAGTGTCATCTGAATCACTTGATATGTCTGGACCAATGAGCTTCAAAGCAAATCTTTTAGGGGGTCTTTTGAAATCATTCCAGACAAGGAAGGTTCCCAATTCATTGCCAACCGTCCATATGCTAAACGGTTCTCTTGTGAACTTGATGTCAGATGTGTCCCATATACTTTCATCGAAGAATTGATCCATTGAGACCATATCAGTACGAATGCATCTTAAGGAGATGAAATCAGATTGTTTGGGCGCACCTTTGCAAGCAACACATCCTAATGTAACAAAACCTGGTGGAGCCTGAGGCATCCAGAAAGATATGCTATCTGTTTTTCTCTGTTTTTTTATATGTCCAACAAGTTGAAAATCCAAAGGGGCTTTATACAGATCATATTCTTCTGAGTCTTGAAGAACAATGCAAGTATTCGGAGGTTCGTAACTGAAAACCAAGGCAAAATATAAGTATAGCTGGTTTATGACTGTGATACACAACAGTGATATTTAAAACAACCAATAGTACGATGAGCTTCTTACCCTTGTACCGCAATATCACCGAAATACACAATTCCTTCAGGGACTACAGGACGCCAGATAGATAACCTCTTTCTTGATCCAGAACCTTGATTCCACCACACTAACCGAAAGGTAGCTACAGCTTCAAACCTCCGTCTGGAATTGACAATTGACGACCTCCCCGACTGGATAGTTTCGTCGCCAACAGTAGCAGAAGCTTGGTTCTCTGAACCCTTCAGTTTATCAGGAGATATTTCGCAAAACCCGTACAACTGCCGCAACTCATATGCTTTTTGAGCCAAACTCAGAGTTGAAGGATCAGCAGGAAGGAATGTTCCAACAGCATTGTCCACCCGCCAGAATGCCAGATTAGGGCATCTATAGATAAAAATTCAATTCAGCAAACAAAAATTATGAACAACCATTCTCAAACACTCGCAAAAACACTGGTAGACATCAGCTTCAGACAACTTCCAAAGGAGAACAAACAACAGAATAAAAGGTGAGTTAAAGGTAAGCACATTCAGTTATGAATTTATACTCGTCTTAAGAAGTCTGATAATGAAGGACGCATATAAACAACTAAAAAAAATTTGCATACTGAGAGCTTGACTGAATACTGATGCAATCTCTCAGGCCACATGGAGAAACTAAGGATGCCAAGATGCAAAACACTGAGGAAACTGGAGGCTGTGTCATTCCTGGAGAAGCCACACAACCCAAAGCCACATAACCTTTCGGGGCTTCAGGAAACCAAATCGAGCACATACTGTCTCTCTCAGAGATACCTTTATCTCCAGTCAACTCATTAGTACCTACACCTTCAGCCCCAAGCACATCATCCGAAGAGGAACGGGGCCACACCAGAGTGAATGATGTTGGTCTCTTAACTCGTATTAAGCTGGTATTAACAGCAATTACACCTTTTGTCGGTGGTTTATCTCTGTGAGAGAAGGAATATAAATTTTTTAGACTACTTGCCATGTTTAAGGACAAAAATGGAGAATTAAAGTTTTACTAACATTGGAGTCAGATAGTCACCGAGTACGGCAAAACCTGTTGGTGCACGAGGTCTCCAAAATGCATACACTTGGGCACTGACGGGATCTGTAGGTATAGATAGGATCTGTTATTGCTTTAAATACTACACAAGCACACAAACATATATTAAATTTGAAATGATGCAGAGAATCAGTAATTCCGCCAAATTACTTTTAATGGTTCCGATTCTGTCAAACTCAGAGCATAAAATAGTTGATTTTTTTGATGATGTCCTTAAAAATGATAAAATATCTTCCTCAACGGCCAAAAATAGTCTCAATATGCTGAACGAAAAATTCATGAATATATCTGAGACAGTGAACTGCATGCTTGTCTTTCCAGAAGCATTAAAGAATTTTATAGATGCATCAAAAGGCTCCAAAATTTTGATTCCGTTGCTCTCCATGGTCAAACCAAGAACGTCTGCACTCATTTCAACAGTATTTCCATTTAAAACAAGCCTGCAGAAAACATCAAATACCATTTCATTTACTAACGCTGTTCAATAATTGCAATATATTTATAGTTATATGAGAAAAATGATGCTTTAGATCAGAGTACATACACAGTGCAGAATCATACGTAATACCATTGCGACGAGAGCACGAAATACTATAATTATATATAGTACATATACATATAATGCTAGTCATTCATGAAAAAGGACTGGAGCTACTGTATGCATATAGGTTTAATCACAGACAATTCACACAATGGACCTTGCGCCCAATCCATAGACAAGCATGGGTCTTTACACCATCTCCAGAGCAGAGGCAACAATATTTTTAAGTCATCACATTGGTTTCCGTCAAAACAGGGAGGATTAATCAAGCCAATTGAGGGGAAATACAATAGAAGATAGTTTATTATGAAGAAATGCACCAATTCGTCAACAGAAATCTCAATGAAAATGGGTGGAGTCCAAATCGTCCACCATTTTATTGCAGAATGCCAATTACCATAGTTCAGGGGGTGTGTTATCACAAGAAATATACAAGTTCAATGCAGAATATGCAACTTCAAACCCCGTAAATTTAGGCAAAACACAGGTGGGAAGTTCACCTGCAGAATGCATCCATCTGGGCATGCAGAAGTTTGTTGGAGAGGATGACTTGTCCTGCATTTCTTGATTTATTGTAGAAGGTGAGCTCAGGACCGATAGCCTGTGAATAACATTTGAGCAACAAAGATATAAGTAAAAAACATCAGAGAGATATGCATGATTTTCCCACATAAATCTGTAAACATGCAATTTCATTTTCCTGTGATTCGTTGTCATCCTTAAGTTCATCAAATAGAACTATTGCAGAATGTGACAGATTATTTAGTGTATAGAGGCCTATACGTTCCAAGATGGTTCAATGTCTCAAAAGAAAATTGACAAACCATTAAATTTATGTGGCATCAGTTGATACCCCTTTGTTTCTACTTAAATAAACCACAATCGTTTTTCATATAATTTCATATAAATTTATTCGAATATATATCACTATAAACCATCAATTTGAAATAAAATATGAAATCATATAAAGAAATAAGGAAGCAACAACATAGTTGGACATAACAAATAAAAGCAGTGAATAACCAGTCCTTAGAAATTGTGAATAAATTTATTCTTTATCTCGCTTTAGCAAGATCTATCCATTCTCCTATTTTACATTTTCTGGTCAAACCTATAGGAACTAAACTCCAATTTGATATGACCTTCAAAGCTTATTGTCTTCATAATTTTTGCATGAATCAGTGACGTCACAAGTTTCAGTTATGCTAGTTGGAAATCCTGCTCATCTACTTTCCACCAATATCCTACTCTGAGATTTCCCTACTCTTAGTTATTTTCTAAAACTTATAATGCTAGTCTAGTTCGACTTTGAACAGTTGGAACACCACAGTTCTTTTTTCTCAGATTTCTAAACATAATATTATTCAATACCGACTCCACAGATCATGCCCTATCAAGATAAGTATATTTCTTTTTTGCCCAAAAAAAAAAGTTGCCTCTGTGAATAACTACTCCTTGAATACGAGTTGAATGAGTGCTCTCAGTCCCCTTACGTACTTATGGGAAACTCAGACAGAAGAATAAAACTAAAACATGACCCAACCAAGAACTCTCAGCAAACGTCAAACTTAATGAATCTTAATCAAGGTGCCCTACCTGCAATTCAAATATCAATTCTTTGGATCTGCTAGAAACAGCAGTTTCAGATGCCACACTACTAGTATTTCTTCCTGAAGAGTGATCAGAAGAGCCTCCACTTTCTCCCTCTAAAAAGACATTATCGTTCTCATTTGCTGAATAGCTACTGTTTGCTCCAAGTAAAATGCATGAATCCAAGTACGGTCCACTCTGTAACAATGATAGACGAGAAATATCAGATGCAGTTGAACTGTTATTTTAGATATTCAGACGAAAAGGAAGAGTTCGATAAGATATCGGAGGAATTACACTGATTGTCACATTTCTGAATTGCAGTTTCTTTCCATTCCCGACATAAACTAAAGCATCGGTACTTGGACGTGAGATATTTACTCCCTGTCTGTCTTTAAGATACAAAGTTCCACCTCTTCCGTCATATATAAAGATGTCAAACTGTTCATCATCAGCAACCAAAGGTTTTTGAGGCGAAATTGAGAATTCGGCTGAGGGTTGATAGAAAATGGGTTGGTCAAGTATGTACGCATCCAGAAAATGTGAAGAGTCGGCATTCTCATCATTTAACCCTTCACCACGAACTGTTGGGACAAAAAACTCAGCAATTGCAAGCAAAAAATCAAGTGCGACAAGCAATTGCGGCCTCTGAATGCACAAAGAGATAAACGTTGAATTTTCATAGAATTGGGCATCAAGAATTAGAATTGCGGGGGTGTACTTTCCCGCACTGTCCAACAAAGGATTTCTCTCAACACTATTATAATCCATATTTTGAGGGACAGATTCTGAAAGATTGTACCCATCCATATCAGGCTTCCCAATAGCCAACCTGAGCTCCTTTTCTGTACCTTCACGATCATCAACAACAATCAAATCCTTCAGTGTAGCAGAAAGAAAACCCTCCCCGACTGTGTTAGATTTGTACGAGAGCCAGACTCCACTCACCTGAAACATAAATACCAATTACACTACAGAACCGAAAAAATAAAAACAGTAAATACAAGGTAAGTAAACTAGACCAAACACAAGTAGTACAAATGAAGCAAGGATCAAGTAATATTCTATCTTAAGGTAGAACCCGAAAAAACAATAAAAATGCATCTCAAAACTAATGAAGGGTGAGTACATTTTCGCTACTATTATCGGATTCAAAAGAAAACGTAAAACTATCTTTCAACTCTGTGGTAGTATAACACGTCTGGCCAACTTCAATAACAATAAAGATCTAGGAACACGTGTTGTAGTTGGTATTATTTTAACACAATTACCAACCAACACAAGACACACGCGACAATGGTTCTCTATGGCTGCTGTTTGTATTTCAATATATCTTGATAGCACCAAGACAAAAACAGTGCAAGGCCTCCTGAAGTTCATGATCAGCAATTTACATTAGCAAATGACATCTCAGTTCTATTTAAAATTATCAGATCACTATATATCACCTAAGACGTTATCTGTGTTGCAACCACTACTTCAGACTGGAATTGCCAATTCATACACCTACAAAGCAAAGCATAACAAAAGCAGATCACTGACGGGGAACTCAAAAGGCCCGGTGAACAAGTCCCCAACTTCTTTCTCTTTCCTGGTTTCTTTGGCTACGATCCATGAGAACTTTATAACACAAAATAGACGACTAAGTATTCCCTACTGATGATTATAGTCATCCTCACTGCAAAATACAGGATCCAGTTGCATGCATAATTATAGCACAAACAGATTTATGGACGTGTTTCAAGAATGTGACTCGTGTTCATAGTTACACCATATAACTACTCAGTTGTCATGACTACATAAAATAAGAATCTTCAGGGCAGTCGGTTTACTACCTGTAGAGTGGCAAGAGATGCATCCCTTGTAATGCCATAGTGAAGACACAGTTCAATCATATCAATGTGGACAGAAATCTTAGTCACAACCCATTTTTCCGTTGCCTGAGTTTCTGATGTAGCAGAAACTAAACCTTGAATATCAGTTGGTCTGGCCATATCAATCGAAGGGGACAGAGATTCATCTTTCAGTGGAGGCACAAAATTTGGGGTCTCTGAAATATTAGATTGTGCACATTCCATGATTATTTCATACTCTTTATTGGTTAAAACTGCTTTCAGTTCTTCAATCTGAAATTTAAAGAAAAATGCAAGTCATAAATGCAACAAACAGATATGAAAATGCAAGTATCTATTAAAATTCAATAGGAGAAGCTCTTATCAAAAGCCACATATCAGAAAGATTAAGGCAATTATATGAACACCGTCACTCTTGCAAAACGTGGATCTTGAGAGTGAAAGAGAATATATAAGAAGAAGCTCAACAAACACAATCTCGAAGTTATCAGATTTTATGTTTGGAGTACAATACCTTAATAGAAACTTCTATACTTGGTATTTGATGCAACAAGTCACGAAGTGATCTCTGAATGACAAAGGAAACACCCTTGACGTCTTGAATTATGCTTTCACCCAGTTCTGATCCTGAACCTACATTTAAGTTGATATCATCGACCTGAAAATGGCATGCAGATACACTTTAGTTGATATCTTCAACCTGAAGAAGGCATGCAGATTTTATAATGAAATTTATCCAACAAATAATTACAGAGTAGAGAAAATCTGTGAAAAATCATGTTACTCTTAGCTAGACATGTCTATATTTCTTGTTAGAAGATATTCAGGAGTCTATATTAGGTTACGAATTTGTGTCTGTTTAGTCAGGTCTGTTTAGTCACGTTCCCTCGTCAGCGAGCACACAGCATCGCTACGAGTACTCCTATCGCTGCTCGACCAGAGGTACTACCTCAAGTCATCTATTCACCCAACCTTTGCAGACTGCGGCTGCCTTTCGTCGTTGCGTGCACCACCCGTCGCTCGCCATTGCTCCTGTGAATACGCTACCGCCTGTCACACAACTACCGTGTCTGCTGCTAGCCTCACACAGCTATAATCCAGCTTAAGAAAAAGTGTTAAGAGAATATTTTATTTTGCACTCTTTTTCTGTGTGACGAGCTATTCCAACTTGAGTGTGTTAGAAGACATTTAGGAGTCTATATCAAGGTAGGAATCTGCGTCTGTTTAGTAGTGTCTATCATAGGTTAGGAGTTTTTTTGTCTATGTTTCGAAGAATTGTTATGTTGCTAGTAGTAGTCTTTTCTCATCTCTGCAGGAGTGGGCTCATATAATTATTCTCTGTCTCATCTTATTTTTTCTGACATTTCTTTGATAAAATCAACTGGAGTAGTTGAATGATTGTTTCTATTTGTTAGACGGACTGGAGTAGATGAACCAAGATAGATACACAAAAATATTGTGAGATACGAATAATTTTATTTTGTAAACTATGACAATGCATAATGGTCAACATAAGAGGGATACTGGAGCAATGCTTATAAATGTACAATGTTCTTTTGTGCTATTAATCCCAATCATATGTGTGTATATATATATATATATATATATATATATATATATATATATATATATATATATATATATATATATATATATATATATATATAAAGACTTCCGTTTTCTTATCTTGATGCCTTGAAAACAAATAGAACAAAAAGAATGAATTTAATGAGTGTTATAAATATGAACTTAAAAAGAAACAGAAACAGCTGGACTTTTTCTCTTTTGAATCATACAATCAACTTCAAACCTAAAAATAGTTTAATGGCGTCAAAAGTTTTCTGACTCCAGCAAAAGCTGTTTTTAATCGATAACACTACCCCATTTGGGCAACGAAAAAGAGAGCATATCTAAAAACCTTTTACTTGCGGGATTTAGTGGGGGATGTCATTGATCCAAATTCCTTTAGGAAAAAAAACCAAGCTACCAATTTAACTCATCAACACCATAAACAAGGGTGCCAAAAGTTTAAATGTTCTATGACCAATTCACTCCTTTGCGTCAGAATTCATGAATTGGAAAATAGCAAACCAAGCTTGTGACAAGTCAAGGGAAAAGTTCGAAGGACGTGAAAGGATAGACAACACGTCTGCCATAGATATTACTTTGAATACTATCCAACATGTCAGGACCAAGCACATTAATATTAAGTATCATCATACTACCAGGGAAGAAGGGAAGAATGAGGAAAACAAATTTGGTTCATCATAGCTCAGAGCTCTTGTTTGCGGACATGATAACAAATGCGTTTCTCAGAGCAAAGTTTCAATTTTTTTAGATCTAAAGACTCGGAGTAGCAAAAACAAATGTCCGGGAAAAGTATGGAAATGGCATTTCTCCTAGCTCGACTTGACTGTACTACTTTTTCTTGTTAGACAAGCTAAAATAGTTGGACACTATTGTTATTTTTCACATACTGGGATAGAAGGGCTAGAACTCATGCACTACATTTTGCAAATATCAATGATACTGCTTTGCTAACTATGACAATGACATATGATGGCTATGAAAGGAACAGAAGAGCATACTGCATTTATATGTATGTGTGTATCAACCTCAACGATTGGTCTATGCATTCCTTATCATGCTTTGCTCAAAATCGGAATAAATACGCAGGGAAATATAGAAATAGCTATAAATAATACAACAATATTCCATGGATGCAAAGAAACGAGAATAATCCATAAGAAGAAATGATGAACTAAACTTCCAAACAAAAGAGAATCAGTAAAGAAACATAAATTTTGGGGATCCAACCACATTCAATTCATCTATTGTACTCTCACCAGTAAGTAACAAGCATGAAGGTGGAAAGAATCTTACAAGAATTTCCAAAATGTCCACATGCACTGCCTTGATTTCACTTTTGCTCCCACCAGCCCATCTAAAGGTGTTCCGAACAGTAATTTGAACAACATCAAGTTTCAAGTAACTGCAACCAAAGGCAAGATTTTATACACATCACAACTCTGTGATCCCTTAAATTGTTTGACAGTAGGTAATCATCTGAGCAGAAATCATTATGCATTAAAGGAAAATTTTAAACTCACTCCAAGCTATTTGTTCTCTGAGGCATTAATATGATTGGCTTCTTAAGTGAAAGATCCAACTGAAATGCGGGCGATCCTTCAATTTCACTTCTTGTAAGCCACTTCCCCGAGTTTGTCATCTGATCTCTTATTTGGATAACATCTTTGGAATTACTAGGAACAAGACCCATAAAGTAGCCGACAACCTGAAATTATTTTAATTTGTAACAGTGAATACAAGTTCACAATCAAAAGGATGACAACGAAAAAAATTTAAATGACCTCTTGAAGAAAGCGATTCAAATAGACAACTCGAACTTCAGATAGTTGGCCAACGAGGCTGTACTCGTATCCTTTATAGTCTTCATCATCAGCATTGAATGAACAAAATACCAACTGCACATTCAACACAAAAAAATTGCAACTAAATCAGATACAGAAGGAAATACCTCAACACTCTAAAGTCAAGACAAAAGTAACAGAATAAATATGCAAATTCAGAGGTTTAAAATAGATATGTTCATAGATATGTATGTGTGTGTATGTGTACATATGTAGAACTGTATGTATGTATGTGTATATATATATATATATATATATATAGAGAGAGAGAGAGAGAGAGAATGTAATTTTGAAATATGAATTATGTATGCATGCCTTGCAAGTTAAGTATCAAAAAACATCAACCATTTTATAAATTATGAACCGGACCATTTTGTTCATGCCCCGGATCATTTCAAAACATGAAATGTATTAATGGATTTGGGTAGAACTCATCTCTAAAAACTAGCTCAAGTGGCGAGGGGGACCATTCCACGTATAAACATTGGAAGATTCTCAATTGCGACGTGGGACAAATACAACAAATAACACCCGCCCCACGCATAGCGTGTCATGCAATGGGCCCAGAATTTACAAACTCACCATCACCTACAAACCCACTATGATAGATACCATGTTAAATGGGCAATGGGTATAACTCATTCCCAAAAGCTTGCTCAAGGAGAGAGAATGCCCGTTCCACATATAAGCATTGCAATAGTCTTACAAATTTGCAATTTGGGACAAATACAACCAATAAGAATTTATTTTGTTGAAAACGGTGATATTATGAGGGACGGACTGTTTTTCGTTGAAAATGTATATGCGGTATTACTAAACTCAAACCCATAATGTACTGTAAGCAAAGACATGTTAGCAAAGACAGGACAAGATGCAGATAGACTGAGCAAGAGAGAAACAACTGCAACCACAAGTAACACAAAACACGTAAAAGTTGAAACCCATTTCTATTATATGGTTGCTAATCAGTGACTCTAGAGAGTCGATTAAGCTGGAGAAACTAAAAGAGTAAAACTGTAAATATATAGCTACCAAATTCAAGATTAAGTAGAAGTAGACACCTCCACAAATGAATTCCCACCAGGATTCCTCATATCACAGGCCCAGAAATACATATGACTGCTATGAAGACTGTCATCACTTATTCTAAGGTTCCCAAGGGAGGCTTTTACACTAAAAGATGACGGGAAGACCTGTCACATGGAGAAAATAATTTCAGATCAATCCAAGGATGATATGATAATTTTTCCCTCAGAAAATAAAATGGATGGCTTGTGCACCTTAATATCCGTAACAAAATTATCTTGTGCCAACGTAGCAAGTTTAGAGTCATTTTCCTTCATCAAAAATATCTCAGCGCGAGCCATATTCAACAGCAAATGAAAAATCACTCTGGATTTCCCTTTTCCAAGCAAAGATTTTACTATAGGCTCTTCCACTGGAGCTGAGGGCGGACCGTCGTTCATGATTTCCTTCGATGTACCATGCGATGCAACAATTGAAGAAGTATCACTAGAAGGTTCAGAGTTTTCCTCCTGGATGTTGATAGCATTTACAAATTCCATAATGGCTAGTATAGTAGGCCTACGACAGTAAAAGGATAAGGTAGAGAGTGTGACTGCGACCTGAAATAAAAAAGTGACATATCAATATATGTGTCGAGCTTTAATGTCAAATGTATTAGCGTGTAATCGTTATGTATATTTTACAAAAGGAATAGTTGACCTAGCAAAATTATGACACAAATTAAAAGGGCCAATTGACTAATCCATAGTATAATTGAGTACAGTTGATACCAACTTACATGTTTATCAACATTGGAATAAAGTGGTGAGTTCTGGTCGAAAATAATTATTTGAGCTTTCACAAAACTGTCCAATGCATCAGTAACTCCTATCTGACCAGATTCCAGAGGAGTAACGTCAGAAGGCAGTATACCAGCAACACGCAAAAAACTTGGGGCCTTCAACTCCAAGCTACCTGAATCGGTGGTAATTTGAGAACTCATATACTCCATTTCATCACCTAGTGACTCGGGGCCACCAACTGACTCATTAAGATTCTCAGACACCTCATAAAACTCATCATCTCCTTCATATTGGGTAAGGTTATTACTGGCTTGAGTTAGACTATCAGAACTGTGTAATATTGAAGGTGCATCTGAATTCCTGATGAATGATCTTGCTATGTAACGTGTCTGAGATTTCACCTTGCAGCAAACCAAATCTTCTATCTCCAAAGCTCTAAGGACTGTGCCAATGAAAATATCATCCGATCGAATTGACAGTTCAACCTGCATCAGAATGATTCAAATGATTAACAAGAATGCTTCAACACTTAAAATGCTACATACTGTATATTTGACTATTTCTAACCTGTCCACCAATTGCTCGAAACTCAAGCAAACGTTTTTCTTCCGCAAGAAGCATCTTCATAAAACTCTGATCATGCTAAAAGAAGTATGTGCATGTTCAATGGTTTAGCAGTTATATACTCCACATAACAGTAGGTCTGAAAAGATTACTTACCAGGTTACTGTAACTGAAACTTATCTTCAACTCATCCAGTACACCAGTCAAAAACAA